>NC_136415.1:87627678-88227678 GCF_051521515.1 Lactuca serriola
TGGTAGTATAACGATGGTGGTGGGGAATATGTTCTTGAGTTTATGACATGTTCTTGAGTTCATGAATGATGGTGGTAACCAATTTTCTGGAAAAATTAAGATGAGAGAGAGAGAGATGTATTTTTTTAATTTTTCTTTTAATTATAAAAATATTTAAATAAATAAATAAAATTGAAAAAACAAAAAAGAAGGGTAAAATCATCATTAGAAAAAAGTTTAAAGTAAATTGGACCAAACTTGCAACAAAATGAAAACTTTGGACTTGTGGTGCTAGTCTAAAACTTTTTGGACTAAAGTGACAATTTTTAGCAAACCACAAGGACCATTTGTACAGTTTTGTCTAATAATTAACAAAAATGTATTTGTTGGAATTGGAAAAAAAATATACAATCTATAGTTACCTTTTTTATACAACTTTTCATTTGATCCACGAAATGCTAAATTATGTTTAGCAAGAAACTTAACTATTGCAATGATTCGCAAAATGACTTATTTTCAGTAATCTCTTTCTTTCTTGAATTGCTCGTATTGAACTTTATCAATTGTTTCATTTAAGTTAAATCTTTTACGCATATCAAACCACTTATTCCTATTTGTGAGATGATCCAAGGAAATTTCGTGTTCTTTAACTCTACTGGTAACATGGTACCAATCCGAATAACCTTCGTCACCTAATTTACCTTTAGAAATCCCTTTTCTAAACACTTTACAACAAAAACAAAATACTTTGTCGAGATCTTTCGAATATACTAGCCATTCTTTATCACACTTCTCCAAATTTGGTAAAGTTTTTGTATATAAAGCTGTAGAAAATCGTCTACCAGATTTATCGTAGGGACCATACATATTACTAGTATCTCTTTTAGGACCTCTCTCAACCAAAAGTTTAAGCTCTTCATAATTAAGTTTTTCCCACCTTCTTGGATCACATATATCAACAAGCTCTTTAACGGGCTCTTGCTCTTCTACATCTTCTACTTCTACTTCTACATTTTCTTGATGTTGAATTCTACGTCTTCTACTTCTACTTCTACATTTTCTTGGTGTTCAACATGCTCTTCAACATGCTCTTCAACAGGTTGTCTATGAATAAACTTATCTAGAGCACCGACGTCGGTCTTTCTCTTTTCTTCTTCTAGTTTTCTCTTTTTACGTTTTTGACTATCGGATGGTTGTTTAGACTTCATCACTACAAGTTCATTACGTTCAACTTTCAATATTCAATTAAATACATAAAACATAATCTGATAATTTGATTTTAGCATCTGATAAATTTCAACAAAATTTCAACATTCAATCAAATAAACAATTTGAGATCTTAGATAATATCATAATAATCACAATTTCAACATTAAACATAATGTCAACATTCAATCATATAATCAGATTTTTGATTTCAACTTAATTTCAAAATTTAATCAATAATCACATGAAAGAGATTCAATCTTAATTGAATTAGTGAATTCTGATTATGATCAAGTTCAATTATTCTCTAATGATTCAAGTTTAATTGCTCATCAATCATCATTCAATTATAAACTAATAAAACTATTAATCTGATTATCTAAATAAGTGAATAATCAATTAGACAATTACCTAACATGAAGTTAATCAGTTATGACCGATCAATCTTCAATGTTTCTCCTTCTTTTCTGTCGTAGCGAGTTAATAGTCACATGCGATAAGAGCCTAAGCCACTAATAATCATCAATTAATCAATAATAATTGCCAATTGATGAATAATCACTGAAACCTTTGTTGCCGACCTGCTGTCTACGTTTTTGGATTAAGAAAATATTTGGGATAACATTAAAAATGGGCTGCAATTGAATATATTAATTTTTTTGGGCCCCTTAAAAAATCAGGCCCTATGCACAGACCCTGGTTGCCCCCCTTACCACTGGCTATGCACTAGTGTAAACTATCACGACATAAAACGGCTACGTTTTATATTATTATCAAAATGAGAAGTACAATATACAATGAAAGGAAAAGACAAAGTATATGAACTAGCAAATTAAGGTTTTTTTTAGCTAAAAACTAAAAAAATACTACTTATTCCTATATATAAACACTATCGATGTCTAATTCAACAAAATTTATATAGTCTCGATTTCAATTTTCCACTATGCGAAATAGCCGATGTGGAATGGGGCCATGGTGTATACAACGGCCACTTGGCATACCATATTAAGAAATGGCCACTATCAAATATATACTTACACTAGTTGTGATACCCATATATTATACGGGTTAATTAAAACAAAATGCTAATATAAACGATTAAATGAAAATTTTATTTGAATTTGAAATTTAAAATAACTAAAAATTATGAGAAAAAATCATGCAAAAAATAAATAAATTAAAATTATGTGTTTAGTTATCAGATTTGTGTACTAAACGGGTAAATTATAACAAATGTTAAACATAAAGGTTTAAACTGTAAATTTATTTGAAATTGAAATTAAAATTTAGGATTTGAAATTTGAAATTAATAGTCATTATGGTAGGTTTAATTTATGGAAACTAAATTAATGATATATTGGAAATGAAAAATAAAGTAAATGACAAGTGGAAAATAAATAAATCTCAAAATTATGACAAAATAACATGTGGCCAATTGAATGTGAGAATGACAAGTGACAAAATCATTCTTATTTATTAGGGTAGATATGTATTAATAACTTAAAAATGTTTTTTTTCGAAAATTTTCAATTATTTTGCATTTTAAAAATGTTTTTTTATCTACAAAATGAGTAACTAGGATTACGTCTCCCGGTCTCACAGAATATAGTGGTCTCACACGAACCTAACCATATATATATATATATATATATATATATATATATATATATATATATATATATATATGGTCAAGATCCGTTGAAAATTAATAGTATCCCGAGAACCCGAGAACTAAAAGTGGAAAATTAGATCAAAATTAACTCATTAAGGGTATGATCGTCATTTTACCAATCTCAGTTAATGTTTATTTCTTTTGTGTTATTGAAATATTAATAAAATGTCTAAAATTAACATAATAAATCAAAATTTCTGATGTTTTTTTTAAAAAAAATATTAATTTTTGATTTTTTTATAATAAAATGCAGGTTTTTAAATTTTTTTGGAAAACGTGAATTTTCTTTTAAAAAGTGAAAAAAATACTTTTTTTTAATCTGCATTTTTTTTAAAACAGTAAATTTTTAAAATTTTGTACACTTTTAACCAAAAAAACGACGTTTTAGGTGCATATATACATATTTTTTCAAGTGCATATATTTTTATTTTTTATACATTAATATTCGTAAGTAAATAATAAAAAAATCATTTTTATTTACTAGTCCTTAAACACAATAGTAAAAGTATTTTGTTTGATACAATATAAAATATAAAAAACAAAAAAATGCTACAAAATTTCAAAGAGTTTTCATGCATTCGTGTCAAGATTTCCATATTTTCTTAAATTGATCACTTTTCACATCTTCAATATCATCCACAAATTATTCGAAATCTACAAGAAAATTAAAAAAAAATTGATTAATGCAAGAACACTCATAAAAATGCATATGTGTATATCATGCAAGATTCACATGTGATTTTATAATGTGATATTCACATGTATTTATCTTTTAAGATTCTAATGTAAAATTCACATTTTTTTTAAAAATTAGTAATTAACAAAGAACACTCACACAAAATGCATGTTTCCATATAGACTTTATTTATATGTGATTACTTGTGATTTTGTCACACCCCCAAACCTGACGACGGAAACGTCCGAGGTGGAGGACTTCATTTGTAGTATCACAACACATGCATCATAGTAATCAAAGTACAAACAATCATTGTATTTAAAAAGTATAAGTATTTACATGTGTTCAATCATTGTATATTGAAACTAAAATAATTATACAAAAGAAGAAGATATGACTCAAAATAGATCCACCATCTCAAAAAGCTCGGGGAGTACCTGTTTATTATTTCCCTGAGAATACAAGTAATTTGAAAAGAGAGTATCAACATAAAGTTAAGTGAGTGCATAAGTATTTATGTTTGAAAGGATGTATCTATATCTTGAATATGTAAACTGTTTCAGAAAATCCTATATTTTCTGTTGTATATGAAAAGTAGTTTTATTCCCATAAAACCATTATATTTGTAAACCAATGTTCTGTATTTGTATTCCTTTATGTAAAACTTGTAACTGAGAGTGTGCCTGGTTTCACCAGCTGTTATTGAAAACTGTAATATACTATTGTAGTTTGCATTTTGTAAACTGGTAATTTGAAGATGTACTTACGTTTAGTTGTTTATACATTAACGTTTTTTAATATCTTTTTAATGAGTTATTATAACCATACAGTAACTAGAAGGCTTGAAACAAATGCTTTGTAAGCGTTTAAACTGTTGATAACAGTTGTCACTCATTGGCGTGTATGCCTGACTGTAGCTACAGTATGATTGAGGGGTTGTCAATCCGAATATAGATCTACACACAACTTCTTTCGATCCCCTGATTCGAGACTCTGGTTATAATATCAAGACTTTAACTATGTTGTTTAAATGAATTAAACAACCTAAATTGAATGACTCATCAAAAGCATATAAACGTTACATGTATAATAGTTATGAAAACCCAATCATTTTGAAATAATCATTGATTGTATATTCATGAATTAGTATTCTTAACATGTATTTGAAAACTGTGAACCCTTGATTTATTTTGAATCAAACCTTTGTTTCTTGTAAAACAGTGTATTCTAGTATCCTTGAATCATGAATTATTGCTCTATGTATCATAAATTATACCTATTATAATTTATATGTACTTTCTGAATTGGTATTTAACTATTTTTGCATGTAACCCCCTTGCTCAACATGTTACAAAGGTTATTTAAACTGATGAAATAACTTTTATATTTATATACATATACAATTATACATAAGTAAAATTTAAACGACATTCGGACAAATAACTAGTACTATAAGCCCACATCCAAACAAGGAAAAGGACCCAGAATGAGTTATCAGTCATAAGCCTCTTAAATCTTATATATATATATATATATATATATATATATATATATATATATATATATATATATATATATATATATATATATGAATTTTTGGGGAAAAATATAAGTTTATAAAAGAGTTTAATATTTTGAGTATTTTTGATGACTTAATGTCATTTTATCACGATTTGAAATCATTTGTTTGTAACACAAAGCTCTTGCGTTAGACTTGTATTCCCCCCTTAAAACGGTAAAAATTATGAAAGTACGAGGGTATGAACTCACTTGATAAGTGGTTATTTGGATAGCGTTTCGTTTTCTGGAAATGAGTTTATTTGGTAAAAAACCGGCTTTATTCAGGCAGAGTTTCGACTGGAGAAATTTGTTTTTCTCGAGAATCTCGGGGCTTCGAGGCTTGCTTAGGGTTTTAGATATGATACTGGGCTTTAGGGGTTGTAGGTGAGGTTATGGGAGTGAAAGATATAAGAGTGTGTGAAACCATACAACACAGGTGAAACACTAACTCTACCGGAACACCTTAGAGGTACAGACTCGTCAATCGGCTCAACAGGAGTTTCCTCATGAGGTTGATTGCTAGTGTTTGAGGTTCCTTCACCGCTTGACTCTTGAAGCTCTTCAAGGTCAATTTGCCTCCCATTGTCTCCTTGGCCTATGAGATCTCTCTCTCTCTCTCTCTCTCAAGACTCCTCTCCTCGCAATGAAGACAACATTGTCACCTGGTCTGTAGAAGAGATAATCAAAGGATTTAAATGGGTAGCCGATGAAAATACACCGCTTACTTTGAGGTTCGAATTTGTCGTGACTCTCGCGTCTCACGAAAGACTCGCAACCCCAAACGTTGATGTGTGCTAACGAGGGAAGCTTCCCTGTCCACATATCGTGAGGTGTTTTGGCAACCTTCTTAGTAGGGAATAGATTAGGGATATGGGCGGCTGTCTCTAAGGCATACCCCCGGAATGAGATAGGTAACGAAACTCAAATCATCATGGAATGAAGCATGTCCAACAAGGTTCGATTGCGCCTCTCAGCCACACCAATAAGCTGTGGTGTCCTAGGTGGTGTCAACTGTGAAAGAATTCCACATTCGTTAAGATAGTCAAGGAACTCGATACTAAGATACTCACCACCCCGATCGGATCGGAGCATCATTATCTTCCTGCCCAACTGATTTTCCACTTCTTGTTTAAACTCTTTGAATTTCTCAAAAGTTTCTGACTTGTGTTTGATTAAGTAGATATAGCCATATCTGCTGTAATCATCAATAAAAGTCACATAGAAGCGGTTAGCATCCCTTATGGCGGTTCTGAAGGGCCCACACACATCGGTGTGTATGAGATCCAACAAACTTTCACTCTTTTAAAAAGTACCTGTAAAGGGTGACTTGTTCATCTTACCAAGTAAGAAAGATTTGCAAGTGTCATCCGACCTTAAGTCGAAAGACTCCAAAACTCCAGCCTTTTGGGGTTGGCCTATGCGCTTCTTGCTGACATGTCTAGGACGACAATGCCACAAGCCTGCCTTATCCAGTTCATTAGAAGAATCAATGTGCAACACATTATTTCCTAAGTTGTCTACAACCATCACAATTTCATATATACTATTACAAGGTAATGCTTTAAAATAAAAACACCATTATAATAAGCATTAATAGCACCAATTCCATTATCAAATGAAAAACTAAAACCTTGTTTATACAAACCATGAAAGGAAATAATATTTCTTGCCATTTCAGACGAGTAGCAAAAATTATTCAAATCTAACTCTAAACCACTACTAAGCAATAAAGAGTAAACTCCAATCTTGGTGACATGTGAAACCTTCCTATTCCCATGATCAAGTTGATCTTCCTGTGATCCGCATCCTTACTTCTTTTTTGGCCCTGCACATCAGAACAAATGTGAAATCCACAACCTATATCAAGGACCCAAGAACAAGAATGTGACGATTTATTAGATAAAATAATATAAATAGCTGCATGGGTTGCCTTAACCTTCCTCTCTTTAACATCCTGCAAGTATTTGGGGAAACTTCACTTCTAGTTCCCTTTCTCATGACAATAGAAACACTCTGCTTCCTTAGGAATGGTAGAGGGAGTAGCAGAACCATCCTTGGTCCCACTTGAAGAGGATCATTCAAGAGACTTTCCCTTGCAGCTCTTAGAGGGAGCCTTCCTCTTCTTCCCCTTACCTTGTCTAATTTCCAGAAGAGGGGCGGTGGTAAGAGTAGTAACAACCAATTTACCTTTGAGACTACTTTCAACAGTCCTCAAAAGCCCTTGAAGTTTGCTACGTGTGACCTCCTCCTTGTTCATATGATAGGTCATTCGGAACTGATCATAACATTGAGGTAAGGTGTGTAGAATGATATCCATAGCCAGCTCCTTATCAAAGTTCACATTCAATTTTAGCAAAGACTCGACATACCTTTGCATTTTCTGCAAGTGGGCCGTGATGGGTTCACCATCCTTCATCTTAGTTGTTATCATGGAAGAGATGATTTCATACCTCTCTTGACGAGCACTCTGAAGGTATCTTTCCATCAGGTCCTGGTGCATCTTAAAAGGGTAGAAGTCCTCATAGGACTTTTGGAGTTCAGCTGTCATGGTGGCCAACATTATACAAGACACCTTGTTGGCATCCTTCTCATGAGTCCTAAACTCAACGATCTCCTCAGGAGTAGCAGAAGACTCATCAATTTTCTTAAGCTCCTTGTCTAGGATATATTCCTTGTCCTCATAGCGAGTGACCATCCAGATGTTCCTAATCCAATCATTGAAGTTGGAATCATCAAAGATGACTCTCCCACACAAGTTAATGAGAGAAAAGGAGCTAGTAGGGTTTGAGCTAGAAGCAGTGTTGGAAGACATCTGAAAAAACAAAGAAAGACAAATTTTAGATTAGATAAAAATGTTAGAACGTAGTTCTTTCAGGATCGATTGATTCCATGCATGCAAACAAATAAGTACGTAAATATAGACACGAATATGGTTTGAATATGATGAATGATTAATGATTCAACACCTCCGAAGAGCTCGACTAAGAACTTCGACTGTAGAGGTGTTTTACGATTACAATACTCAAACGTAATAAAAGTTGTTCTATAATGCACACATGCATGCATATATACAGTCTAACCTTACAAGAGAATCACGGATGGACAGGCCCAATCCGAATATAAAACAAAAAGCCCAAGATGCAACATAATAAGCCCTAACAATATCCCCCTTTGCGTCTTTGGGACCGAGACTTTAACTCTGCTTAACAACCGAAGACTTCTTCACCGTCTTGAATATCCTCGGGATGATAGCCAAAAGATGGTACCGAAAGGTAATGTACCAACGAAGCATATCAGTGAAATTTTTCTTGTCAGCATCCGGGTTTTGCTTGCACCGATGTATCAAGTTGATAATGTGCTCCAAGTAGTCTATAGAAAATAGGTGCTTATCTACCAGAGCAAACAAAAACCTATGAGATTCACCTTTAGTAAACATCACAGTCAGATGTGTCGAATCAATTTTCCCTATCTTCATAGTGATCACATCCCCTGGCTTTTGAGTGAGCTTGACCGTCGGCTTCTTGTTCATCACTTTTGCTATCTCCTGATCCATCGTTGCAACTTCATAGATGTAGGAGGCTAATGTTCTTTTTAAGTGCTCTAGAATCAGCTCATACTCCTTCGGATCAGAGAGCAGAATGTTGTACAATAATATCCAATCATGAGGATTGAGATTGGGTAGATCTGCTAAAGAAATCATTGAAACCGAATTTGCAGACCCTCGAGTAATCTTGAAGTGCACGTTCACAAACCTTCCAGCCGGTGTCGGTTTCAATACCTTGACTGTTATAATTTTCTGTGCACTGCATGTCAAGTATTGAGGTTGGCCATACTTTAGGTAAAAGTCAATAAGCTCTTGGTCAACCTTAGCACTATGAAAAGGAACCTCAACAGTTCACTCAAAACAATGGAATGTAAATGCTTTCCTTGTAATTGGCATATCGAACTGTGATTCCTTTGAATTATCACAGTCGAAAGAAGCAATCGGTTCTAACCAATAAACACTCGGTGATTCTATTGCTTGACTGATTAGTACCTCTCTAGTCCACTCAGGAAACAAAGCCTTCTTACACTTCAAGACATCTTCTTCTTCTTTGTTACACCTCTCTATTTCCTCTACATCTTTTGTTATTTTCAGATTGTCATCCAATTCTTTATCCCTTTTCTTACATTTGAGGGCTTCAGCAATAGTCTCTTCTGCATCACTATCACTGTCATTAACAACCTTTTTCTACTGATATGTTGGACCAGAACTTGAAGCTACATTAACCTTCAGTTCTTTAGAGACTGGAATATTTAGTTTTAAGAGTTTCAGTTTTTATCATCAGTTTCTGTTGATCACCCTCTCCCCCTTGTTTTGGAGTAATGAAAGGCTTCGAAACACCTTTCATCTCATGAATCCTGGCACGGGCAGGAAGCAATTTACCAGCAAGATGATTCCGGATGGTGATAGTTAGAATTGGATCATGAGCACCAAGGAGATTAGTCAACATGTTCGCGACATCACTTGCACAGCTTTCTCGGTTTTTAATAAGGTAATCTCCTTCTCGGCTTGAGCCTGTTGAACTTTTTGAACTTCAATGGAAGAGGCTTGACGAGCAATTTCTTCTTTTAAAGCACTCTCTTTGGCAATATCAGCATGAAGTGAGTCCAGCCGAGAGGAAACTGAACTTATAAGGGAAGTATTTTTGGCTTTGATGGAGGAACGAACATCAACAAACTTCTGTTGTTCTTCCTGTAGAGAGTTTGAAAGAGATTCAATGGATTTATGGAGTTTGGCAGCATTCGTATCAGCATGCTCTTTAAGAGAATCGAAAAAGAGCTGCGTAGTTTGAACAACTTTAGCAATATCGGCAAAGGCTTTTCTGCAAGTAGAAGTCGATTCGTTGATTGCATCAGTTGATTTGTCCATAGCCGTTGCATATTTTTCTATGGCAGTTTCCACAAAAGCTTTAAGAACTACCCCACCATAAGCTTTGTTGTCTTCAAGTAACTGATCCAACTTTTCATTAATGCTCTACAACTGTTGGTGATTGACAGGAGCGTCATTGTATTCATCAGATTGAAGCTGATAGGGACTAAAGTATGTAGAGTCATACTCATCATTGTCTCCTCCTAGAGTAGCACCGCAACCGGTTGAGTTGGTTGGTGAAAGTGGTTTAGTGATGACAGGAGGTTGAATGTCAGTAGTTGCCCCCGTATCAGATACGTTGGTGACTACTGTCTGTTCAGGAATGGTAGGAGTGGGGGTTTGGGTAATGATAGGAGCTAAAGGTATTATCTAAATAGGTGTAGAAGAAACTAGTGTAGAAGACATAGGTGGTGCATTTGAAGTTGTAGTGGTGAAAGTGGTTGTAGGAATGGAAACAGAAGTAACTGGTGGTGTTGAAATAGAGGTTGATGTAAGAACAACCGAAACTGTAACTTTTGGTTTCGGTGAGGGAGGTGGGGTTGGTTGTTTATGAGAAGGAGATTCGGTTGGAGTAGGAGACCTAGGTGGAGTATTTCCTCTTGGAGATTCCTGACGAGAGTCCTCTACTGCGTCATTGTCGTTACCTGAGTTTGGAGGAGTTGGAATCTAGGATTTTCTTGCCATTCTTTTAACCTTCTCCGGCTTAGAAGAACCCTCTTTCTTCGACTTTCTCTTCTTTGATTTGGAAGGCTTAGTTTCATCCTTCTCAGTTGTTTCCTTCTTTACCCTTTTTCCTTGGTTGCTTGGCTTGTCAACTGCATCCAAGGCAGCTTGTTGTTCCGGAGTAAGGACTCGTGGTTCTTTTGGAGGAAGCTTTCTGTATTCCGCCATAACCTTACTTTATGCTGAGACACAACGGAACATTGATTCAGGAATAGATCCCTTGTGGTGAAACTTCGTGGGATCAGATATGATGATCTTCTTGGTATGAAACGTAGCAATGGAAGTGATAAGGACATCCTTCATCACCGGAATTTCCAAAGTATCTATAGCCCTCCTTGTGATAATGGTCCAGAACCTTCCACATGAAATCTCAGAATGAAGAGTGGAAGTATTGAGGCTCTGGAAAACCTGAGACCAAATTATAGACCCATAATCAAGATTCAAACCGTTGTAAAGACCATAGAGGATTGTCAGAAATCCTTTACTGGTGCCATCCGATCCAGCACTACATTCCGCCAAGCTTTTAATCAAAAGAGTAAGAAGCCCATTCCATTGAGACGGGAGACACGACTTCTTGATCTTTGTAATGGTGGTCAGTACGTCTGTATATCCCATTTCATATAGCATTGAGAATAGATGTGCAGTTGTGATGAAATCAGGTGAAATAATAGAGGAATCCACCTCAAGATGTAGTAAAGAACAAAACCTCCCTTTGGAAATAGAGGCCTTTTTATAGTGTATTTGAAAGTAGATGTGTTCTTTGTTCTTGTCGAAGGTTGCTGTAGAGTAAAGATGGGACAAGAGAGTCATGGGAACAACTTCAAATTGAGTTAAGGCCTGAACCAATGGAGAATACTTCAAACACTCCAGAACTTGTAACATATAGGAATCATAGAGGAACGAATTGAGTTCAATGATCATGTTTTGATTTGTCTTAATGGAAAGAAATGCCGAAGAAGCAGTCTGATCTTGAACTGAAGAAGAAGTCGCCATTGTTGATCGAAGAAGGAAGATGAACAGTTCAAATCACCGCTATAATAGAGAAACTTTGTGACTGGTAAAAGACAAAGAATCGTCAAAACACTTTATATACCATTGCTAGGAGAGAGAAAAATCTTGAGGATAATGACATGATCACTTAAACGTCTCCTGAAAAAGTGCTATGTGACAGGTTGGGTGCTCCAAGAAATACGTCAGCACGCGTGCGGATAGGGACCTTTCAAATTCACGTGCCAAATACTTATCCTTAATCATCTTTTGAACTTCAATATGACTTTAAGAGACATGAATTCCCCTGTGTAAACAAAACTTGAACCAACAGCAACTAGACTTTTGGGAAATAAAATTTTCGTGCAATAGAGTGACAATCGATAAAGAAATAAAGCAATTGTGTATGGAATGTGTGTGATATCTTAAGAGAAGACAGAAAGCAGGTGATTCCAGGCAAGAATCGCTTCCTTCAAGGTCAAAATAGACTTGAAGTGATTTTGTTGAATCCCGAAAAGTACGATCAAGTTTTTATAGAGAAACATTGAAAGGCTTCTTTTCAAGATATAGGCTTAAGGGTGGCTTATCGTGAACCGAACATTAATACTTAACATAAGATCAATTGTTGGAAGAAGTACTTGTGAGACCAATGTGGTATGTTGAACAAGTAGGTGAGATGTAAGTTGGAGGATCAATGGATGTAACAGAAATCCAAAAAAAAATTAACCCGGATCTTGTTGGGAAGAAATGCCTTGGTTTTAGACAATTTCATAAAGACCACGCAAATATAAAAAAGGATTTCATTGGGTAACTAGTAAGTTCTTGAATTTAATAATTCACCATCAATTCATTATTCGAGTTGGATTATGGGTTTCACTCAGCACGTGTCATAAGTATCCAAGATCACAAACACATACTTTGTGCAACCATAAACCTCAGTGGTAAGAACCGAGAGTCTCAAGGGTTACATTGGTGAAATGAAAGTCGATGGAGAATATAAGAAGGTAGTTTGAGAACCGAAAGTACCTTCTGCTGTAAAAATATGACCAAGCAGAGAAACTCTTGACCCAAATGAGAGGAGTAAGGTAGCTCTAGACAGAGTTGATGTAGACAGCCTTATTGGGAAGAAACGATAGGTATAGATCGAATCATTAAGGCCTACTCGACGTCATAGAGGCTTTCATCAACATGCAGCAGCATGCTTCTAGGGACCCTTAACTAGTTCGTATGGAAATAATTATACCTGTCGAAACTCCAAATTCTTTGGTTCTAAAACCTTTGGGACCTAATTGAAGTAAAAACAAACACACCACACAAAACAAACAAATCGAAAAATATCTTGAAATATTGAGTTTTCTGAACAAAAATAAGAATAAAATAATAAAAAAATATTTTTGGATTTTTGAAGTTTTCTGAAAAAAATAAAGTAAAAAAAAAACAGAAAGCAAATAAAATAAATAAGCAAAGACCAAATGAAGAGAAGAGGAGTAATTTACACAGTATACAACCAAAACCTTATCTCAATTGAGTGAAGAGAAATAGACCGAGCGTTCGGTTCATTGTGGTTCTTAAAAATTTCAGAGCCGAAATAGACCGAGCGTTCGGTTCATTTCGGTTCCCAAAAATTAAGGAGCCGAAATAGACCGAGCGTTCGGTTCCCAAAAATTAAGGAGCCGAAATAGACCGAGCGTTCGATCCATTTCGCTTGTGTAATTTTAATGAGAGATTTGAGTGTTTGGTACCGACTCTGCTTCCATCATACCCAAGCCTTGTAAGATTTTGTTAAAGAGTGCTTCAGGTAATGCCTTAGTGAATATGTCGGCCAGTTGATCAGTAGATCGAACAAAATGTACTTCTACGTTCCCTTCTTCGACATGATCCTTGATAAAATGATATCTAAGTGCAATATGCTTAGTTTTGGAATGTTGCACTGGATTGTGACAAATCCTTATTGCACTTTCTGAATCACAATAGAGAGGAATCTTCTTCATGTTAACTCTGTAATCTCTTAGTTGACTTTGAATCCATATACCTTGAGAAGTACAAGAAGCTGCAGCTATGTATTTGGCTTCTGCTGTAGAAAGTGACACACATGTTTGCTTTCTGGACTGCCCGCTAACAAGTTTTCCGTCAAGGAATTGGCATCCACCTGTAGTGCTCTTTCGGTCTAGTTCACACCCTCCAAGATCAGCATTAAAAAAAGCTTGAATAAAGAATCCTGATTTGGCAGGATACCAGAGACCGCGAGATGAAGTTCGCTTTAGATAACGGAAGATGTTCTTTACAGCCAGCATGTGAGGTTCTCTTGGATTAGCTTGAAACCTAGCACGATAGCTGTTAGATACATAAGGGATCCTATCATTTGTCGATAAAGCGTAATGTCAACAGAAGGTTTCTCCAGAGACGGTGTTAACTTAGTACCAAATGCCATAGGAACCTTTACTTTAGAGTCACCTGTCATGCCGAATATAGTTAACAGAAATTTTGTGTATGCCTCCTGGTTGATAAAGATGCCTTTTGGACCCTGTTTAATATTTAAACCAAGGAAAAAATTAATTGGACCCATTGCGCTCATTTCAAATTTAGTCTCCATCAACTTTCTGAATTCAACTGTTAAGCTAGGATTCGTAGAGCTGAAGATGATACCATCAACATAAATTTGAACTATCATTAGATGTTTGCCTTCTTTCTTTCGAAAGAAGTAGGGTCAACCGAACCTTGCTTAAATTTTGACATTTTAAGAAATCGAGTTAGGATTTCATACCAGGCTCTCGGTGCTTGCTTTAAACCATAAACTGCTTTATCCAGCACATAGCAATGATCAGGATATTTCTCGTTCACGAATCCGGGAGGTTGTTCAACATACACTGTTTCTTCTAGTTCTCCATTTAAGAAAGCACATTTTACGTCCATTTGGAAGACTTTAAAGTTTTTATGGGCAGCGTATGCTAGGAAGATTCTAACCGATTCCAACCTTGCCACAGGAGCGAAAGTCTCCTTATAATCTATCCCTTCCTCTTGGCAATATCCTTTTACCACCAATTGAGCCTTGTTTCGAATAACGTTCCCTTCTTTGTCCAATTTTTTTATAAAAATCCATTTCAAGCCAACTACAAAAGCATCATTTGGTGTGGGAATCAATCTCGAAACTCGGTTACGTTCAAACTCATGGAGCTTATCTTGCATTGCTTGAACCCAATCAGAATGATCAAGTGCAACATGCATTGTTTTCGGTTCGATTTTGGAGATGAACGAGTTAAACATACAGAACTCAACTTTAGAGAGTAATGCAGTTTGTTTCGCTTTTACTTGAGAACGAGTAAGAACTTTCTCAGAAGATTCACCAATAATTTTCTCTTTAGGATGATCCTTGGTCCATTTCACCAACGGAGGATAATTTGGATCATATGCCGGATCCAATTCAACTTTCACTTCTTCTTCAAATTGAGAGTCAGCAGATGATTGATTACCTTCAGATTTGGGAATGTCACTTGTCATTTCTTTTGCCGCATCATCAATAATTTGTTGGAGATTATCAATTTTGTTATCGGCTACTCTTGCCTCCGAGTGTGCCGCTTTCTCCGGTTCATCGAATAACCAAATGTATTCCTCGAACAGGTTGGATATAGGAACCGAGACGTGTCCTGATGTAGGAAAAATTTCCCCTAAGTGACTTTCGTTTCTTTGAACTTTCTTTATGTAATGTCATCAAAGGTGACATAATATGTTTCTTCAATCCTTTTGGATCGTTTGTTTAAAACTCTGTAAGCTTTCGAGGAGAGTGAATAACTGAGAAATAAACCCTCATCAGCTTTAACATCGAACTTGTTTCGGTTCACCTTTGAGTTGAGGATGAAACACCTTGAACCGAACACATGGAAGAATTTGACATTGGGATTTCTATTATTTAAAATCTCATAAGGAGTATGTGAGAATCGTTTATTAAGAAAAGGATCGGTTTTGAGTGTAACATGTAGTTGCCACAGCATCAGCCCAGAAGTATAAAGGAAGTGAAGCAAAAGAAAGCATGGTTCTAGCGGCCTCACATAAGGAACGGTTTTGCCTTTCAACGATGCCATTCTGTTGTGGTGTATATAGGGCTGAAAAGTTGTGAGTGATCCCCTTATGAGCTAGAAATTCCTCAAAGTCATTATTCTTGAACTCCAACCCATTTTCGCTCCTGACATTTCTTGCATTCTTTTTCAGTTGCACTTCCACCTGCTTAATAAATGTCTTCAACTTGGGAGTTGCTTCAGATTTCTGTTTAAGAAAGAAAACCCAGGTGAAACGTGAAAAATCATCTACGATGACAAGTATGTACTTACTACCACCGATGTTTTTGATAGACGAAGGTCCTCACAAGTCAATGTGCAATAATTCAAGAGCTTCAACAATGTTTGTATTGATCCTTGTAGGATGGCTCTTTCTGCTTTGTTTACCCATCTCACAGGCTGCACACAGATGTTCCTTGTCAAACTTGAGAAGAGGGAGTCCTCGAACATGATCACCGAGCACCAATTTGTTCATGTCTTTGAAATTCAGGTGTGACAATCTTCGATGCCATAACCAACTTTCATCTGTATTTGCCTTTGATAGCAAACATATAGCCGGTTTGCCACATATCAGTTTGAGATTTAATGGATACATCTCTCCCTTTCACTTTGATTTCAAGAGTACCATCTTTGATTGTTTTTCATTTATTTCAGATCCTTCATCATCAAAGGACACTTTCAGACATGTTCCTACGACTAGTTGAGACACACTTATGAGGTTGTGTTGTAATCCTTCTACATAAGCCACTTTTTGAATCAAGAATTCTCCATTTGTTATCATGCCATATCCCTTGATTGTTCCATAGGAATTATTTCCATACTTGACAGACCCACCATCGAACTGCTCGTCACTGATTACCTGCAAATTTAAGCAGATTTAGGAACCCAAAGTCTTTTGGGTCCTGGTGAGTTTTTCAGAGAATAAGGAATTGTTGTAGAAATATCAACCAAATATGTTCGTTTTATTAAAGTGGTTTGATCTTTTCTTTTAATTTTATACACTTTGATTTTGGTTTTATCTTGTTTAATCGTAAGTGCATTAGTTGGCTTGTTAGATGGTATTGGCATTTGATTTCTCTTTTGAGATCTTGGGTTAGCTGATGGTTTCTTAGTGTGGAACTTAGAATATGAAGTTAGTTTTCCCTTTCCTTTGATGTCCATAAAAGAATTTGCCTTGCATTGGGACTTGGATGTATCGAAACTCCCTTTAGGACAGAAACTGGATTTGGAACCAAAACTGGGTCTTCTACACCAGTTTCTTCTACACCTATTTCGATAATACGTTTACCTACTATCATTACCCAAACCCCCACTCCTACCATTCCTGAACAGACAGTCGTCGTCAACGTATCTGATACGGGGGCAACTACTGACGCTCAACCTCCTGTCATCACTAAACCACTTTCACCAACCAACTCAACCGGTTCCGGTGCTACTCTAGGAGGAGACAATGATGAGTATGACTCTACATACTTTATTCCCTATCGGCTTCAATCTAATGAAGACAATGACGCTCCTGTCAATCGCCAACTGTTGCAGAGAATTAATGAAAAGCTGGATCAGTTACTTGAAGACAACAAAGCTTATGGTGGGGTAGTTCTTAAAGCTTTTGTGGAAACTGCCATAGAACAATATGTAATGACTATGGACAAATCAACTGATGCAATCAACGAACAAAACTGGGTTTGGGACCGCATGTTGACTTTCGGTTTTGAGACTTGGAGTAGTAGGAACTTGGGCTGAAATTTTCTTTTACTTTTTCCTTTCCTTTGTCCGTTGAGACCTTCTTAGGAGGCACATAGTTGGGATTTTGGGAATGCAAGTAACTCTTTCGCTCATTCAGATTCTTTGCATATCTTTGATTTCTTAAGAGTTTCAGTTCAGCTAGTTCCTTCTATGATTTATGTGTATTGAAGCTGGCCTTTGGTTTCTCTCTATGAGTTTCGGTTGTTTTGTTTATAACTTTCGGTTCTTTCTTTGGTTCTTCAGGAATCTCTTTTGTTCCACTTGTGCTTGGTTTGTCGCAGCTTGAGGGTTTGTTGATGGGTTCAACAATGTATCTTCCTTTAACCCTCCATGAAGTTTGCTCAGACAATCCTTCGGTTTCATCTGTGTTGTCAATAAGGGCGGACCAGAAGAAATCTTCGCACCCTTCTGCATTGTCTTTTTCCACCAAGACTCTTAGTTCTGCTGTTTGTCTAGAAGTGACTCCTTCTGCTGCATACACCTGATTTGGCACAGTTTGAACTTTTTGATAAGCGACAGCCTTTTCCTTGAGTTTTTGTAGCTTGTCTTTTGTCATGCGAACAAATTCAACTAGATTTTCTGAAATGAGGGGTTTCTCATTCTCAGTATCGCTTTTTACAAACTCGGAGCAATCAATGAAATCTTCTACCGAGATTTCACTCATCTCGCTTTCTTCATCAAATTCAAATGTAGTATCAAGGTTCATTCTATTTTCAGAGGTCAATTTGGCATTGGACATGTCAAATGATTTTAATGTATTTGACTTTATTCTTAATTTATCATTTTCATCTAAAATATCTTTTAGCATACACTTATGTTCCTTAGAATCGATGAAGGTTTCTATTTTGTCCAGACCGATTTTGTAAGACACGGATGTTTCATCCGATGACACTTCTGATTCACATTCTGCTATGATCTCGTCTTCCTTAAATTCAAGAAAGGGCAAAATCATTTTGTGAATATTCTTTCCTATCTCACAACTTAAATGTAACCGAGCAATATTTGTATACAAACGCTTAGCAATTAAACAAAAAACATTTTTTTGTTTTAAAAACTTCAAATTGTCTTTTTACAAATAAAAACTTTCATCCCTAGCTCTAATTAACTCTGCCTCCTTCAACTCAATCCACATCCTTTTCTCCTCATTCTTCGAATACACCCTGTTGAGTTGGTTGGTTAGGTTAGAATTCGCTAAGCAAGTTTGCATGAGACTACCACTTAAGTTAGAAAATTTAGATTTCAATTCATTTAATTCTTCTTCATAATTTGTTAATGGAACTCTAAGTGATTCAAGGATGGATTGTACCTTTTTGATCAACTTATCATAGTCATTGATCTGCTCACTTACTGCCTTTGTTGCAAAACATTTGTTTCATGTCATATTCGATTCCTCACTTGCACTTTCCGTTGATGGATAGGCCGAGACGATTAAGCATTTGCCAGCTGAACCTTCTTCCTTTGCAACATAAGCCTTTCCATGAGTGGGCTTTTTACCTCTTCATCTTCAGAGTCGGTTGACCAAACTTCTACGCCACCAAACTCGTCATCCTCTGCATTCTCCTGCACAATCAAAGCATTCATAGTACCCTTTGTACTGTTAGTTGTCTTCTTTTTCTTTATTTCTTCCAGCCTGCGCATATAGTACGCCTCATCATCTTCACCATCTCTTTTCTCAACCATTTTTCTCAGCATGCAATCCTTGGCAAAGAGATTCTTGTCGTGACAGTAATTGCAGTCGTATCCAGAGTCTCCTGCAAGTTTGCTCTCCTTCTTGTCTTCATCCTTTTGAGAAGAGATATTCGCTTCATCCTTCACCTTTTCAGAGCTGTAACTTCCCTGCCAGTTTCGGTTCTTACTGACTGGGAATTTTCTTCTTGCAAACTTCTTTGGATTGGTGACCATCATAGCATACTCCTCACTTGTAAGGTCACATTAATACAAATCAGACTCTTCTTCTTCTTCTGCAATGCCTTTTGCTTTTGAGAGAAGGGCCAACGATCCTACACCAGAAACCACTTTTGCTTCTTTGGTTACGACACTTTCATGGGACTTAAGTATTCCCACAAGTTTTTCTAGCGAATAAGACTTAAACTATTCATGCGCTTTTATGGTAGAAACCACAACCATCCATTCTGGTCTGATTCCGTTCATGAAAGTTACTTTCTGCTCAATCAACTTCCTCTCTATTCCATGTTTTATCATCTTACTTAAGAGATGATTGAACCGATTAAAAGTATGTATTAGCTTCTCCTCAGGTTTCTGTTCGAAAACTCCAAATTCTAACAGCAGCAATGTTTGAATGGAGTGTTCAAGATCTTCATCGGTCGAATAGAGCTCTTTCAACCTATCCCAGATTTCTTTGGCTGTCTTGCACGAACTTACTAACCGAAACATGTCAGATTGTAACGCGAATCTTATCATTCTCATGGCCTTCACGTTACACAACAACTTGTCTTTTTCATCCTGTGGCATCTTTTGTTCATCAGCAACCAACTTGTTATATTCTGTTTGAGTCTTAACTGTTGTGTTCGTTCCAGAATGAACAAACGGTCCGAGTGTGATGGATTCCCATATTAGATAGCCATTATCCTCAGATCTGACCACGTAGTCTTCAAAGTGATGTGCCCACACTTCATAGTCCTGAGTGTAGAGTATGGGTATTCTGGTAGTGGATCCAATACTGTTTGAGATGTTGATTGGGTTTGTTTGCGAATCATTGTGAGACAAGGCGAGCTGCTAGAATCAAACCTGTAAACTCGAGATTAGGGTTTTATCTAAAACTTAGTTGCCGTCGAAACAAAGAAGACGGCTTCTTATTTATACGATAAAAGCGGAATCCCTAACGAATTCTGAATACAGAAGGAATGTGTATTGATCACACAATCTCCTGCTCTGATACCAATTGTTAGAACGTAGTTCTTTCAAGATCGATTGATTCTATGCATGCAAACAAATAAGTACGTTAATATAGACACGAATATGGTTTGAATATGTTGAATGATTAATGATTCAACACCTCAGAAGAGCTCGACTAAAAACTTCGACTGTAGAGGTGTTTTAGGGTTACAATACTCAAACTTAATAAAAGTTGTTCTATAATGTACACATGCATGCATATATATAGTCTAACCCTACAAGAGTATCACGGATGGACAGGCCCAATCCGGATATAAAACAAAAAGCCCAAGACGCAACACAATAAGACCTAACAAAAAGTCCTTAATATAACACCCAAATGAAATATTAAGGATAGGAACCAACACAATATTTTACAATTTGGAAGAGGGATGCCGTAATCCAACTTGCAAAATATTTGAAGGTAGGTTAATGATGATTTACCAATTTCCACCATGAAAAACAAAATAGATTATTAAGTTTTAATTGGATTGAAATTCCTAGATTCCTTTAAGATTCATTGAAATTTTCAATGACATGTTTAAATCTCGATTATGCCCTTCTGGTTTGTGACTGTGATACCGAGGATCACAAACAAGGTGTGAATAACCATGCAAATTAACTTGGTACAATCAATGACATTTATCACCTAATCGATGTATCGGTTAGCCACACACGCTCCACTGATCTATAACAAACATCAAACTACCCTTTGCCACCCTTGCTAGTCCAAGTTAATGTGCCTGCTAACCACACACGCTCCATTAACGACTTGGATAGGTGCAAAGTGCAATTTCATGGATTAGCATCAATTTCACTTTTTCCTAAAGTAACAAAAATTGAGAATTTAATAAAACATTTACTTACTTTAGAATTTTCATTATACTTTTAATGAAAATTAATGTTCTATCCTACCCGTTCGGCTAACGACCCTCCACCAGTCAAGGAAGCGATGGGTGAGAGTGGACACCCATTAAACCACCATTTTATAGGCAGTAACCTTATACCCCCTTATAAACCGACTTCGTGAATGAGGCCTACTAACGGTAAGACTGACTTGTCTTATACATATATATAATTATTAAACTTATAATATTATAATAGTATAAGGGTTGAATTTTAAACTTTTAAAATTCTAGGCTTTGGAATTAAAGTATTCATAGGTGTGACTTTACAAATTCCAAAACTTGAGGACAAGTTTTGACATTATTCAAAACTTTTCATTTTCTTAACTTATGAGTTTAATAAGTTTTAAAGAAAAGACTTTTGGTTTTCCATAAATTTGAGGACAAGTTATGGAGTCCATTAAAACCATTTAGATCATTATTTTAATTAACACAATAATCAAATAATACATACATGATCTAGTTAAACTCATAAGCATAAGATAATTCATATCATCAATCTTCAAGAAATTAGCCTAATCATATAAACTAATAGAAATCTTGAAATTATGACAATTATCTTTTAATTAGACAAGCTTGATCATTGCCTTATGAAGAAATAGATTTCATGGTTCAAAAAACAGTTTGGGGTAATGATCCTAATCCATTTTATGGCCAAAACTCGAAATTCTGCACACTGGACCGCCGACTCGGCGAGTGCATGAAGTGGACTTGTCGAGTTGGTCCATTTACGAGTGGACTCGTCGAGTCACCCAGTGGACTCGTCGAGTCACCCAGTGGACTCGGCGACTTCACCTGTCAGAATGCAAAAATTCGATTTTTCCAACTTTGAAAACCAATAAAACATCAAGTATAATAGAAAACAATCCTAGGCTCTGATACCACTAATGAGTTTTGAGCACTCTAACAACCTTAATGTGAACATACAACCCTAAATGCTTTGGATCTATGTTTTCTCTAATTATACATGCAATTTGATTTTCCAAAGCATTATCCTAACTTGCACGCAAAACATGGGAGCTTGTATAACAAAACTAGTTAGATGACATACCTTTTCTTGTGGCTTGTTTCCTTGGACTTGTAAGAGCCTAGCACCCCAAATGTGATACCTCAAATGCTTCACACAACACCACCAACAAAGGAGGACTTGAGAGAGAATATCTAGCACACAAAAATCGGCTATGCTCTCCCAAAGATCACTAGTGCCGATTTCATGAGCTAAGGGGCTTCTTATATAGTGTGGCAAAGTCTAGGGTTACATCCATGTAAACCCTAATGGACATGACTTTTCGTATTACATAGAATCTATGGGTTAAACCTCCATGGACTATCTATGGACTACCATATTGGTTTAGCCCATCCTAAATAACCATAAGCCCACATCATAAGAATCATTGATTTACCAAATCAATCCCTTACATTTAATTAGTCTCTTTTTATCACTAAATTAATTCCAAATTAATTCTCGATCAATACTAATTAAATAATAATATTGCATATTAATATATTAGAACTTATAATATATTAATAAATCATAAATAACCTCTTCTCAAAAGTCCATCCTTACAAATTGTTCCGGTGACATGCAACCCGAATGGACCATGCTACTCTCGGGTCAAGTACATATCAATTGTAGTTATGGGCTTAGACACTAAATCCAACACTCTCCCCATCGCAAACCAAGATTGCCTATCGCGCAATGCGACATCTCCATTCACCAAAGAGCTTCTAGAGTACGAAATCCCAAACATAACAAAATTGCCATACCTAAAGACCTACAACGGAACCACAGACCCTGATAGCCATATCGACACATACGAATGGACGATGACATCACTCAAGCTAGATTAGCGATTCTGGTGTACGTATTTTTCGACATCCTTGGACGGCAACGCAGGAACATGGTTCAAGACGTTGAGACCATCAAGCATATACAACTTCAAGTAGTTAAAGTACCTATTCTTGACAAATTTCATGCAATTGAGGAAGTACAGGGGAGATTCATACTTAATCATTGGTTGCAAACAGAAGGAAGGAGAAACAATCAAGGAATATTTCACTAGGTTCTCCAACGCCATGCTAGATGTCTTGGGCCATGACGAAGGCTTAATAGAAGGCACCATCACATGGGGTCTCTTGCCAGGCCCACTATCTTAGAAGCTCATGGGAAAGAAGCCACAAACACGGGTAAAGATAAAAGAGAAGGTGGAACGATGTCTAAGGCAGGAAGAAGGGGAATCAATGAAACAAGCACATCTAAATGCCATGACCGCCTCGACCACGAAACGCCACCTCACCCAGGAACCCAAAGCGGAGGCAGACACTTTGGGAAAGGGAAGCATTTGAAGGGGCACTTTAGGCCAATCCCAGGGGACAAGAGGCGCAACAGACGGCCGGGCGTCAATCCAGTCTCTGACAAGCAACCAACAAAAGGAGTAAAAGGACGATTCTGCGAGTACCACAAAAGCAAAACTCACGACACAGTCAATTGCTCGGTGTTGAAGAGGGAGATGGAGGAAAAATAACTAAAAGGGAACCTCGTCGAAGTGGCATGAAGTATTTGTGCCAAATTCAACGCTGAGAATGCCAAAGATGCTACGAGAGAGCACAACCAACCCCAAGAAATCCTGATGGTAGGTCCAAGCGGGAAAGGCAAGAAGAACATGATGGCATGGAAGGTCTCACTAGGTCAATGCACGGGCTCACATTTTCAGTAAAGGACCCTCGTCTGAAGGGCTGGCGAAGCGACGAACCGCTCATAATTCAAGGGTCTATCAATAATGTGACGATTCACAGGGTATACATTAACACAGGCAGCTCACCGAACATCATTTATGAGCACTGCTTCCGCCTCCTCCCTGAGAGATGGAAGGAGAATCTCAAGCCTACCACGGGAAGACTGACGGGCTTCACGGAGCACAACTTATGGCCCCTGGGCACAATCCGTTTGCCTTTCACATTGACCAGTCACGACAAAGCAAGAAGGAAGACAGCCCTAATAGACTTCGTTGTGATAACGCACCAACAAAACACAATATTATCCTGGAGAGGACAGCATTGCTTAAATTTTGGGCAGTCCTATCAACAATGCACGAGATTATAAAATTCAGCACCACAGAGGGGCCGGGAACAGTCCTAGTGAAGCCTCCAAAGGAGCTACAATGTTATGAGATCATGAAGCCAACAAAAATAGTGTAGGAAAGCAAGAAATCACGTGCCAAGCCAACAAGCGAAAAAGAAATCATCAACAAAGAACATGCGGATCAACCGGTTAGTGTCAGCAGCAACCTTACCCTAGCCACGAGGCATGCGCTAATCAGCCTCTTGAAAAGATACATACATGTTTTTGCTTGGACTCCCACATATATGGTAAGGGTAGACAGAAAAGTTATGTAACACAAGCTCATGATCAAACCGGGCACGAAGAAAACCAAACAAAAGAAAAGGGTTCAAGGAGGCGACCGCAACAGGGAAATCAATGCCGAAGTTGCCAAGTTGACGAAGGAATGAATTTTAAGAGAATAGATCTTCCCAACCTGGATCGCCAACCCCGTCATGGTAAGAAAGCATGATGGATCATGGCACATGTGCATCGCTTATTCTAAACTGAATAAGGCGTGCCCCAAAGATTGCTTGCCCTTACTAGAAATCGACCAAAAGGTGGAATCCTTACAAGGTTTCAAATTAAAGTGTTTCATGGATGCATACAAAGGGTACCACTAGATTCTGATGAGCAAAGAGGATGACGATAAGACATATTTTTACACGGATCACGGGGCTTTTGTTACACCAAAATGTCGTTCGGTTTGAAAAACGCAGGGGCAACTTATAAACGAGTAGTCGACTCCATCTTCGCGAAGAAAATTAAAAGAAATATTGAAGACTATGTTGACAATATGGTCATCAAAAGCCCCGATGAGAAGAAGTTGCTAGACGAAGTGGAGGAAACTTTCAAGACACTAGAGCAAGTTAGGATGAAGCTGAACCCAAGCAAGTGCTCCTTTGGTGTAAAGGAAGTGCAATTCCTGGGATACTCTATAACTAGGAAAAGGGATACAACCAAGCCCAGTCAAAGTCGACGAATTCATGGAAGCGCAATCTCCAAACACCCTACGAGACGCCCAAGGATTGAATGGGAAGTTCACAGCATTGAGCCACTTCATTTCCAAGTCAGTAGAGAAAGCTTTGTCGCTCTTTCGCACCCTCAAGGGGTTTATCAAAAAAAGCAACTTCCAGTGGACGGCAGTAGCAGAAGCAGCGCTTCAGTAAATCAAGGAAGCCCTGCACGAGCTACCCATGATGGCCAACCTTGCCCAGGTGAAATACTGCAAGTATACCTCTCAGTCTCAGAAGAGGTCATATCTTCGATCCTGGTCATGGAAAGGGAAGGTAGGCAGGTGCCGGTTTACTATGTCAGCCGTGCATTACAGGGTCCCGAGATCAACTATCCAATCCTCGAAAAGTTAGTGCTTGCACTCATCAACGTAGCACGATGTTTGAGGCACTAATTTCAAGCACACCATATAAAGGTACTAACAAACTACCCGATCAAACAAATACTGCTTAAAGCAGAGACGTCTGGACGGATGGCAAAAATAGGCAATCAAACTGGGCGAGCACGACATCAATTATCGTATGCACACCAACAGTAAAGGCCAAGCGTTAACAAACTTTTTACTCGAAATCCCAGACGAAGGTAAGAACACGACTCAGGCAAAAAAATTGACGGAGGCAGATGAATCCAAAGACCATCAGAGATGGACTTGGTACGCCGATGGAGCAACTAGTAAGGAAAGGTCAGGAGCAAGCATGATCCTGACCAGCCCGGAGGGGGAAGAAATCTCTTATGCTATTTGTTTTGACTTCCATACCTCCAACAACGAAGTGGAATACGAAGCTTTGCTCGTCGGCCTGCGATTGGCTAAGAAAATGGGAGCGCAAGCGATAGTAGATCTAACGGATTCAAGATTAGCTGCCAACCAGATCAATGGGGATTTTGAAGTGAAAGGAAAACGAATGGAGAAGTACGTGAAAATAGTATAGAGGCTTGTTGAACCTTTAAGAGAATTCACCATCAAACAAATCCCAAGAGGCGAAAATAAGAGAACGGATACCCTCAGTAAACTATCGTCAACATGATTCAACTATTTATCCAAGAAGGTCCTTGTGGATGTGCTTTAAGAAAGAAGCATAGAAGAGCGATGAGTAAGTTCCCTAGCACCGGCCAAACACACATGGATGACACCACTAATCGAATACCTGCAACACAGTATTCCACCAGACAGTCATGAGGAAGGCAGGAAAGTGTGAATCAAGGAACCATCATATGCAATCATAGACGAGGTACTATACCAGAAAGGATTCATGTCTCCATGGTTAAAATGTGTGGAGGAAATCCAAGAATCACATCTGGCTTAGCAGGCGCACATGAAGGAGCAAGGGCCCTAACATGGAAAATACTCCGGATGGGAATCTATTGGCTAATCATACATCAGGATGCAATGGAGTTAACAAGGTAGTGTGTAGAATGTGAGACGTACTCTCCAATCCAAGGGAACCCCCAACGCCTCTAACAAGTATCTTCAATCCATGGCCTTTCTATCAATGGGAAATAAACATTGTGTGGCTATTCCCAGACGCTCCAGGCAAGTTAAAATACCTAGTAGTCTCAGTAGACTACTTCACAAAATGGAAAGAAGCCGAGCCACCGGCGTGCATATCGGGGAGACAGATGATCAAGTTCATGTCGAAAAATCTCGTGACTAGGTTCGGGATACCTAAAGTGTTTGCCAGTGATAATGAGATATAGTTTGCTGAGAACTTGTTCCAAGATTGGTGTGCCGACAAAGGGATCAAACAACGGTTCACATCGGTGGCGCACCCCCAAGCGAATGGCCAAACAGAGGTATCTAACAGAACACTAGTGAATGGGATCAAAAAACGCCTCAAAAAGCCAAGGCCAACTAGGTTGAAGAATTGCCAAGCGAGCTCTGGTCATACAGGACGATCCCAAGAGTAAGCATGAAAGAACCCCCTTTCAGCCTAACCTATGGCACAAAAGCAATGTTTCCAGTAGAGTTGACAATAGGATCGCTGCAAACAACCTATTTTGAAGAAGGAAATGACAAAAAGGATCTGAGGGCGAATTTGGACCTCATTGAAGAACGACGTGAACAATCAAACATTCTACAAGATGCCTACAAACATGCTGTCGAAAGGTACTACAATCAGAGGGTCAAGGAGAAGGCTTTCAGAGTGGGGGACTACATTTTAAGGCGAAATGAGGCAAGTCGAGCCCAATCACAAGGGAAGTTGGGCCCTATTTGGGAAGAACCGTATAAGGTCATCAAAGCCAACCACAATGGTGCATACAAATTGGAGATGATGGAGGGCAGGAAAATCCAAAGGACCTGGAACACAAGAAACCTAAGGAAATTCCATTTCTAACACGTCTCCAGGCCCAACTACTCCAAATATACCAGATGCCGAAGACTCAAAGCGCTTAGGCATGCAACTTTATTTCTTCTTTTTTTAACCAGTCATTGTACCACGAGGCCAAGTAGCCTCCTCCCCCTACTTGAAAATACTCTGTGTATTCGAACAATTCTTCTATTATAAAACTTAGTTTATTAAAATCAAATACTCAACGTATTTACATGGCTCAAAATAGCCATAAAATCTGAACACTTAATGTATTCAAAAGGCTCCAAACAAGCCATATAACATAAATACTTAGTGTATTCACAAGGCTCAGAATAGGCGATAAACGATTAAGTACTTAGCGTCTTTACAAATCAAAACACTTAGTGTGCTTATATGACTCAAAGTCGTAGTTAAAGTATCCAAAATAAAATATGTTGTGCAAAGAGAAATAAGGATTAAAGGCAAAAATGCACCAACACATAAGCGTTGTTCACATATAAAAAGATAAAGGCTATTACAAACAAGGCCTAAGAGGCCACTACCATAAAAAACTATCCGAACACAAGACAACAGGTTATAAAAGCTTCAAGTTTTCTTTTTCACACCCCTAAGGGGCAGCACACGGTACAGAGTACCCTAAGAAATAGCAGGCCTAGTGCCACCAACGTCGTTCCTTGCCACTGCATCATCATCACCACCAACATCATCAGCACCAGCACCAGCACCATCGCCACCAACACCGTCCCACTTGCACCATCAACATTACCACCACCACCACTACCACTGTCGACATCACCCCACCAGCTCCATCAAGCAATACGCCTTCGTAAATTTCATCAGCATCTTCCACAGCACAAAGTTTCCGCATACCTTCCATATCCAAATTTCCTAGGCCTAGAAGAGACGCATGGTCCATGGTAGCAAATTCCAGCGGAGCTTCATTAACACTCATAGTCTGGCCTAACCGGGAGCCGCTGGCATTCAGATCGTAGGAACCAGACTCCATCGCAACTTTCAGACTATCACGCCCAGATTCTTCCCCAACAACAAACGACGCATGCCTAATCAGAATCACAGCGCCAGTAAACTCAAGATGCTTGATCAACTTGTCCATAATATGAACGACCCGAACACGCAAAAGCCAATTCCGGTCACACTGGGCAGCCTCTGCCTCCGCCCGAGCATCCGAAATTAGCTTATCACGATCACCAACATCACACTCAAGGCTTTCATTTTGAATGATGAGCCCCTCATTGGCTTGGGTCAGGGCATCCAAGTTCACCTCCAAGGCAGATCGAACCTCTTCAATAGCAGCTTTCTCTGACGACAGTAATGTATACCTCTGCTCCAGACCATGAACGTCATTCTCAAGATCGGTAATCCGACGCTTCAAGCTAGCCTCACGGACATTGCAGCTCGACTAGGCAACCTCCATCTCGTAGAGTAACTGAATTCGGCAGGCACCGACAACCAGATAGAATATAGTCTGGGCAGCAACATAAGACATATTATGAGATAAAGAGAGACTACCAATGGCTTTGATATCAGAGAAAGCAGCGGGCGGGAATGCGTGACGAGAAAATTCTACAAGGTTAGCACAAACAGACAAGCGAGATTCATTTCGTAGACTCCAAGTAGGAACAAGCAAATGGGAACCAGGATCACCCCCATAAGCTTTCTCATGTGGAGGGGTCTGGTACGGCTTAGCACCCCCGGAACCTCTACGGGGAGAAAAACCAGAAGAATATTGGGGAATAGGTCGAACATGAACTATGGGTTGCTTGATCGCCCCTTGATCCCCCTTGTTCTGTTGAATGTCGTTATCAGGGATCACAACAATTGCCTCCAGTGTCGAAGATATCATGTTCAACAGACGAGTAAAGTTATGTCTTGATTGAACTCGCCTCCCAATATTGAAAGCATCTGTGGAGGCCTCGCCCATAGCCAAGATAACTTTTCTTTTGGCAATCACCCAACGATCGTCGGAGATAATACCATCCTTGATGTCCTCAACCATCTCTGTGTGACCAGAACATGCAGCGGAGGAAGGAGCAATGGTCGAGATCGGCTGGGCGGCCAAAGGAGACTCTTCAGCAGACACCGACAAATCTTCCGCCACCGGAGGTACGGAAATAGCAGTGGTCAAAGCAAGTTGATCAGCCCGACGAGCTGGAGGAAGGGTCTCAAACATATTAGTTTCTTGAT
This sequence comes from Lactuca serriola, assembly GCF_051521515.1. Lineage (NCBI taxonomy): Eukaryota > Viridiplantae > Streptophyta > Magnoliopsida > Asterales > Asteraceae > Lactuca > Lactuca serriola. Next base: position 87,657,620 of record NC_136415.1, read on the forward strand.
GCCCCAACTTCCCCTAACAACGTTTTCGCAAAACCACATCCATGGACAACGAGGATTACACACCTGCTCAAATAACAATGAGTCAGAAACACAAATAACAAAGCACAAGCTCATTATCCCTTCCCCTTCAAAAGGGGGGGGGGGAAGGGGATGAAAGGAGAAGGAGAGAATAACAAGACGACTTACCGTCAACAACAGTAAAGAAGATGGGCATTTTCCCTCGACGCCTCCAAGAGGGGCTTATTCCTACACCAACAAGCAACGCCATAGAGTATTCTTCAGGAGAAACTTGGACACCTTTCAAGAGATTAGCAACAAACTGGTTATAGGGAAACAACTTAGGGGTGACGTCAACAAGACTGTTCGCCCGATATCGACCATTTCCAACAAAACCACGGTTACCATTAGCTCGACAGATCATCTCGAATGCTACTAACTTGTTCACAACGTTGGGAGTAAGCATCTGAAGGCTACACCCGCTTTTCTGCAAAACTTCCTCCTGAAAGTCTGAAAGAGGAAAAGGCAAGCCGACGTCAAGGATCTTCAAGTAGATGTCGACCTTGCCCGACGGAGGAGACAAGATCATCGACTCAGGCGATTGAAACTCAACCCCATCCACCGGTGAAATACCATAAGCATCTCCGAGAAGCTTAAAGTCGGCCTCAAACAGGGTAGCACCAGATTGAGCAGCCATAAAGACGAAGAGCAGAAAATCCCTAGAAGAAAGAAAGGAAAATAGGAAAAGATGGCGTAAATGAGGAGACGCTATGTAACATTATAAAGAATAGGAAAGTGTGAGATATTCTAAATCCCAGGTGTGATGACATAACTGACTACCATAATGGGAAGTCACGTCGCCGTAAAAATCGAAGCGGCTGTTTAATCAGGAATTAACGTGTGTACTGAGCAGTTGAGTCCAGAACATCATAACTAGCCTAGCAACGCTATCACTACTGGACTAGGGGACATGATGACATGCCCTAGCGAGCATGGAAGAGTCACGCCCGGTCACGAAAGAAAACGCACCATGGCGTAGCGTGGCCGGCCGACTAAACCCAAAAAGAATCCAGCGCTCGCCAGCACCCTTAAGAGCAGGGCAATCCCGAAGAAAGGCTTGACCCCGCCTGGGTTGACTTTCGCTCTGGGATAGATATAACGGTCAAGTGACAAGGCAGATGCTCAGAGCACTACTGCCGCAACCAATCATTAGCTTTGACAGATTCAGGAGCACGATCCACCAATTACCGTCCCCGATCCTGTTGGGTCTGACGCCCTTGTCCCATACGGACGACCACGGGAGTTCAGTATAAAAGGCTATCCTCGATGCCTTGAGGAGTAATTGATTCTTTCCCAGTTTACTCTCCACTCAACCCTAAATAATACCCACTGACTTGATCGTCGGAGCGTTTTCCTGAGAGCTCCTCCCAGAGAACGGCTGACAACCTTTTTTTTTACTGTGACCTCGTAGGTTCACCGAAGTCGCTCGGCTTGGAGGACATAGAGCAAAGTTCAAGGCCTTATATATATATATATATATATATATATATATATATATAGAGAGAGAGAGAGAGAGAGAGAGGTTCAGGTGTTTTAACAAAGTATTGTGTTATTGTATGCATGATTGTGGACCAATAAAAAAATAATACAAAAAAACAATAATTAAATAAATCAATAAGGGTAACTAGGTAATTTGAGAAATAAATTCCACAAATACTCCCTATAATTTTGCTAGTTATGTTGATTTTAACCTAATTCCCCCCTTTTATAAACGGCCTACTGATCTGTTCAATCTTCATCACCAATAAGCTACTGACCTAAAGCTTGCAGGTACGCTTCGTCTTTCGATTTGCGAAGAGGGAGGAGTCTCCGCGTCGACGAGAACGAAGGAAAGGAAAACGTGAGGACCTTTGGGGTTTGGCTAGACCGAAGGATGAAGAAGAACGAAGCAGCAAGCTGTTGTTGATTCTCAGTGGCTGAAGTCATAAGGACATGAGCACCTCTGGTGTTCGAATGGTCCGAAGAACAGGGAAGAGGCAACGAGAGCTGTCGTCGACCTCAGTGGGTGCAAAGAGGGTATAAAAGGGAGGTGTGTGGGTTTTGTGTGGCTGTGGCTTTGATCATTAGCAGGTAAATGGATGGGGACTGCTCCGACAACCTCCCCTATTCTTCTCCTTCTTCTTTTTAAATTTTTTTTATTGTTCTTGACAAAAATTGATGAATGGAATGCATGTTTGGGGTTATTTTGACAGGAATCGATAGGGGAAATGGGTGTTTGAGTTCATTGTTTGACAAGGGAAGAGGCGACATTGAATGAGTGGTTCTTGGCAGGAAGCAATATGAAGAAGGGAGAGGGGAGCAGTGAATAATCAAACAGGTAAAAAGGTTTTTTTTTTCTTTTTTTGTTTGTTTTGATAGAAATCAAAGAACTTAGGTGGGTGTTTTTGGGTTGCTTAATCGACTGCAGGGAAGGAAGAGAGCGTGTCTCTTGATTTCTTGGTAAAGAGAAAATGGAGAAGGAAAGGAACAAGGCAAAGATGATTGAGTGTTGTTTTTCGTTTGCTTGAACAAACAATAGATGGAATGGCATCAACAAACAAGTCCATGATGTTGGTACTATGCATTAGAATGCCTTGCTTGTTGTTTAGTGAAACTTGTAGCTATTCTGTTTTTTTTTTTTAAATGAATGCTTTTATTTTTAATTTTTGCAATTGCCCTCAACCCTATACTCATTGATATAAAGGGGTTTTAAACTTGGTAAGAATAATTTTAGGGGTTTTAAACTTTGATATGTGTATTTTTATATATATTTTTATGCATTATATCTTAATATTTTGGCCTTTATTATTCTCTTTTAGAATTAAAAAGTACTCATAAATGCGTTGAATTATGATTTGCAGCTATTTGTTGTCGATAAAGCACAAAAGAAAAGACTAAAGCGGAAATCGGGCTTAGAAGCTAAAAGAAAGGAAAATGCTGGAGGAACGACTATATTTTTATGCATTATATCTTAATATTTTGGCCTTTATTATTCTCTTTTAGAACTAAAAAGTACTCATAAATGCGTTGAATTATGATTTGCAGCTATTCATTGTCGATAAAGCACAAAAGAAAAGACTGAAGCGGAAATCGGGCTTAGAAGCTAAAAGAAAGGAAAATGCTGGAAGAACGACTACGCCCCGCGTAATTCACAAGTACGCTAAGCGTAATGGCTAAATTCAAAGTACGCCCCGCATAATATAAGTGTACGCCCTGCGTAACGACTGGAATCAGATAACTCCAATCGCGTATAAATATTTACTACGCCCAACGTAATCCGACTTACGCCCAACGTACGTAAGTCGGTTACAAGGGTTATAAAAGTCGATTATCAGCTAACCAGACGGAGGGGATTCGACTTCCAACCTAATTTAGTCGATATTAAACTTCTGTAAAGCCGTTTTGAGGGTCTAGAAGGCGGCCGGAAGGCCGTTAAGCTAACGGGAGCGGATATCGGAAGGGTTGGAGAGCGGATACATATCGGTAATCATATGGGTTGTTAACGCGACCATGTTTAGCATTCCATTGTGTTACTATTCTGTATTTAGTTTCTGATTTGAGTGTAAAAACCTTTTACTTTGCGTTTATGATTGAATGAAACTTTGATTATTAGACTAATTGCTATATTGAATTGTTTGGTTATGTTTAGTTTATCTTGCCAAGCTTGTTAAAAGATCCTTACGTATTAATGATAATTATTTGCTGTTAGTGGTTAAGTGAATTGAGTTGTGTGAACACCTGCTTGATCACTGTTTGAATTGACTTGTTTGCTAAAGGATTAGTTATAGTGAACGCGAATCTAATCATTTTAGGAATCGGTGAACATGAATAAATGAATTTGTGTATGCAATTATCTATGTTTTTTAAGGTGTAATTTATCTAAACCAAAGTACCTGAAGAGATTTGCTTTCCTGTTAGTTTATCGAAAGTTGTTAATTAATTGATAGTTCGAGATTTATTAAACTATTTCTTTATTCTTTTCGTGTGACCTGTAACCTATAATCAAATATTTTAAATTAATTCACCACCGTTCCCTATGATCGACACCCGACTTACCTAAGCTATACTGTAATCTGACTAGGTACACTGCCTATAAGTGCATAGTTAGTCTAAGTTTGTTAGGTTATAAATATTAAAATTAGTGGATACTTTTGTACACATCAAGTTTTTGGCGCCGTTGTCGGGGAACGGCTTGTCATTAATTTAGTTTATTTGATTATTCGTTATTTGCTTTTAGTTAGTTTTTATTTTTAGTTTGATTTTCGTTGATATCATTTCACTTGTCGGGAAGGTTCTTGTTGTTAATTGCAGGAATTTGGGATTGTACACATTGCTTGACTTTACTTTTTGCATGGGTTTCGAGAATGCAAGCGATTAGGGAATTCTTGACCTGGTTGGCCTACTACTTTGTTGATTTGTCCAACTCAATCCATGAGACGTAGTATAGCAAGGCGTATTGTGGTGGTTAAGTGGAAGACCGGGCTCTTGCTGTTCTTAACTAGTTAGGTCACTTCTTGTTCCGCTTTTAGTTAAAGGTGCAAAGAAAACAAAGGAAATATTCTAACGGGTCCCGAAAGTGGGTGTTTTCGCAAATCTGTTCTTGCGTGCAAAGGTTTTTAATCAACCATTGTTGTTTGATCTTGACAAAGATAAGTGATTATGACGTCTCATTTTTTTATGTCACTCATCGGAAAGTCATCAATTGTTGAAGAAATTAAAAAAGAAAAAAAAATTAAGTTTTAAGTCCCTTAATTAAATAGTTAAAAGAAAAGAAATTTCAATTAAAGAAAAGGAATACTTCATTACGCCCATCGTAAGTTTAATTACGCCAAGCGTAATAAACCCCGGATCGCGAATGGACTTTTCATGGAGTTAGGGTTACGCCCAGCGTAACCTTGTTTTACGCCTAGTGTAAATCGGCGACCAAATTATGGCCAGAAGAACTCAAAGGACCAACCCGCCCGAGGATGTGACCGATCACCATTTCTTACAATTTCCGCAAACTTTAAACGATGCAACCTGGGCACGTTATGTCACCAACTTGAGCTTGCTTCTCACCAAGGAGATCGATATAGCACCATCATTCGACTGGGAATTGGCTACCCGGACTGGACTTACTGCACTGATCCAGGATTTTTTTTAATACACGCACTCGGATGCGAGTGGAGTGCATATGTTCGTATGCCAGGGATGGGCACGATTGTTCAGGATCCAGGAGCCCGTTAATCGGGAATTTTTGTTGGAGTTTTACGCTATAGTTACCTATGACCCTAGGAAGGCACCCAATGACAGGACAACCTTTGCCTTTAGACTGGGGGGTGTGAGCCGGGAATGCAGTGTGATAGAGCTTGCGACTCGAGTGGGTATATACACAGCAGATGAGACGTCGAGTTTCCACTTCCCGGAATTCCTTGCTGATTGTCTCACGGACCGGCCATATGACTATAATGAAAACACTTTTTGGGCCGAGATTACTGGAGGAGTTTATACTCCATCTACTGCATGAGGAAGGATTATTCGGTCTACTGCATACAGACTGCTGCACCGTTTGATTTCTATGTCTCTCATGCATCATAAGAACAGTGAGAGAGTGCCTTCGACATACTTGTATTTTCTATGGGCGCTTGTTACTCCAGGGAGGCACCTGAACCTTCCAATTACTTTAGCTGCATATTTGGGACGGAGGGCCAGGGGACTTCGGGAGGATAGCCCGATTTGCGGAGGGCATTTTATCACGCGATTAGCCCGATCATATCAGTTGTTGACGCGTGAGATCACGAGATCGATGGTATTCCATGATTTGAGGCTGATGAGCCTTCAGTTGTTAGAGTTGATGCGTGTACTCGAGCGGGGGGGAGATGGTGTCTTGCGAGTACGAGCAGATGATGTGGAGGACGAGGAGGGTGCCGCCGAGCCACAGCTGCGACGGGTCCAGTGGCGTAGACCTGCTCCTCGGGGAGCACAACAGGGACCTGAGCCAGAGATTGATATGCGCTACCTAGCTCAGGGCATTGACCGTCTTGACATGAGGCTTTAGAACCTTAGTGAGTATGTTGCACATGTGGACAAGAAACAACAGTGGTATGGGGATGCGTTGACCGCATTCTTTGCCCACCAGGGGTTTTAGTACTCGGTTCCCTACCCACCACCATTCCAGCCACGACATGATGGGGCCGGTACTACTGGGACACAGCAGCATGATGACGGAGATGATAAGTGATTTAGTTATGCTTTTTATTTTTATGTTTTTTTAGTTTAGTATTAGTTTTTTTTATTTTATTTTATTTTGGTATGTAATTAAAGTTTAATTTAGAGTGTTTTATTTTGGTAGGTTCAAGAATATTTTTATTATTTATGGTTCAAGAATATTTTTATTTTTGAATATACTCATAAACATCTTTTGTCAGAATGTCCGAATTAAAAGAATTATAATTCGAAAAATCGGATTTTTAAAATTAATAGAATCTAGGATCCCTGAAAAATGCAATTTTCCTTTAATAAAATCTATATTAAACGACTAAATTACACTTTCTAATTAATTAAGATGATATTTTTCAATTATATTTAATTCAATAATATATATTAATCACTTTCTTAAAATAAGTAAATTTGATTAGCTCACATTTATGCATACAATAACACAATAATTACTTTGAATCGAATAATTTAAGCCTATATATATATATATATATATATATATATATATATATATATATATATATATATATATATATATATATATATATATATATATATATATATATATATATATATATGTATGGATCCGGTAAGTACTCAAAAAATGCTGAGGACTGGGAGAAAAATTCTCCAACAACCACTTCGTCAAGAACATAAACGTTAAACTCATTACTTGGACATGACATGTTTGCATGTGACGTACGTCCGTGGTAATTAATACGGACTCAAAGATTTAATCACGTGCGGCGAATATCAATAAAACATTATATAAGTGAGTTTTATTATTTATTTATATATATATTATTATTTTTTTAAATCTCAAAAAAACATATATATACCCGGTTTTCAGGTTTTTTTTATTATTCATTTTTTTCTATGTTTTTATTTTTTTATTTTCAATTATTTTTGTGTTTTATTTTATTTTTTAATATCTTTACTACATGTTTGAGGTTACTAGTGTTTTTTTTTTTTTACTTTTTTAAAAATTTTTTAAATTATTTTTTTAGTTATGTTTTTAAACTAAATAACGGTTCGAGTTTCTAATGTTTAACAATTATAAAAATATTAAATAATAAAAATATTAGGCATCATAATACTTTTCCTTCATTTTATTTTTGAATCAAATTATTTTTGGATTATAAAGTTTTGAATCATAGTATTTTGGAGCGTATCATTTTTGAATCACATGTTTCTGGATTAATAGTATATTCAATTAAGTAAAGTTTTTGTTAAAAGAAAATAAATTTTAGATCATTATATATTCCGAATCATCTAATTTTAAATCATAACAAATATAATTAAGGATCATCAAATATTTGAATTAAAATATTTTTAGATCATAACAATTTAAGGATAATAAACATGTTGAATCATAACATTTTCTTAAATCATAAATATTTTGAATCATTTCATTTTGGATTATATTATGTTCAACATTAAAAAAAAATTTATAATATTTTAAAATTAAATTTGGTATCTAAACAATCTTATTTTAAAAAATTTGATTTAAAAAACTTCATAGTATATGATATATGATAAACCATTCAAAAGATTCTAATTTGGCGAACAAAATTTTTCATGCCTTATTTTTTATAAAAATTTATATCCTTTAAACAAAATGTTCGTATCTTTAACACTATATATATATATATATATATATATATATATATATATATATATATATATATATATATATATATATATATATATATATATATATATATATATATATATATATATATATTTCTGTTAAAACTCACCAAAATAGTTTTACAAGAAACTCCATCATTTGCTTTTTTATTTGAATTTGTATAACTTTTTTGTTATATTTTATAAAAACTAATATTTATTTAAATTAATAAATAAACACATCAAAAACTTATTTTTAAAAAATTCTTTTTACAAAATCACCAGTATATTAAGTAGAAATATTCCTTAAATTTTTTATTATTTTTGGAGAATTTGTTTTTTAGGTTTTTTTTTTATAAAAAGTAAAGATTTAAAAAATACTTTTTTTTTTATCAAAGTTTTATGATTATGCTCAATTTGTAGAGAATTAAAAAAAAATCGTAATGGATGGAAAAAAACCCCAATAAATAAAGGGTTTACATGTGACAAAGAGAGAAAAGAGGAGGAAGGAAGGAAAGAAACACACGTGTATGACATTTTTCCCCCTTATGCCGATTTAACCCTCCAAATAGTTACTATTTGCCGGAAAATACAAAAAATCTCGAACATTATTACAAAAAAGCAATATCATCTCGCGAAATTATTTTCTCAATCCTAAAGCAAATATTTGTTATCAATAATTTTTGTGAGACCGTGAGGCCATTTTTTGTAGTGGAAAATTCTAATATTTTAGAATTCTAAAGAATATAATATGTGTAATATTTTTGTATTCTAAAACAATATTTTTAACACATTTAACATTGAATTATTCTAAAACATATAATGTTAGAATATTTTACATATTATAGTTTTACGAACACTAGAATATTAGAATATTTCACTAAAAAACTTGGTCTCACGGTCTCACAAAGTTAGGTTCGTCTCAAATGAATATATATATATATATATATATATATATATATATATATATATATATATATATATATATATATATATATATATATATATATATATATATATATATATAAGAGGGTTCAATAGAGAAAAAAATGTAACATTCTGTTTAACGAAAATAAGTAATTAAATAAATAATAATACTTAAAAACTTCGAGATGTAATTTTTATATTTTATTTTAATTCTAAGTCGTAATATTTAGTGGGGTGTTGGTTTTGGGGAGTTAAATGATATAATTTGGGCTTTATGGGTGGGGGGCGTTAAAGTGTAAATCCATGATTTATTTTGTAAAGAATTCAGAAGGTTGAGGGTTGTTTGGTAAATTATGGAATCAAGTTGAAAGGATATTGGAGGGAGGGGCTAGAAGTGTCATTATGAACAAAGATATCAAATAGACGAGTATATCTTGTCACCTCCTTTCATCTAACCCTAAACCACCTCTCATTAGAGTAGTCGCCGCCATCCTACCCTCTTGCTTATCTGACCAACCAAGCCACTAGAGTACCATTGTTGCTAGCGAAATTGTTCCTTGCTACTGCTTCCACTGCCGACGAAGGCAACAACCGTAGGTCCACAGTGTGCGAGTTAGGAAGACCGGAGAACATGAATTCGCGACTGTCGCCACTGCTGCCTCCCTCCGGTATCGTGCAACCCGCTACTATTCTTCCCTCTTCTTTTCTGCCATTTGTACGCCACACCGGCTGTTTTCGCCGCTCCGGTAGTTGTCCAATCGCCACTCTTGTTCGTCAGTCGCATGCCACCATGAATGGGTGGTTGCGTTGTGTGTGTGTGTGTGTTTCTACATGTTAGTGTACGTGTTTTAGTGTACATCGGCGTATGTGTGCGTTGTTGGGCCGAAAAACCGAAGAAAACCCCCACCACCACCGTGAGGTCATGGCTGCTACCTCATGCCGCCGTTTTGCTGCCATTTTCCGCCACCAGCCGCCACTTTGGGTGGCTGTGTGTATATGTGTGTGTTTGGAATGTTTTTCACTGTTTTGGCCAAAAAATCGTAACCACCACCACCGTTAGGTGGTGGATGCCGCCATGGACCGCCGTCGACTACCACTGTCCGAGGTGGCAGTGGGTGGTGCCCGATTTATAAACACATATATATTTATTTAATTAACTAACTTATGAATTGTAAACCCTAATTAGGGTTTAGAAAACCCTAATGTCATGAAAACCTAATTTGGAAGTTAGCAGGACCCGCATTGAAACTATTTATTAGACTTAAAATATTAATTAATAATCCTTTGAAATTATCTTAACATAATATTGGAATTAATAGATTAAGTCCTTAATGGGTTAAGTGTTTTTAGTTAACCCTAATCATCATTTTATGTGAAAACCGTAATTTTGTTTGGGCCTTGAGTTGAGCCTTTCTGTTGGGCTTTGGTGATTGGGCTATTGATAGGCCATCCAAGAACAATAATATAGACTAGAATATTTTGATGAGCTTTAGGGTAAGGCCCATGTGAGGAGTGTGGGCCTAATTTGGAAAATTAGGCCATAGATTGGCCAGAAATGGGCCTTGATGATTATGAGATATTGGACCATCGGAATGCCAAATGTTTGGACTAGAATAAATGGTTGGGCCTTAAGGTAAGACCATGTAGAGGTTTGGGCCATATTTGGAGTTAGGCCATATACTGGGCCTTGATTTATTATTTGGATTTCGGGCCTCAAGAGTTTAAGTTTGGGCCTTGACCTTGGACCAAGCTTGGTTAGGGGTAAAATGGTCTTTTTACGCCATGTATGGACTTATGGTTACACGTTGGAAACCGATTGTTAATTGGGTTTTGTTTTGACGATTGAAAATTCAGGGATTTGTCAGCTGGCACCCAGAGATTTATTCGCGGGACTTCTGCAGTGCGAGGTGAGTCTCCTCACTATTTGTATGGGTCGAAGCCACCAATGCCAACCCATTTAGTTGATGTATAGTAGGAAGAATCGGGGTTATCCCTAGGCATTATGTATGAAAGACTAAGAGGCGGCTCCTGCCACACTATATGCTATTATGTATGGAAGGAAGACCCGGGGGTTAGCCCTAGGCATTACGTATGAAAGACCAGGAGGTGGCTCCTAGCATACTGTATGCAAATTGGCTAAGTAGAGTAGTATTTATACTAGTTTTCTTTGTGATGCTTGCATGGAAGACCAGGAGATGGCTCTTGGCACTTGTCTGTAAGACCGAAGGGGGTGGCCCCCGACTTGGCAAGAAAGACCACTTGGCAGCCCGTGTCATAATGGCAAGACTATGTTTTGGTAGATAACGTTTTATTTTATTTTGATATATGAATGATATGTATGGCTCATGGTTATGTATGACAGTATGTGATTTATGTGCTAGACAGTTTCCGATTGAAAGAGACCAAAGGGATAGGCCAGCACCCAAATATGCTAAGCAATATGTTGATATGTGGTATTGGGGAACTCACTAAGCTTGGTGCTTACAGTTTTCAGTTTTGGTTTCAGGTACCTTCAGTTTTCAAGTAAAGGAGCTCGGGACGATCGCAACGCACACACCCGTGTTTTTCAACAATGTGTGATTTCTGGGAATGAACTCTAATAAATCTTTTATTTTAAATGTTTTTCTATGTGTGAACAAAATTACAATAGTGTTTTAGTTATATTAAAAATGAAATTTTTGGTCCTAAATTTTGGGATGTTACAGGTTGGTATTAGAGCCTTGGTTTGAGGGATTTGGGCCTACTCTCAGGTGTGTCTGAACTCAAACTGAGGACTTGGTATAAAAATTTTCAAAAGAAAATCATTTTTATAAAAAGAAAAAGAAAGAATTTCTAAACAATGAAAGTGGTGTGATGTGTGCAATCGGTCGAGCTCAAGTAAGTGGTTCCCAAAATACCAATGAATTTTTGTTATGTGATATGATATGGTTATGTGATTTGCATGCTAAATTAGAGCTAAGGATCTAGGAGAGATGCATTTGTATGCTAGTATGAGCTTCTAGATTTGCATGCTAGAACTGATGAGACGGTGGTAGGATGGCCTATTTAGGTTATGCTTGATTATATGAGCCTTTGAATTGCATGCTAGTACAGATTCCTGATTAGAGGATAGAATGGTTTGATTGGAGTATGTTGGTTAGATTTGATGGATTATGTGCATAACATCAATTCTATGGTGTACATGCAAACCCTAATAGCTTTAGATCTAGTTTGTCTAATGAACAAGAAATTGATGTCCAAAGCCATAAACCCTAAATCTAGCATACTAGTAATCAAATTAACATATGAATTAGGGTTTAGATATTACCTTGATTGTGATGTAGCAATAACAATCAATTCCTTGGCTTCAGAAAGCTTAATGCCTCAAGTGTTGCACCTCTAATGGAGTCAGAAACACCACCCAACAACTTGGATGAAGAGAGAAGAGAGGGGAGCACCAAAAATCATCCAGAAACCCTAAGGGAATCATTCACCACGTTTTTGGGGCTTAGGGGCTCCTTAAATAGGTAGGCAATTAGGGTTATCTAACAAGGAAACCCTAATTTGACTGCTTAAGCCCTAAGCAGCCCATGGAACCCTTCTGGAACATACCATGGACGATTTCTAATGGGATTCCCCATAGAATTCGTCCAACCTATTATTCCAAGGTGATCCATAGCCCAATTGCAATTATCTTATAATTACTATTACAGTCCCCTAAGTTTAATTAATCTCTTTTAGCCACAAAATTAATTCTTTATTAATTCTTGACTAATATTGATTAAACAATATGATTTCTCCTTTAATATATTATTCTCATAATATATTAATAAATCATAATTAAACCTTTCTCTCCTTAATTCATCCTACATATTGCTATGGTGAAGGCAACCCAAAAGGACCATGCTTATAAACTACTTTTTAGCCTTAGTGATCTAAATGAAAGTCATAATATTCATTAAACCGAGAAGTTCGATAAAAAGAACGCCCAAATCTGACTTTGTATGAGGAAGTTATGATTTTTCGAAGTTTCAGCCTAGCAGTAGACAGCTAAAAAAACTCGAATTTTAGATCGAGCGATTTTTAGCCGACACAACCTAAACGAGAATTAAATGTCTTGTCATTAGTAGCACAACGGTAAAACGTCTGACAAAAACGGACGTCGGATGAAGAAGTTATGAATTTTTAACGGATTTTCCTGTCCCGGTCTGTTAAAAATAATAATAAAAAAGTTAAATTCAAAATTAGCTGACGAAGTCTACACGAAAGTTGTAGAGCGTAATTTTAGCTACGCGTGCATATAAAGAACGTCCAAAACGGAGCTCATATGTGAAAGTTATGCATTTTAGAAGTTTTGACGCGAATATCGAGAAAATTCGCATAGTCACGAGTTGCCACGTCACCCTCGCTCAAAACGCGCCGCGTGTCCTGCTGAGTCATCCGAGCACCTGGCCTTATCTGAAGTGGTCCATTGAGAAGGCGACACGTACCCTCTTGCACGAGACCGAGCCCTCACAGCATACCACGAACCCCCTACTTCGGACCCTAGACCTCGGTCCAATCACAGACTGCCAGTGAGCCCCTCGCATGCGCAGATCATGTGCGAGCCACCCTCCCTGAGAGCCCTCGGATTTACGACACGTGGTTTCTTCTTAGTCGTCCGATCAGAAGCCTCCCCCTATAAATAGAAGGGTGCGAGACCTCCCGAGGGTATTTTGAAAACTTGTCATTTTTAGCCCCTTTCTCCATATTTCTTTCATATTATCATCCCCCGAAGCCCCGGTATCGATTATAAGCCCCGGAATACGCCACGAAGCGCCCGAGAAGCCCGGAAAATTTATCTTTTCGGTTTCGAAGTCCGACTTTTGCAGAGCCCGGTTTCTCAATAAAACTCCTGGTTTTATTAGAAACGATCGTTTTAGGAAACGAATTGCTGCCCGATTTTCATCAAAACAAGTGAGTGTGTAGTCGCTTTCATCTTACACCTAGATATGAAGTATTTTCTATAAGATACGTGCTATGTGTAATTATATTAAATGTTTATTTGAGGTGACTGTTGAATAAATGTTTTATACAAGTTTTAAACTGTATATGTATTTTATCTACAAAATATGTTGGGTAGAACATGGGTAGATGAAATATCTTGTGTGTGTTAAAATGGTGAGAGGCCTCAATGTTGTTGTTTTTGTTTTTGTAGTATTCTAGCGGAGTATAGATGACGACCACGGACCATTCTAGACTGTCCAGTGGAACACTAGCAGGTTTGCAACTTGTAGGTGATGATGAGTTAAATGTTCATTGGCGTACTCCATCCCCCTCATGGTTGCCTTTAGGACATGTATGGCTGAGGAAACCCCTTAGCAGTAGTGTCCATCCCGATGATAATCCTTAGGCTAGGTCCGTTGTGATAGGTGTTTTGGGACGTAAAGTGAGGACAACGAGAATGGGTAATCAGGGTTATTGTTGATTGGTGAACTTAATATGTATATTATTATTGTGGGTTGAAAAACCTATATGCTCACCAGGCTCCCAATCCTTACGCACTCAGTTTTTATGATTACAGGTAGTGGACCCCGAGCATAGTCGGAAGATGATGAGAGATTTTTGATTATAGGCCAGTAGTTGTAAATAACTGTTGAAAGGCTTATAATGTCTTGTTTATGCTTTTGATCTGTATCGGAACATGACATCCCGAGGTTTTGATATGAAATGAAACTATACATTTCTTAAGGAATGATTTTGATAAACTTTTATCATGTATTATTTTGGGGACCAATTCCGTAACATCTTTTAAAAAGACTTCTTTGATTTTATTTTAAAAAGCATAAATTAAATCGATCTTTTCTGGCTGAGAAATTAGGGGATGTCACACATAATATATTAATAAATCATAATTAAACCTTTCTCTTCTTAATTCATCCTACATATTGCTATGGTGAAGGCAACCCAAAAGGACCATGCTCATAATCGGGTCAAGTACATACCAAAATAGTTATGGACTTAGATACTAATCCAACAGTCTCCCACTTGGATAAGTCTAATAACTATTTTGTATAACTTCAGAACCTGATCAACAATTGTAGCTTTCAAAAGTCGCTGTCAACTCTGATCTTATCAGATACGCGTGTCCTTTAGATAAGGGATCATATATTCCTCCATTCTCAAGATATTGTATAGGCACGAGACATGGATTTAAATCATTCTCTCTGTCTATGTATTGTTTCCTGACATCTGATTTATGACGACTGACAACAGACTACAATTGAACACATCAACTTAGTCCCGTCTTGGCCAAGCGCTTAGGGTACGAAAAAGCTTCAAGATGTTGAAGAGATTTGTGTTCGATTAGGGATTTCAAATCAAAATTTAAAGATGGAAGCGAGCGATTTGGCCAAAAAAATCATGTTAAAAGATCGATTTTATACTCTAAGCATAAATAATAAAGTCCAAGAGTGAAGTTCAACTTTCTTGTTCTCAACTGCTTAATCTTTTTGAATATCCATAAACATTTAAAAAGTCATCACTAAATCATCGAGGGGACGACATATATCGCTTTTATCCCACTTTGCGTAAAAGGAATGGATAAACTTTGAATCAAATGCTCGCTTGCACCTACTAATCGAATCACACACAACAATAAGTTTTATAACACCAAGTTACTGGTGCGTTTACTTATCATCAATGTGCAACCGACCAGCAAATAACAACTCACATGACTCGGTTTCAAGAATATACAATGTTATCGTCTCACTAATCACCCGTGATAAATCCATGAAGTGATTCAAGTGAGCATGGGTTTAATCCAATACTTCAATCTTATCAAAGCACTCATGAACTCTGCAGCAAACTTGTGCTATGTCTAAACACTTTAGACAATCTACATACAGATTCATGACAGTCTTCTTTCATACTTACTTCCAACGTATGACCGACTGTGGAGGTTCGAATAACCCAATTATTCTAGAAGTCAAAACATGCAAAATGAAACACAACGATAATACTTAATCCTATATGGCCCCTAAACTTTTGAGCGTATATAAAACACCTTTTATTTAAACACCATATTGACTACTCATTATTCATTGTTTAATGTTTCGGATAATCAACTTATTACTTGAACTACAACAATAGTTGTCCCATGCTCCAAGCATGCACACTATGTTACATATGATCCTTACTTTGTGAAATAGATCAATTGAAAACCTTTCCAATGAAACTCATTTCATAATTCTCAATCCTTATCATTAGTGTAAGATCACAACATTCTTGCCACTAACAGAATATGTTAGATTCTAACATTTTATGCAATGATCTTTTTTGTAATGTCATAGCACAAAAGTCACCAAGACTCGGCTAATGAAATTCCAATGTATTTTATCGGAAATTGTTACAAGACAATTCCATTGACACGAAGTCTCACATTCAAAGTACATTCCTTTGAACATCCTTCTTGCATAAAAATTTCTAATCCAGACATAGACTCTCAATATCCAACTCCCAATGTGGAAACATTTCCATATTTGCCATATGACAACTCATTCTAAATAGAATCTTATTTATTCAAAATAAAGTCAACATGGTCCATCCAATACTATACTTCCAACTACTCACAAGCAACAAATCCTTGGCAAACGTTAGATCGTCCTTTGATAGTTGTTTAATTATTTTAGCCAAAACCGTTCTAGTCCTTTTACTCTCTTAATGCGCTAAGCATTTGGAAATTTTAGAACGATTAAACATTATAGCATATGCAATCGATCTTATACCCGAAGCATATGGGACACGATTCATAATGTCTTACATAAAGACATGATACTTTACCAGTCTTTTCCTATAATATTTCTAATTGCCATGTTCTTACAATTTTGATTATGAAAAGCGATGACGTAATCATTACCAAATTTTGAGAATGCATTTATCCTTCCCATATATAGAATTTCCTCATGTTGAACCATTCCAACACAACGTTCATATATATTTCACTAAATTTGATTAAAATTCCACAATCTAAGCCTTTAGATTTGAAATGACGTATAATATTCTCTCCCTTAATTATAGCAAAACAACTTTTCAACCCCTGCAACTTGGCAAAGTGAATATTTGTTTTTCTATAATTAATATTGCTAACTTGCAATACATGAAATAACAATCATGCTCCCACTAACACGATGATTATTACCATACAAGCATAACACTTATGCTCCTATTAGCTTTGACATATATTCGGAAAACATCTTAAGTTCCAGAAAACAATGTTTACTGAATTCCTTAAGTTCATATTTCTATATACCTGATGCTTTGATTATCATTTATCTAAGCTTCTTAACCTCATACACCTTTGCTTTAGAAAGGTCACATGTGTGTCTAAAGAAATTCAGAACTTATGTTACTAAGTCTCAAATGTTCAGACTAATTGCCAAATCTCACAATTCGAACTATGAAGAGGGATGCCGTAATCATAATCGAATTTGAGAATACAATTTTCACAATTGCAATCTTCTTAAAATCTCTCTTAGTGAAATCATTTCCTTACAATCATTTTCATGAAGGAGGGAAACCTTATGACACTTAGATTTTAAAGTGTATGTGTTCCTATCCATGTGAACTTGCCAAAACCAAAGTTTGCGACAAATCCAAAATCATATAGAACGTGCTCAATCTCGATTTCTTGCCTCATGGTAACATGAATGCCCACCATGTCTTCCAAGCAACTCACCCTTTCATATCAATGTACTTTCCGTTGATCAAGGTGCTTTGTCTTTATGCATTCAAATGAGAACTCATAGAACTCACAAGCATAATTAACTCAATTGGAATGGCACCGAAAAAGAGTATGTCATCCACAATAGGCTTTAAAACTCAAGTCGTGTGCTAGTGATGATCAACTAGGTTTAATTCTTGATTTGTTCTTGAAACCTTTCAAGACCATTAAGACTCCCACTGACTCCTTTAAATATAAGATTCTCTTTTCAAGAAACATTCCTTGACAAAACAAATATTCAAGAGTAAGTGTAGTTTTTATCAAGACTATCAGTTCACATAATCGGTTCTAGTTGGTCTTTGTCTTATCCAAGACATCACAACTTACCAATCTCAAATGTGCAGGAATAAGAATACTTTTTCCAATTCCACATTTGTTGAGTGTTATAAACCTACTAAAGATGTGTCACTCAATTCGCAATCTTAGAGTATGACTCTAAGATTCGATATTGGAACGAAGTATGATTGACTTCTTGATTTAACCATTTCCATAATTTCCTATTCCTATTTTTTGACATACAAATGTACTAAGACTCACTTAGAGGATCAATTGAGATATGGTTCTTAATCATTAAGACTTACCATAAAACACAATAAAAGGTACTCTCCCTTCTTCTTAGAATAGAGAATCTTTTATCTTTCTACCTACTTGATTCTTCTTTATTCGTTCTGCTATTCATTGAAACTCTTTCAACCAACTCAGAATTACACTTAATCTTATAAGTATAATCATATTTACTAAACTTTAGTAAATCATGACTAATATCTTTATCACTCTTGTGGTGGACTTGATCAACGTACAACCTAATGTACTCGATCTCTTAGTCCTTCACTTGACACTTTTCCAAGGATTTAGTCTAATTTCCAAATATGAAGTTTCTCATTCATCACGCAATGCGTGGTGCATGATTGCAAGTTTCTGTCTAATTGAAACTTGGGCGATGAGAAACTCTCCCTATTTGGTAAATTCTCGACATTTCACAAATAACAAAATCAAGAATTACATCCAATTCAACATTGATAAAATTAGAAACACATAAACATCCTTTTTCACACAAGCCATTGCAAGGATAAATAAAGAAGACGAAATCAAAAATCATTTTATTGCGGAAAAACTTGTCCTTAAAATGCAATTCAAATGAAAAAATTATGCTATTTCAATTTCTAAGCAATCTATTCTAATCTAAAGTAGTAGCTCAACAATCCGATCTTCAAGCAATGCGATCGAAATCCATTTCTTCACGATCAGATTCATCTTACTTCTTTCCTTAAGCTTCCCTCTTTTCTTCGATCCGACAAAACATCAAAATGTAATCTTATCACATAATGTATTGAAAATCAAAGAATAGGAACTTATAGAGTTAGTTATTGGATTTTACCTGAAGTAGAGCCATACATCTTGACTCTCCCATCTCTTAGATCTCTCAGGTAGTTTGGGCAGCTTCGTCTCTAATGCCACTTCTCTTGGCAATAAAAGCAAATGGACTCCTTTGGCACAACACATGGGATAATCTTATACTTAGTCCATTCTGGACTTCCAATGTTGCCAGTGTCCATTTAAGTTTAGGAGTTTGATTCACTAGACAAATTTGCTTGACCAGCACGCCAAATCATTGCTGATTCAGCAGCTATAAGCAAATAGTTGAGATCAATGAGGGTCGCGTCATGATCCATCATATAGTACTCTTTAACGAACTCACTATATGATTCAGGAAGCGATTGAAGAACCCAGTCAACAGCCAACTCACCTAAAATCTCGACACCCAACATCCTTAACTTATCAATGTGTGACTTCATCTCTAAGACGTGTGCACACACAGGTTTCCCATCTTCCTGATTACTTGCCAAAAGGGCTTGAGTGATCTTGAAATTCTCAAGCCTTATAAACTGTGGGTTAGAGAGAATAATTGGAGAAAATTTGAAGGTAGGTAAATGACGATTTACCAATTTCCACCATCAAAAACGAAAACGAAATTTAAGTTTTAAATGAATTGAAACTCCTAGATCTTTTGATATTCATTGAACTTTTCAATGGCATGTTTAAATCTCGATTATGCCCTTCATTTGTGACTAGGATGCCGAGGATCACAAATAAGGTGTGAATAACCATGCGAATCACGTGGTGCACTCAATACTACTATCACCTAATCAATGTGCCGGTTAGCCACACACGCTCCATTGATCTATGATATACATCGAGCCACCCTTCTCCACCAATGTCAATCCCAAATTAGTGTGCCGGTTAACCACACACTCCACTAACGTTTGACAAGGGTACGAAGTGTAATTCTACGGATTAGCATACAATTTCACATTTTTCCTAAAGTAACTATGATTTGGGAATTTGTAAAAGCATTTAGTTACTTTGTACTTCATTAGACTTATAATGGAAGGTTTCTGTCCTATCCTACCCGTTCGGCTAACGACCCTCCACTAGTCAAGTGTGCGGTGGATAAGAGTGGATACCCATCCAGTCGCAGTTTTATAGGTAATTTCCTTAAACGCCCCTTATAGACCAGCTTCGTGAATGAGGCCTACTAACGGTAAGACTGACTCTTTACTCATATATATATATATATATATATATATATATATATATATATATATATATATAGATATACATATATATATATACATATATATATATATATATAGTATAGGGTGTATTTTACACTTTTAAAATACTAGGTGGTTTTATTAACTCTCTCTTTTAGTTAAACTGTTAATTAACTTAACAAAACCATGAGGGTGTAATTTGAAACTTTTCAAAATACTAGGGTTTTAGAATTTAATATTTCAAAATTAAACTTTTAATCAACTTGTAAATTCCAAAACATGAGGGCAAGTTTTGAATTTTTTTCAAAACATTAGGGTTTAACTATTTAAATTTCAAAAACAAAACTTTTAAGTTCAAATTTAAACTATAAAACCTAAAGGGTGCAAATTGAAACTTTTCAAACTTACTAGGTCAAATATTTATCTAATAATAATCCTATATTATCCATATTTAACCAAATCCATTAATTTTGATAATGATAAACATTCCAAACATAAAAAATCAATTTTAGGCAATAAACACGAGTTTTGGTAATTATCCTTAACAAAATATGCTCAAAAAATCGAAAATCCCATCAACAGCACCCTGGACCCGCCGAGTCCACTGATGGACTCGCCGAGTCGGGGCTACTCGCCGAGTCCACTGATTGACTCGCCGAGTCGGCGGCATAGACAAAAAAAATTTCGACTTTTTGATCCTTTGGCAGTTCACTTTTGCATCTATTCAACTAGAAAAATGACCTAGGCTCTGATACCACTGATGGATTATGTGCATAACATGAATTCTATGGTGTACATGCAAACCCTAATAGCTTTGGATCTAGTTTGTCTAATGAACATTCAATTCATATCCAAAGCCATAAGCCCTTGATCTAGCATACTAGTAATCAAATTAACATATGAATTAGGGTTTAGATCTTACCTTGATTGTTATGTAGCAATAACAATCAATTCCTTGGATTTATTAGTGCCTCAAGTGTTACACTTCTAATGGAGTCACAAACACCACTAAGAAACTTGGATGAAGAGAGAAGAGAGGGGAACACCAAAAATCGTCCAGAAACCCTAAGGGAATCATTCACCACGTTTTTGGGGCTTAGGGGCTCCTTAAATAGGTAGGCAATTAGGGTTATCTAACAAGGAAACCCTAATTTGACTGCTTAAGCCCTAAGCAGCCCATGGAACCCTTCTGGAACATACCTTGGATGATTTTTAATGGGCTTCCCCATAGAATTCGTCCAACCTATTATTCCAAGGTGATCCATAGCCCAATTGCAATTATCTTATAATTACTATTCTAGTCCCCTAAGTTTAATTAATCTCTTTTAGCCACAAAATTAATTCTTTATTAATTCTTGACTAATATTGATTAAACAATATGATTTCTCCTTTAATATATTATTCTCATAATATATTAATAAATCATAATTAAACCTTTCTCTCCTTAATTCATCCTACATATTGCTATGGTGAAGGCAACCCAAAATGACCATGCTCATAATCGGGTCAAGTACATACCAAAATAGTTATGGACTTACACACTAATCCAATAAGATTTCCCATTGTCTAAATGCTGCTTGCTTTGTCTTTGTGGGACTCTTATCAATGTGAGTTAGCTATTAAGTGAATATTCTAAGTCACATGTGGCACAGGCAAGATAATCTCAGAGTGATGAATTTGATCCTATTATACATCTCTCGTCTGAGTCCAACCGTTCTAGGGATGAGTATTTTACTCAAATGATTATCTGATCTCTGTTGCATGTGGCTATATTCATGAGGAAGCTAGCTGACATTAATGGGAATCCTTCGGCAGCTGAGGACTGGGTGGGTTCGTGAACCTTTGAAAGCCTATGATATGTTGTCGTGGGTTAGTAGTATGGTTCAGTGAGTACTGGCATAATGGTTTGAGAAGTGACTTAGAGGATTCATGAGGATTACTGAGGAAAGTATGGATAGGTGTGGAAGGTAGTATTGGTCCCGTACTATTGAAAGCACAAGATCCATACTCGAATCGGTGACAGTCTTGGAGAATCTAAGAAACTTATGAGAGGTGGATTCTTGAGTATGTTCTGATTATTGGTTTTTCTCTTTTCATTTGGAAGATAAGCTCATAGGGAAATGGTTGAGGTTCGGGTTCTCTCTCAGGTGCAGGTGCTGAGCTGATTAGTGAGCAGTTGCAGGAGTTCATCTCATCGGAGATTTCTAGCTATGTTACAGAGATAGTAGATGAGCGCTTGGGCGTGTTCCGAGTGGAGGTTATGGTTATCATTGTAACTCGCACACTGGCTTTCTAAGATTTCCGTGCTTGTGGAGCTCCTGTGTTCCTTGGGGAGAGGGACCCCACTGTCAAGAGGAGGTGGTTAACAGATTTGGCAAACGCGTTCAGGACAAGTTTCTGCCCCGAGGAGGTGAAGGTCAGATATGCTTCCTTCCTGTTGAAGGATCAAGCACATGATTAGTGGGAAGAGATTGGTAGTGAGTTGGGTGATGATGTGGTCGATGCTATGTCATGGGATGATTTCTTGACCAAGTTCCGAGCTGAGTTCACACCGGTGATTAAGGTGTAACAGTTGGTACGAGAGTTCCTGTTTCTCTTCTAGACTACGGAGACGGTGGAAGAGATCATAACCAAGTTCCGGAAAGAGATTTATTGGTACCGCAGTATGTAGTAAATGAGGATATGAAGAAAGTGAGGTATCACGATATGCTGCGGGATGACGTTAGGAAATTCGTGAGTATTTCAGGGTGCGAGACCCTAAATGATATGATCTCAAGAGCCCAAGAGTGGGAGATTGATTTGGAGCACATTAAAAAGAGGAGGCCAGATCAGGTGCATACTTTGGAGGGTCCCGGGAAGAGACCTAATATTTCTAACCAACATTTGAGAGGCCAGCAAGATCGGAGTCAGTGCAACACGTGTGAGAAACTACACGATGGGGCTTGTCGTTCCAGGGTTTGGGTTGTCATCAAGGACTGTCCTCAGGGAGCAAGTCCGTTATGCTTTCTCTACGATCAGGTGGGCCACAAGAAGGCCGACTGTCCGACGTTGAGGGGAGGAGCAGTGAGTGCGCCTACTCCGGCTTCTTTGAGGATCACCGATGGACGAGATGGTTGGACAGGAACCCCAACGGAGAGGAGTTGAGTTCTATAGGTAAGTATCTTTTGCCTTCTTTCAGTTTATTTATATTTGTGTTTATGGCTGGTGGAATCTTGCATCAGTTTGGATAAGCATGCATCCGATTCACTTCCTTGCTCATGTATGAATTATATTTCCAAATATTGTTATATGCCATTTGCATACCGTGAATTATTAGTGGTCAGTGTAATGTCGTTTCTCTTTTTGCTAGTCTGAAGTATTCAGTGTTATCTTAGTTTATGGTCGAGATCGGTTCAGGGGAATTATATGGAAGGTCAGTAGTCAGGGTTCAACGGGATGGTTATCCACCGTCGTTGAGATTCGGTGGTTTAGTCATTGTACCCAGATTGACTTGTGGAGTCGTCAAGGGAAGTGGTATATTGCTGAAGTTTTGGTATGAGCATCTATAATCTGGACCTCAAGATTTAGGTGTAGTGTCATTTCAATCCATCTGTAATCGTCAACATTGCAAGGATTCGATAAGTGTTTAGCTAGTCTTCAAGGGTTGAGCAGCCTTTTGAGTTGGCTGGTAAGGGAACACTAGCACGGGTAAGCGTAGGTTGTCAACAATTTGGTTATTAGAAGGTAAGAAGGATTGGGAATCCTTCAATTCTCTTGTATTATAAAAACTGAGTCGAATCTAAATGGGGGAGAATTGCGCAAGTATTCAGGACATAAGTGGTGTTGTAGCATTGGATGAGTTTCACATCCCCGACGGAGCGAAGGGCGATCCAAATGGCTATTTGGATTGAGGATTGTGAGAGTTCAAAGTTTGGGAAACTTACCAACATCGAGATCGCATTCTCGTGGTGTTTGATAGCAGACTTAGGAACGGGTTGAGGTTCTAGGTATGACTCGTGTTTAGCTTAAGTTTTGGGGCGAGTGTGTGCTCGACTTTGGATGTGATCGAATTGTTAGATTAGCAGTAAGGGTTTGGGCTGTGGTTATTGATAGTGGAAGTGTTGTAAGACTGCGGGGTGGCCTGCAACATTCCAAAACAAGCATCTAGCAAATAAGAAAAGATCTCACGACGAGGAATATGTAAAGCAATCCACGAATCTTGATTCTTCAGTAGTCTTCAAAAATGGGTTCTAGGATATATATATATATATATATATATATATATATATATATATATATATATATATATATATATATATATATATATGTAAACCAAGCGCTGAGGTAATGTCTTCAAACTTCATTTTCTAATGTATACCCAAAGATCTCCAATAAAGCCAAACCCGCCTTAAAAACCCATTTCAGAATTAAGAAACCAAATCACTTATTGTCTTTGAAGAACCCCCCCCCCCCCCCTCAAATTCACAATGATCTTCAAATAAGCTAATGATATAAGCCACCAAACAATATCATGTAGCAACCCAAATTTTAAGATTCATAATGCCACTTGATCGAGAAAATACTAGAATCAGAGATATATCAAGGGCTTAGAAGAGCTCAATGAAGAACTGCTACTGTAAATGCTACTTCTCTGTAAACACTTTAAAAGAGCTTGATGAAGAACTGGTACTGGAAAAGCTACCTTCATAATTCTACCACAAGCTTTATTAAAAATCTTCAAATTTGAAAAGTCACAAATCCAATTTCGAATGGCCATACCGAATTCTCCCCCGATTTATAATAAAAAAACGTGATTATAAAACCTTCAAATGGTCATGAGAATGATCTTGAATGGATAAATAGTTACCGTGCTCCCCCGCGACAAAATGATATAAACAGTGAAGTTTAAAATCCAAAAAAGTCAAAAAAAATTGACTTTATTGCGAAAAACGACTTTCCGAATCGCCAAGACTTGATGAAGTCCTTAATTTTTTATTCACGAAAAAAATATGCGTTTTAAAAAATCTAAAACTATTCACTAGCCCTCAAATTTGCAAACTTTTCAAAAAATGGGCTGAAACTGTCACCTTGCTAAAATTCTAGGACTGAAAAGGTAATTCTACATCAATTTCCCCTTTTAATTGTAACAGTTTCTGGAAATGAACCAAAAATGCCAAGCTGTGAAAACAATAGGGACCAAAAATTTCAAATCGTTGAAGTTGTAGGGACCAATAGTATAACATGAGTTATCTTCCCCATTTATACAAGCGATTGACAAACACAGTGATATCCCCGTTTACCAAAGACTCCGAATCCAGGAAATTACCAAGCCCAAATCACCCTTGGTTCCGAGCATACATACTTGAGTCCAAATCCGAGCACATTTGCAGCTCAATTTCAAGACTGACGAGATTATTGAGCTATTAGATCGATAGATTCAAAACAGATAAACAAGAATGAAGCAATCAAAGAACACAAGGATGGATCAAAAGATGTTGAATGATTAATATCTCACACGTTAGTAGAGCTCGATGAAGAAATTCGACTATAAAGGTGTGTTTAGGGTTACAATGCAAAAGCTATTTATGAGAACGATATCCTTAAAGCTATACATGCATGCATACTATATAATCTAACCCTAATGCTTAAACCATTATTGGACAGGCCCAAACCGGGTAATCAAAATGTCAACATTAAGACCATATGACTCAACACTCTAAACCCAACAATCTTCCCATTTGCGTCAATAGAGGCGAGAGACTAGTTCGGTTGAGAAAGAACAGACTTCTTCACTGTCTTAAAAACCTTCGGTATAATGGCCAAAATAGTGTGACGGAAGGATATATACCATTGAAGCATGTCAGAGAAGTTCTTCTTATCCAAATCACTGTTCTATTTACACCTGTAAGTTCTGTCAAGTACGTGCTCCAAGCAGGAAGTGGAGAACAGGTGTTTGTCAACAAGAGCGAAAAGGAATTTTTCAACTTTGCTTCTAGTGAACATGACAGTGTGATGGACTGGATCTATCTTGCCCAATTTCATCTTATTTAAATCACTCGGCTTCCTAATATTCTTCACAATCGGCTTCTTTCTCAAAACGTTTGCAATCTCCTGATCCATCTTAGCAACTTCATGGATGTAAGAAGCCAACATTCTCTTAATGTGATCGAGGATCGGCCCATACTGCTCCTGATTTGTAAACAAAATATTGAACATCAGAATCCAATCGTGTGGGTTCAGGTTTGGAAGATCAGCTAACGAAATCATATGACCGAGTTATCAGAATCTCGGGTCACCCTAATCTTCACGTTGATAAATTTCCCAACAACATATGGTTTCGATACCTTGACAGAGGTTATTTTCTGAGCACTCCATGTCAAGTATTGGGGTTGAGCAAATTCAAGATAATAATCGACCAAATCTCGATCAACCTGTGGGTGAGGAGAAGGGACTTCAACCGTTGAATCAAAAAAATGGAACATGAATGCCCTACAGGTGATGGGCATATCAAACTGAAAATCCCTTGTGTTTTCGCATTCAAATGAGGTAACATGTTCCAACCAGTGAGTGTTGGGAGACTTAATCGCTTCTTTGAGTAATCTTTCCCGGGTCCAGGTGGGAAAGAGAGCCTGTTTACAAACAAGATCATCTTGAGTTGCTTTCTTCTTTCACTCTATCTCTTCTTTCTCTCTGGCTGTTCTCAAATTTTCATTGGCCTCTTTTTCCCTTTTCTTTCGCTTTAAAGCATCAACAATAGTTTCTTCTTCTTCATCACTATCTTCCATAACACCCTTCGGTTTTTCCTATCCACCAGAACCCAAAGCTACATTAACCTTCAGTTCAGTTTTGATAGAGACTTTGGGTGGAATTGGAGAATTTTGATCAACTTCTCCCCTTGTTGTGGAGTGATCACAGGCTCCGTAACACCCTGAATATGACTTAATATCTGAATAGAAGGAAGAAGTTTAGCTGTCAAGTGATTCCGTATAGTGAGGGTGAGAACAGGATCATGAGCATTAACAAGATGACTGAGAATCGAGAAAACATCCCCAACATTGCTTTTAAGAACTACCCGCTCAGTCTTGAGTGAAGGTGTTGTCTCTTCAATTTTGAAAATTCCTCAAAGTTAAGAATAGGCTGCCACAAACAAGATTAGTTCGCTTCATGTTAAGCCACCTTCGCTCCTCCATAAGAAAGTGAACCACCATATCTGTTAGAACCGAATGCACAAATCTGAAAAGTGCCATTAGTACCACAATCAAGAGTGTGGAAAATCATAAAGATCTTCGTGCAAGAGTGTGCCAAAGAAAAATAAATAAAGCAAGATGTGTATAGGATGTAAGTGATGTCTATGAAGATACGAAACGAATTATCCCGGGCACGAATCTCTTCCTTCAAAGTCAAGTGAGACTGAGAAGTGTTGGTATGGTTTCCCATGAAATACGATCAAATATTTGTTAAGAAACATTGAAAGGCATCTTTTCAAGTATAGGTTTTAGTGGGTGGTTGAGCTTCAATCGAACTTCGATACTTAAAATAAGATCGAAAGTAGGATGAAGTACTTGTGAGACCGATGTGGTCTATTGAACAAGTAGGATGGAAAATTTATTTTGTGACATGATAATAATAAGAAATCTCAAAAGCAAAACTGAAACTGGATCTTATGGGAAGAAACGTCTTGGTGATAGACGATATCATAAAGATCACGTAAAAATTAAAAAGGAGATTTCTTGTGGTACGAGTTATAACTTGAACATATTAGCGTTCACCGTCAATTCATTTAAGGTGTTGGATTTTGGGTTTCACTCAGCACATGGTGAATGTGACTAAGATCATTAACATAGATGTTGTGTAACCATAAACCTCAGTGGTAATTGCTGAGAGTCTCAAGGGTTACTATTGTGGAGCGAAACGTGATGGAGTAAAATGAGGTGGTTAAAGAGCCCAAAGTACCTCTGCTAATTAAGAATGACAAAGCAAAAAGCTCTTAACTCGATGTGAGAAGAGTAAGGTGGCTCGTGACTTGAGTGAATTCAACAGCCTAATAGGGAATAAACGATAGGTTTCAATCGAATCATTAAGGCTTCACTCAGAGTCTAGGAGGCTTCGGTCAACATGCAGTAGCATGCTTCTAGGGACACTAAGCTAGTACAAAGATAAGAGTGTTATACATGCCCCATCTCCAATAGTAATCGAGATAATATCTGTGATCGTCAAACCAAAAACGAAACAAAACAAAAAATATTTGTAGGTTTAAATATTTCCTGAAAATGAATAAAAACAGCAAATGAAATATTTTTGGATTTTTTGAATATTTCTGAAAAAGAATAAAAATAGAAAATAAAAATATTTTTGGATTTTTGTAATTTTTGAAAAAGAAGAAAAATAGAAAATAAAACAAATATTAAATATAAGCACGCGAAAGAATAAGATTGCTTTACAAAAATGTACAACTGAAACCATAACTTAGAAAAGATGAAGCGAAATGGGCCGTGCGATCGGTTCATTTCAGTTCCAGAAAAAATTCTAGAGCTGAAATAGACCGAGCGTTCGGTTCATTTCGGTTCCCGAAAATTTTGGAACCGAAATAGACCGAGCGTTCGCTCTATTTCGCTTCTCCAATTTTTAGTGAAACAGAAGGGGTTTCGGTACCGACTCAGCTCCCATCATTCTCAAACCTTGTAAAATTTCATTAAAGCTTGCTTCTGGTAGGGCCTTAGTGAAGATGTCATCCAGTTGGTCTGAGGACCGAACGAAGTGAACTTCAACGTTACCATCTTCCACATGGTCCTTTATGAAGTGGTATCTTAGTGCAATATGTTTAGTCTTCGAGTGTTGCACTGGATTGTGACATATTCGAATCGCACTTTCTGAGTCACAGTAGAGAGGGATCTTCTTCATGCTTGAGCCATAATCTCTAAGTTGGCTTTGTATCCATATGACCTGTGATTAGGGGTGTTCAAAACCGGATATCCGAAAAAGAAAATAAACCCTCCAAGAACAAGAACGTTTCCGTGCATTTGTTAGGTATAATAAGACTTCATTTGGTCCGGTTAAATGCAAGTTACCTCATGATACCTGAAGATCTTGAGAAATCAAACTCAAATTACTAAAATCAACATAAAAAAGGTAACGTTTATACCATCCTCACTTTGCGTACCAAGTAAAAATGTTAATAATTGGTCTTTTTGAATTTCAAATGAAAAAACCCAATGCATTAAAACTATTTTTAATAATTTTTTATGTTATATATTTCGGATTTCGGATATCCGAAATATCCGAAATTTTCACATTTTAATATCTGTATCCAAATCCGAAAAACCGGATATCCAAATTTCGGGTATCCGAATTTTCGGATATCCGATTTTTCATGTATTTTCGGATCGGATTTTCGGATTTTTCGGATCAGATGTTCGGATGCGGATATTTTTGACCACCCTTACCTGTGATGTACAGGACGCTGCAGCGATGTACTTAGCTTCGGCTGTGGAAAAAGACACGCAAGTTTGTTTCTTTGACTGCCAGCTGGCAAGTTTGCCATCAAGGAACTGGCATCCGCCGGTTGTGCTCTTTCGGTCCAATCAAAATCCACCAAGATCAGCGTCAGAGAAAGCTTGAACAAAGAAGCCGGATTTTGCAGGATACTAAAGACTGAGAGATGAGGTTCGCTTCAAATACCGGAAGATATTTTTCACTGCAACCATATGAGGTTCTCTTGGATTTGCTTGAAATCTTGCACAATAGCAGACATAAAACATTATGTCCGGTCTACTAGCTGTTAAATACATTGGAGATCCTATCATCTGATGATAGAGAGTCACATCAACAATCGGTTTCTCAAGAGATGGAGTCAACTTCGTGCCAAATTCCATTGGAACCTTTACTTTGGAATCTCCCGTCATGCCGAACTTTGCCAGCAGATTCTTCGTGTACGCTTCCTGATTAATGAAGATGCCTTCTAGTCCCTGTCTTATATTCAATCCAAGGAAAAAGTTAATCGGACCCATTACACTCATCTCAAATTTAGTCTCCATCAACTTTCTGAATTCAACTGTTAAACTAGGATTCGTGGAGCCGAAGATGATGTCATCGACATAAATCTGAACTATCATTAAGTGTTCACCCTCTTTCTTGCGAAAGAAGGTTCGTTCAACCGAACCTTGTTTGAATTTTGACATTTTGAGAAAACGTGTTAGAGTTTCATACTAGGCTCTCAGGGCTTGCTTCAAACCATAGACTGCTTTATCCAATATGTAGCAGTGATCAGATACTTCTCATTCACAAATCCGGGTGGCTATTCAACATATATCGTTTCTTCTAGTTCTCCATTCAAGAAAACACATTTTACATCCATTTGGAAAACTTCGAAGTTTTTGTGTGCAACATATACCAGAAAGATTCTCACTGATCCCAACCTTGCTACAGGAGCGAAGGTCTCTTCATAGTCTATTCCTTCTTCCTGACAATATCCTTTCACCACGAGCCTCGCTTTGTTGCGAATTACATTGCCTTCTTTATCTAACTTATTTCTAAAAACCCATTTTAAACCGACTACAAATGCATCCTTTGGTGTGGGAATCAGCCTCCAAACATGATTTCATTCAAACTCATGGAGTTCGTCTTCCATAGCTTGCACCCAATCAGAGTGATCAAGAGCAGCATTTACCGTTTTTGGTTTAATTTTGGAGACAAATGAATTAAACATGCAGAATTCTACTTGAGAGAATAAAGCAGCTTGCTTCGCCTTTAGTTGAGAGCGCGTGAGAACTCCCTCAGATGATTCACCAATGATTTGAGTATTAGGATGATCCTTTTTCCATTTTATGACAGGAGGATAATTTGGATCATAGGCAGGATTCAACTCAGCATTTACTTCTTCTTCAAGTTCTGATAGATCTCCTTCGTCATTTGTATTCTCATTCTCCCCCTCAAATGGTGAAGCGTATCCTATGTCAGACTCTGAATTCTCCCCCTCAAATGGACCTTCATGGGTTGGATCTTGTGATGGATTGACCCCTTGATAAGGCAATTCTGTTGTGTTTTGGTGTTGATGAACCCTCCCCCTGGAGTATTGAGCTTTCTCTTGGAGGGTCATTGGTAGTTGGATGATTATCTGATGCCGTAGGTTCGCTTTGAGTCGGCTTCTCGATTGGTTGTTGAGGTTCGCTTTACATGGCTTTAGAAGCTTCTCAATAATTTTCTTCAAGGAATCGATCTTGTTATCTGATGCTTTCACTTCTGAGTGAATCGCCTTCTTTGGTTCATCAAAGAGCATCATGTATTCTTCAAACATATTGGAAATGGGAATTGAGACTTGACCTGATGCCGGAAATATTTCTTCCGTTGGACCTTCGCTTGCTTGAATCTTCTTCATGTAATTCTCATCAAAAGTTACATAGTAGGTTTCTTCAATTTTCTTCAAGCATTTGTTCAGAACCCTATATGATTTTGAAGTAAGCGAATAACCAAGAAAGATTCCTTCGTCTGCCATAGAATCAAATTTGTTTTGGTTCTCGTTGGAGTTGAAAATGAAGCATCATGAACCAAACACGTGGAAAAACTTTACATTTGGCTTGTGATTATTCAAAATCCCATATGGTGTTATGGAAAATCGCATGTTGAGGAAGGATCTGTTCTGAGTGTAAGATGTAGCAGCGATTGCATCAGCCCGGAAGTATAGTGGAAGAGAAGCGAAGCTCAGCATCGTCCGGGCAGCTTCACATAAAGAACGGTTTCGCCTTTCAACGATCCCATTCTGCTGTGGAGTATAAGGAGTATAGAAGTTGTGAGTTACTCCCTTTTCTGCCAGAAACTCTTGAAGGTCTTTATTTTTGAACTCTAGACCATTATTGATTCTTTTGTTTCTTACCACCTTTCGCAGCTACAGTTCCACTTGCTTGATAAATACCTTCAGCTTGGGAGTCTCCTCTGATTTCTGTTTAAGAAAGAAAACCCAGGTGAAGCGTGAAGAATCATCTACAGTTACAAGTATAAACTTACTAACACCGATGCTTTTGATAGCCGAAGGGCCACATAGCTCGATGTATAGTAGTTCAAGGGGTTCGATGATCTTTGTATTGATACCAGAAGGATGACTTTTTTTTACTTTACTTGCCCATCTCGCATGTTGCGCACAGATGTTCCTTGTCAAATTTGAGAACAGGAAGTCCACGCACCTGATCCCCAAGCACCAGTTTATTAATATCTTTGAAGTTCAGGTGCGAGAGTCTTCGGAGCCACAACAACTTTCGTTTAAGTTCGCCTTTGTCAGTAGGCATACTGTTGGCTTTCCTCTTATTGGGTTGAGATCCAGAGGATACGTCTCGCCTTTACGCATGGATTTCAACAGGACTTTCCTAGTTTTCTTCTCGATGATTTCTGAACCCTCATCATTAAATGAAACCTTTAATCTAGCTCCCACAACTAGTTGAGAGACACTGATTAGATTATGCTGCAATCCTTCCATGTAAGTTACTTTACAAATCGAGAATTCGCCATTTGTAATCATCCCATATCCTTTGATCGTGCCATATGAGTTTTTTCCATATTTTACACATCTACCGTCCTTAAGGGACCGAAACACCCTAAGATGTTCCCTCCTTCCTGTCATGTGACATGAGCAACCACTGTCAATATACCATTCGTTGTCAAACTGCTCATCACTTATAACCTGCAATATTAAGCAGATTTAGGAACCCACAGTCTCTTGGGCCCTGGTGAGTATTTTACAGAATATGGAATTGCAACAAAAAGATCAACCATATATGTTCTTTTTATTAATTTGGTTTCATCTTTTCGTTTAATGGTGTAAACTTTGATTTTATTTTTATCTTGATTTAATTGGGGTGCATTATTGTTAGTTGGTTTTCCAGTTGAGTTTTTCTTTGGAGCTCTAAGGTTAGCTGACTTTTTCTTTACTTGTGCTTCATTATTAGAGACGAGTTTTCCCTTTCCTTTGATATCCTTCTCCGGGTTTGGTTTTAGTTGTGAGTGAGGAGGATGGGATTTTGGATCGAACCTTGACTTTTGGTTCTGGGCGTTGTAAGAGTTGGGACCGAAACTTCCTTTTCAGTTTATCTGATTACTTGTGTGGAAATGATTGCTTGAAGGAGATTTGTCCCTTAAGCTATTATTTATGAATGTTCTCTCTTGGTTTTGGTTTCTCCTCATGTTCTTCGGTAGTTGTTGAAGACATGCTTGATGCTGTCATTGGTTTTGGTATCTTTTTAGTGCCTCTTGAACTTGGCTTATCAAAACTTGAAGGTTTGTTGATTGGTTCATCCACGTATCTACCCTTGACTCTCCATGTGGTTCGCTCCGATAGTCCAACTGTTTCGTCTGCATTGTCTATGGGTGCATACCAGAAGTAGTTATCACAACCTTCAACATTATATTTGTTAACCAAGGAGGTCAACTCTGCCGTTTGTTTCTTAGTTATTCCTTTAAAAGCATATACTTGGTTCGGCACTGTTTGCACTTTTGATAAACTAACGCCTTTTCTTTGAGGACTTTAGATTTATCTTTGGAAATTCGAGCGAACTTCACAAAATTTTCAGATACAAGCAATTTTGCTGTTTCAGATCCGCTCTTGAGAAATTCGGAACAATCAATCTCGTCCTCTACTGAAATTTTCCTCATTTCACTTTCCTTATCAAATTCAGAAGTGGTTTCTAAATTCATTTTATTTTCTTAACTTAATTTGGCGTTGGATGAGTCAAACTTTCATATGGTCTCTGTTTTGATTTTTAACTTATCATTTTCGTCCAACAAATTCTTTAACATACATTAATGTTCTTTGGACTCATTAAAAGCCTCAATTTTTTCCAGTCCATATTTGTAGCTCATTGAAAGCTCATCTGAGGACATTATAGATTCACATTCAGCGATGACTTCGTCCTCCTTAAATTCAAGGAAAGGCAAAATCATCTTTTTACCTATCTCACAATCTAGATGTAACTGGGTGATATTAGTATATAAGCGTTTAGCAATTAAACATAAAATATTTCTTTGTTTCAAAAACTTCAAATTGTCTCATTGCACATAATTAAGTTCATCCCTAGACCTAAATAACTATGACTCCTTCTGCTGTATCCATATCCTCCTCTCTTCACTCTTGGAAGACTTCCTACTGAGTTGGTCAGTTAGATTAAGATTTGCCAAGCGAATTTGCTTTAGACTGCCACTTAAGTTAGAAAACTTGAATTTTAATTCATTTAATTCTTTTTCGTAGTTTGTTACTGGTATTTTAAGTGATTCTAGAATAGTTTGTACCTTCTTGATCAACTGATCGCAATCGCTGATCTTTTCACTCACAGGCTTGGCAGCGAAACATTTGTCTTCCTTAAGCTTCGCTTCCTCATGCTTACTTTCGGTTGTCACCATTAAGCATCTCCTAGCCGACTGAGTAACTCCTTCTCTCGCCACATAAGCTCTTCCATGCGAGGGTCTGCGTACCTCTTCATCTTCAGAGTCTGTAGACCAGACTTCTACTCCACCAAACTCATCATCAATAACATGTTCCTGCACAATTAAAACATTCATAGAAACATTAGTTGCTTTCTTCTTCTTTACTCTTCCAACTTTCGCATGTGGTAAGCTTCGCCATCCTCATCATCTTTTTTCTCATACTTCTTTCTCAGCATGCAATCCTTAGCAAAGTGGTTCTTGTCGTGACAGTAGTTGCATTCATATATTGAATCTCCCACAAGCTTGCTCTCCTTCTTCTCATCGTCCTTCTAAGTAGTTTTCTTGTTTTCCTCTTTCATCTTTTCAGAGCTATGGCTTCCCTGCCAGTTTCAGTTCTTGTTGACAGGGAACTTCTTACGAGCAAAATCCTTTGGGTTCGTAACCATCAATGCATATTCTTCATTATTCAGATCGCACTCTTACATATCAAAATTTTCCTCTTCGTCTGCCATACTCTTGCTTTTAGAGACAAGGGCCAAAGAACCCACACCCGAAACTACCTTCACTTCCTTAATCACCACGCTTTCATGAGATTTGAGTATACCCATTAGTTTTTCTAGCGAGTAAGATTTAAATTGCTCATGTTCCTTCAAGTCGAGACCAATGCCCTCCATTCGGATATTCAGCCATTCATGAATGTGAACTTTTGTTCGATCACCTTCCTTTCAATACCATGCTTCATCATCTTGCTAAGCATATGATTGAAATGATTGAATGTCTGACTGAGTTTCTCTTCAGGTTTTTTTCCGAAAGCACCTAACTCGGAGAGCAATATGGTTTGGATTGAGTGCTCTAGATCCTCATCAGTTGAACATAATTCTTTCAACCTATCCCATATTTCTTTAGCTGTAGTGCATGAACTTACTAAACGAAAAGTATCTGCTTGGAGAGCGAATCTTATCATTCTCATGGCTTTAACGTTGCATAACACCTTGTCTTTTTCGTCTTGAGGGATCTTCTCTACATGTACCAAGAGTTGGTTATACTCTTTTTGAGTCTTGATTGTTCTGTTCGTTCCAGAGTGAACAAACGGACCCAATGTAATTGCTTCCCCAGATAAGATAGTCATTGTCTTTAGATCCAACGACGTAGTCTTCAAAGTGATGCGCCCATACTTCATAGTTTTGAGTACAGAGAATAGGAACCCTCATAGTGGATCCTATACTATTGGAGATGTTGATTGGATTGACTTGTGAATCGTCATGAGACATGATGAAAAACTTCTTTTAATATGCTTGAATCAGACTTGTAAAGTTGAAACTAGGGTTTTATCGAACACCAGATACACCGTCGACAAGAGGAAGACAACTTCATCATTGTCAAGATCCAACACAGTTCATCCCATATTCATCATTGTTATATGTTCTTGATTATTCTTCAAAGCACACCCAATCAAAGAATCACAAATATTGTTCTCAAATAAATTGATTGAAACAGATTGCTCATTCAATCACAAGATCGTACAAAAAAAATCAAGATTGATCGAATATTGACTATTGATTACAGAATGAATCAAACACAGGAAACACTCTATAATACAAACTCTATTATCGAGAAGATTAATTTGATGAAAAGATTGTAATCAAAACAATGGAAAACACACAATTTTGAATCATCAGAATACAAGAACACTTAATCGTCAAATAGATGAACGCATTGTTTGAATAATGAATTTTGATTTAAGGACCGGATTTTGTGACATCGACATTAATATATATATATATATATATATATATATATATATATATATATATATATATATATATCAAAAACGATGAATAATGGAAGAAAAATGTGGGCTCAAGAATGAACAATAAACAACGCTTGTTGGGCTCATGAACAATATGGAATTGAATTAATGGATTAAAACAAAAGAAACAAATCCATCCACAACAAACAAATGATCCAATCCAATCAAAAAATATGAACTGAAGAACGAATGGGATTAAAAAAATACCAGATGAACCATAACAGAATACATAAGTTTCCATGAACAGTTGCTTGAACAGAAAGCATGATTGATAAGACTCCAACACATCAAGCGTTTCCTGATACCACTTGTTGGTATTAAAACCCTAATTGTGATTTGATGAACAAGAAGCGGAAAATAAAAACACACACAATAAAGAAGATATGTCGAATGATCACTCGATTTATTCAATATATGAGGAATAAATTACACTTTTAGAATAGACTAAAGAATCTAGGGAAAATGACTTAAAAAGGTAATGAAGTTTCAAAAATGTACAAAAAAGACCATTGTCTTTTTTTTTAGTACACAAAATACCATTAAAGTATATTTTTATACACAAAATACCAACGAAGTACGCATGTGTTCAAATAAAACCTTGTGGATAACCGGTTATAGTAGGTAACGGAAAAATGTCTTAAAAAGGTAACAAATTTCCAAAAATGTTCAAAAAATAACATTATTTTTAGTATAAAAAATACCATTGAAATTTCCAAAATGTTAAAAAAACCATTGTTGTTTTTTCAGAGCACCTTTTGTTAACTTCGTTGTTTCCGGCTTATATAGAACATAGTCATCGGAGATTAGTTACCATCGTATCAATTCATCACCAGTTGTGTACTCTCTTTCATTCCATCACTTGATCATTTTGTATCTAAATCCATATTTAGGAATTCTCATAACTTAACGTCACACTCGTTTCTCCTTTGTGTCTCTCTTGTGCCGCAACACTAACGAACCGCTAACCTTGATGTATGATACGTGCATCTATATAACGTATATATGTTTTAGGTTTTAGGCATATAATGTGATCGGGAAGCAAGAATGTTTAACTAATGTTATTACCTACTTACTTCTCTTGTTATCACAAGAACGATCGAGTGAAGAAAGGAAAGATATTTGCACAATTGTTGTGAACTGATATGACGGTTCATGATCTCCGGTGATTGTGTTCTACATAATCCGACAACAACACAGTTAACAAAAAGTGTGGTATTTTTTAAACATTTTGGAAACTTCGTTATACTTTTATGTCATTTTTCCGTTTACCTGAAGTACCTGGTTACCACAATGTTTTAGTTGAACACATGTGTACTCCGTTTGTATTCTATGTACACATAGTAACATTAATGGTATTTTTTGTACTAAAAAAACAACAATGGTATTTTTTGAACATTTTGAAACCAGGTAACCTACAATAGCCGGTAAAATGGTATTTTGTGTACTAAAAAAAACAATGGTCTTTTTTGTACATTTTTAAAACTTCGTTACCTTTTTAAGTCATTTTCCCAAGAATCTAACTCTACATAAGAAACCTCATTATGAATAATACATGACTATTTATAAGGAAAAGACAAGTTTTGGGCTTTTAACCTACAGTTCATCAAGGGGGCCATTGCCATAATCCATGGAGTACTTTAAACCCTACACTAGTTAGTAGTTAGTGGAAGTGTTGTAAGACTGCGGGGTGGCCCGTAGCATTCACTAGTTTGCAGATAGTGTAGGCGTGTTGTAAGATTACGGGGTGGTCCGTAGCATTCATCGACCCTTTTTCAGTGGTAAGGTTGTGGCAAACATGTGTTTTGCTTGCGATTTGCTTCGGATGGTCTAAACCAGGGTGGGTCAATTCGTAAGGTTGTAGAAGAGCCACTACATGTTTGGAAACAGGATATGGTAGATTGTGGGAGACCGGGTACGAGGTAAGACTACAATTGGTCCTGAAGCATTTAGCTTAACATCGGGTTTAGTGTCGAGATGGTTTAGGTAATTATTATCGGCCAAAGTTTCTTTCGGAAGTTGTGTGGGGAGATTATGAGGTTGTTCTTTGGCTCAACAACTGAGCAACAATCCGGTATTCCAAATAGTGGGCAGATAAGTAGGAACCAAAGAGGTTTCGGTTATCTTGGGAAAGTAGATAAGAGGCAGCGTGATGTTTCGGGGTAGTAGTAGTGATATGGGGTTTCATGTGTGTGGAGTAGTTTGAAGATCGAAAGTGCTAAGTCACTTACAGCGGGATTAAATAATCTAAGAGTAATTGATTTAACCATGTTGCGCAACTCTCTTCTGAGTATAACTGTTGTAGAGATGAATCTTCTACATGAAGGATTATCTGAGCCTTTTTGTCAAGTATAAGTGTTCTGCAGGGAAGTTTGGACTATGACTCTGTTTTTCTAGTGGGAATTTCAAGTTATTAGAAGTTGAGTAGCCATTTGGGAGATAAGTGCAATGAATTCAGCAATGATTCAGTGTTGGCAATCTGTCAGGAAGACATGCCATCTCAAGACTTCAGATTTAGATTGAATAAATTTGATCATGTTGCAAGGAATTCGTTCATCTTCGGGTTTTAGAACCCGATGAGAGTTGGTTTTGGTTGCCTTGGAAAGGTTGGGGTATGCTTGTGGTTATGATCGTGTTGCTCAAGGTATTTGGTATGTCAAGAGTGGTAAAGAATGTTTTCGATGACGAAATCTAATTTAAGTGGTGGAGAATTATAACATTCTGTTTAAAGCAAATAGGTAATTAAATAAATAAATAAATAAATAATAATACTTAAAATTTTGAGATGTAATTTTTATATTTTATTTTAATTCTAAGTCATAATATTTAGCGGGGTGGTGGTTTCGCGGAGTTAAATTATATAATTTGGGCTTTTGGGGGGGGGGGGGGTTAAAAATGTAATTCCAGGATTTATTTTGTAAAGAATTCTGAAGGTTGAGGGTTGTTTGATAAATTACGGAATCAAGTTGAAAGGATTTTAGAGGGAAGGGCTAGAAGTGTTATTTTGAACAAAGATATTAAATGGACGGGTATATCCCGTCACCTCCTTTCATCTAACCCTAAACAACCTCTCATTAGAGCAGGCGCCGCCACCTTACCCTCTTGCTTCTCCGACCAACCAAGCCACCGACGAACCATTGTTGTCGGAAAAATTGTTCCTTGTTGCTGCTTTCTTTGCCGGCGAAGGCAAAAACCGTCGGTCCACAGCGTGCGAGTTAGGAAGACTAGGGAACACAAAGTCGTGACTGCCGCCTCTGCTTCATCCCTCCGGTAATGGCGCAACTCACTACTCTTCTTACCTCTTCATTTATGCCATTTCTACACCACACCGGTCGTTGTCGCCGCTCCGACGACTGTCCCATCACCACTCTCGTCCGGTAGTCACATGCCACCGTGAATGGGTGGTTGTGTTGTGGTGTGTGTGTGTGTGTTTCTACATATTGGTGTACGTGTTTTGTAACATCTAGAATTTCAGGTATATTATTGTGTGGCTAATTTTTGGGATTTATGGAGTGACTCGACTAGTTGTGAGTCCAACTCGTCGAGTAGAGTCGTGTTTGGTCGCATGGATTAATGAACTGACTCGACAAGTCAATGTGCCGACTCGCCGAGTTGGTGTTGTGCGTGGAAACCCTAAATTCTCGGGTTTGTGACCTATTTAAGGGGCCCTAAGCCCTCATTTCCGCCACCATTTGTCATTTGAGAGCTTGATAGAAACCCTAAACCCATTCCATCCATTGTGAAGAGAATGAGTCGACAATTTGGTGCATTCTTGTGCACTTATTCGAAGGAGATAGGAGAGCTACATGATTTGGATCAAAGGAGGGATGTGGATCTGTATTTTTGAGTGCATTAGCTACTGGGTGGAGGTACAAAGTTCACATCTTCTTCATTTCTTTTGCTAGATCTCATCTTAAGAGTTATAGGGCTTCGCCCCCCCCCCCCCCACACTCTTTTGTACCTTTAAGTTAAATGAGCATGGTTTGAGGTTGGAAACCTCAGATCTGGACTATAAGAGACTCTGTGAGTCCATAGACCCAAACTTTATTGAGATAGAGGCAAGATCTTATGCATTTAAACCTTGCTAGAGTCTTGATTTGGCATTTTGAGCTAAAGTGCCATGCATGAACGTAAAGCTGCAAGCTTTACATAACTTTTGATCTTAGGAGGTTAGATCTAGGGATTGGGACCATAGATCTGACTTGAAATGTCTGGAAGAGGAAGTAGACTGAATAGACTCGCCAAGTCAATGAGCTGACTAGACGAGTCGGATGGGGTTTGTCCCGATGAGCTTGATCATGCGATAACTCAGCAAGTTGGGGGTCAACTCGACGAGCTGAGTTGGACCTTCACGAGGCTTCTGAGGAAATGAAGGGACTCAACGAGTTGCATGCATGCACTCGAAGAGTTGTGGTCAACATGGTCTATTGACTCGAATTTTACTTCTGTTGACTTTAGAGTTGGTCAAATGTGAGTAATTGAGACCAAGGAGGGGTAAAATGGTCTTTTACCCATTTCAAGAGTTTGAGAGAGAATAACATTTGGTTATTTAGAGTCATGAATAGAGTATTAATTAGAGATAATTATCATATGTGATAGGCGGAGACTAATTCGAGATTCGTGCACGAGGTTATTCATTTGCTCGATTGTGAGGTGAGTTTTCTCATTATACTTTACTTAGAGTGGTATGTATCAGTGACCAAAGGGTGTTATATGTTTATTTAAGTACTGTGATATTACTGTATTATGTTTGTGTGATTTATGCTATGTGTTATTCAGAGTTTACAAAGTTAGGACCAGAGGGTCCACATATTTAGGACCGGAGGATCTATTAGAGTTGTGGGACTGGAGGGTCCCACTGAGACGCATTGACCGGAGGGTCTTACAGAGTTATAGCCTCGAGTGGCTTATGTGTTGTATGTGGTATTTTGGGGAACTCACTAAGCTTCGTGCTTACCGTGTTATGTGATATATGTTTCATGTTCTTCTCAGGATCGTGGGAGGGCGCCAATTCGATTGTACACACCAGAGAAAGAGTTATGTTTGAGGATCCTGGAATATTAATCAAACAATTATGGAGTTGCATTTTGTAAATTAAATAAATGGGATTTTATGAAATGTGTTATGTGAATTATGTGATTTTAAATAAAAAAAATGTTTGAAAATTTACGATGTTACATGTTTCAGTGTACATCGGCGTGTGTGTGCGTTGTTGGGCCGGAAAACCAAAGAAAACCCCTACCGCCACCGTGAGGTGGTGGCTGCCACCTCATGCTGCTGTTTTGCTGCCGTTTGCCGCCACCATCCGCCACTTTGGGTGGCTGTGTGTATATGTGTGTGTTTGGACGGGTGTTTGGAATGTTTTTCACTGTTTTGGCCTAAAAATCATAACGACCACCACCGTGAGGTGGTGGATGCCGCCATGGACCGCCAACCACCACTGCCCAAGGTGGCAGTGGGTGGTTCCCGATTTGTAAACACATATATATTTATTTAATTAACTAATTAACTAACTTATGAATTATAAACCCTAATTAGGGTTTAGAAAACCCTAATGTCATGAAACCCTAATTTGGAAGTTAGCAGGACCCGCATTGAAACCATCTGAATACCAAATGTTTGGACTAGAATAAATGGTTGGGACTTTAGGTAAGACCATGTAGAGGTTTGGGCCCAATTTGGAAAGTTGGTCCATATGTTGGGCCTTGATTTATTATTTGGCTTTTGGGCCTCTAGAGTTTGAGTTTGGGCCTTGGCCTTGGACCAAGCTAGGTTAGGGGTAAAATGTTCTTTTTTACCCCAAGTATGGACTTATGGTTACCCATTGGAACCCGGTTGTAAATTGGGTTTTGTTTTGACGAATGACAGTTCGGGGATCTGGCAGCTAGCAGCCAGAGATTTATTCGCGAGACTTCAACAGTACGAGGTGAGTCTCCTCACTGTTTGTATGGTTCGAAGGCACCAATGTTGGCCCATTTATTTGATGCATGGTAGGAAGACCCGGGGGTTAGCCATAGGCATTATGTATGAAAGACCACGAGGCGGCTCCTGGCATACTATATGCTATTATGTATCGTAGGAAGACCCGGGGGTTAGCCCTAGGCATGATGTGTGAAAGACCAGGAGGTGACTCCTAATATACTGTATGCTAATTGGATAAGTAGAGTAGTATGTATGCTAGTTGTCTTTGTGATGCTTGCATGGAAGACCAGGAGGTGGCTCTTGGCACTTGTATGTAAGACCGAAGGAGGTGGCCCTTGGCTTGGCAAGAAAGACCACGTGGCATCCCGTGGCATAATGTCAAGACTATGTGTTGGCACATAGCATTTTATTTGATTATGGTATATGAATGATATGTATGGCTCATGGTTATGTATGACAGAACGTGATTTATGTGCTTATGTGCTAGACAGTATCCAGTTGAAAGAGACCGAAGGGTAGGCCAGCACCCAGATATGCTAGTTTAACACCCTATTCTGGATTATTTTGTGATTTAAGGCCTATGGGCCTTAATCCGAGTATGAGAAGGTTTTGAGGCATTGAAATATAAAGGTTATGCCTTTTTGGAATGTAGGTGAGGTAGGTTGTGTGATAAAAGAGTTCGGTTTGTGCTTTGGAGCCCAAATGTATTGTTAAGGCGCTGGTTTGGGCTTTTCATGAATTTTGGATTTGAGTTCGAGTGGGATTCAGGAGGAATAAAGTTGATAGAAGTGTAAGGCTTCTCGTTATCTTTCT
The DNA here is from genome assembly GCF_051521515.1 of Lactuca serriola. Taxonomy (NCBI): domain Eukaryota; kingdom Viridiplantae; phylum Streptophyta; class Magnoliopsida; order Asterales; family Asteraceae; genus Lactuca; species Lactuca serriola. The sequence goes on from NC_136415.1 coordinate 87,700,632, forward strand.
GTGGATATAAGGATCGTCGGAAACGGACTTATAACGAAGAAGTTATGGCCTTCAGAAGTTTTGTGGTTTAGCCGAGTACGCTAGGCGTAATTTAGAGTATGCTGGGCGTACTCAATACGCTGGGCGTATTGACCAGGGAGGGTCGCGGATGTTCTTCAGAGTACGCTAGGCGTAACATATGGACGTTGGGCGTACGCCAAACAGACATGAACGCTATTTTAGGGTCTTGGACCCTATTTAAGGTCCTTATCTCATAACCTAACCCTAATACCTTCAACCTCCATCCCTCTAAACCCTAGAAATCGACCCTAAGCCTCCATTTGAATGGTTCTTGAGCATTTTGGTGATTTAGTGAGTTTTTGGTGCATATTGTGGAAGAAGGAGTTTCTTGAGTAAGCATTGCTTGGCTTGGAGCTTGTGGATCTAAGCCCTAATCATGTTGATCTAGCTCCAGAAAGCATAGAGTTTGAATCTTGGTGGTTTTCCCATATGGATCTAGTGGGGTGATGACTTATTATGTTTGGACTTTGAAGAAGAAGGAGCTTTGAAAGAGAATAGCTTGAGCATCTAGCTTTTGGATATATGATCTACTCTTGTTGGTGCATCTTCCAGAGGTATCAAGTTTAAAACTTGCTTATTATTGTACTACTTTTGTTTTGGGTCCATTTTTGGGGTTTTTGGTCCCAAAGATTGAAGCTTTATGAGTTGTTAAGCTCCATAGCCTAATATATGTCCCTTTAAGTGTTTCTAGTGGAAAGGATTCATAAAAATGAGTCTTTGGATGTTGGAATCAATCCATGCATGAGATATGAGAATTTTGGGTAGTGAAGAATGAGAGTTTTTGTGTTTGGGACTTGATCAGCCATGGAAAGGCTTAAAGTCATGAGCTTTATTGAGTGTGAGCCTTTATGGAATCCAGATCTAAGAGTATAGCTATGGTCTTAACTGATTAAGACCAAAAGAGTTGAAAAGGTAAATCTGGGCATACGTTGAGCGTAAATCTAGTATGCCCCGCGTACTAGGTTGGTGTCCCCGATCAGGATTCGTGTACGATGGAGTACGCTGAGCGTGCCAAGGGAGGTACGCCCCGCGAAACCCCACTTTGGACTTTTTGGGCTAAGTCTTATATTGGGCCTGGATTTTGAGCTTGTTGTGCTAGAGATTTGGACCAGTGGAATATGTATATGTGCCTTGGGCCCTTGAGTTGGGCTTGCCTCTTGGACTTGAGAGTTGGGCCTCGGTAGAGTCCATTTATTATTGGGCCTTGGTGGGCCCAATGGGTTTTAGGGTTGTTTATGGACTAGTTAGTGGACTACCTTTAGACCTAGAGAATGAGGGTTGGGACTTAGATCCTAATTTGAGATCATTGTAGATATGGCTCAGAGGTAGAGGCTGGTGCGCAGCGGCGACATTTGTAGGAGCCGTTCATCATTCGAGGTGAGTCTTCTCACTATACGTTACCTAGAGTGGTATTTATGTGTTGACCGGAGGGTCTTATGTGCTATGTATGAGATTATGTGCTATTTGATATATGTATGTTATATGATTGTACAGACCGGACCGGAGGGTCCAACGATATAGACCGGGCCGAAGGGCCAAACGAGCTATGACCGGACCAGAGGGTCCAACGAGCTACGGGACTGGAGGGTCCCGCTGGGACACATCGACCGGAGGGTCGTACTGTAGCCTCGAGTGGCGTATGTGTTGTATGCGGTATTTTGGGAAACTCACTAAGCTTCGTGCTTACCGTGTTAGGTGTTATGTGTTTCAGGCTCTTATCAGGATCGCAGGGAGGCGGTGGCTCGATTGTACACACCAGAGAAAAGAGTGACGAATGGGGATCCTGGATTTTGATAATGTTTTCAAAACTCTGTTGACTATTAATGGTTTTTATTTAAAATGACACGTGTTTTATGAAATTAAAAATGAAAAATTTGTTTGAAAATATACGGTGTTACAGCTAGGTAGTATGTTGATATGTATGGTATGTGGTATTGGGGAACTTACTAAGCTTCGTGCTTACGGTTTTCATTTTTGGTTTCAGGTACCTCCAGATTTCAAGTAAAGGAGCTCGGGACAATCGCAATGCATACACCCGTGTTTTCCGCAATGTATGATTTCTGGGATTGAACTTAGATAAATGTTTTATTTGAAACGTTTTTCTATGCGTGAGCAAAGTTACAATATTGTTTTAGTTATATTAAAAATGAAAATTTTGGTCCTGAATTCTGGGATGTTACAAAAAATAAGGTTAAGAATGAGAGAATGAATCTTTTTGAATCCGCCGCTTAAGCACTCCAGCGTACCTGGCCTAGGGATGTCAACGAGACCAAACGGGAGCGGAAATAGCTGCCGCCGTTGCCGCCCTCAAAATTAGTTGTTGCCCCCACCCCCGGATCCCTCTTTTACATAGCCTCCGATCCCGCTCTCGGTTACCTCCATCACCCCCGGTCCCGCCCCGTTCCCTAGTTTATAGGCTTAGAATTTGATTTTTTTGCTAAAAAAATTCTTTGTTTTAGGCTAAAAAGTAATAACTTTAAAAGCTTCAAACACCAATGTTTTAGAAAACCAAAAATTAAAAATCCAATATTACGAATCCAACATTACATATCGACAATTCCAACAATCTTACAAATATAAAATACGACAAATCCAACATCCTCTTTAATAAATAAATATTTTTTTTTGCCACTTGTCAATCTCTTATGAGTTTTGACACTTGTCATCTTGAAGTATTTTTAGAATAAATAATATTCACATGTCATTTTATGGATATTTTCAAAATTTAAAATTAAAAAGCCACATAATACTTATACTTATATATTTAAAATATTTATTGTAATAAATGTGACAGTAAATTGCATTGAATATGTTTCTTCCTTCCTTATTATTTCGAAATTTTATTTTCAAAACTATTTAATGTTACACTTTAATCATTAATATTTTTTTAATCTACCTGTGTAATACACGAGTTTAACACCAAGTTACAAATATAAAATACTTACATGACCAAAAATATATGATCAATTCATTACATCTTCAATATTTATTAATTGGAAACCGGCAAGTGAAACCTATCTTAAACCTAAAATTAAAAAATCTATATTGTATATGTATTTTATATTAAATATATATTTTTTTACATAAATGTACAACCGGGGTCCCCGTGGTAGTACGGGACGGATTTACCGACTCCCGACGTGATCCCAAAAATAAACAGGATTTAATTCTGTTCCCGCCCCGCCCCCGCCCCCGCTCCTTTTTTTTTAATTTATTCTCATACGGTATCGGGATCCCACAGGGGGTTTTGACATTCCTAACTTGGCCGACAAACGATTCTTAGCCAAGAACGATAAGGGATGGTTCAAGTAAAAACACTAAATAAAGTGAGAGAGCATAAGAAAGATTCTTAACCAATCATGTTCTTTATTAAGTTATAGATGATTCTTCAAGTAAAAACACTAAATAAAGTGAGAGCATAAGAACGATTATTAGCCAATCATTTTTTTATTAAGTTATTTTTGGATATTAATAAAAAGTATTATTAACTTTGGACTAATAAATGTATAGGGATAAAATCGTAATAGTAATTTGAGATAACTATGGAAATAAGACTAATAAATGTATAGGGATAAAATCGTAATATTTTAAATTTCAAAAATTTAAAAATGATCAATTTTTAAATTTTGTGTTATAAAGTATATTTCGAGTTGATATTCATTATAGAATATATTATATAATAGCTAAACTAAATACCAATTAAAAATGCATATTCACATTAAATACCAATTAAAAATGCATATTCACATTAGAATTTATACAAACTCATACAAATTAAAAACATATGAAATTCTTTATTTAATCATAATAGGAACATAAATTTGTACATATATAATTAGTACTGAATAATAGCATACATACAAAGATGAAGTTATGAAGAAAAGGTATACATACAAGTTTAAGAAAAAATATTTATATAAGTTCTATGTATTAAACTAATTTTCACTTTGTTCTTCCGTTCTTGTTCTTATTATGTTTTTTTCTTGATCTTGAATATTTTTCTTTATTTGAGTTCTTTTTAGTTGCAACTCCACAAAAAAATAAACAATAAGTAAAATGCATAACAAAATAACAACTTAAGCACTAAACTCTATGTAAAAATTCATAATAAAATAACAACATAAACATTAAACTAAATTGTATGTAAAAATTCATAAAAAAAATAAAATAAAATTAACAACATAAACAATAAACTGTATGTAGAAATTTATAACAGAATAACAACACAAACACTAAACTGTATATAGAAATTCATAATAGAATAATATAAACAGCAAGTTATATATAGAAATTTTTAACAAAATAACAAAATTACTAAATTAAATAAGGGATTTTCTAATATGTGCCCTAAGGGCATATATAAGAAGTATTAATTATAAAAAATATTACCATAATTAAATGTGAAATACATTAATTACGGTGATTATTAATGAATTTTATATTTAATTATGATAATATTTCTTATAATTAATGTGTTTAACATTTAATTATGGTAATAATTATGATTAATTAATACTTTTTATATGTGCCCTTAGGACACATATTAGAAAATCCCATTAAATAAATAGTAATTTAATTTTATAAACCAAATTCAAAACAGAATAAACACATAGTTATTAATATGAAGATATACTGTACAAATAGAAATTGCACATATTCATCTTAAAATATCAACTTCAAACCCAAGATCACTAGCATTTCGCTAACCATATTGAATATCATTGTATACTTAACATAATTTGTATAAGTTCATATGAAAATATAAAAGGATGACAAATTCGTTGTATAATTAACATAACTTGTTCAAATGCATATGAAAATACTTGTGAAAAATTCAAATGAAATTATAACCGAACATATATTTTAAACCCACAAATAAACTATTCCATAAATCTAAAAAATTAAAAATTCTATACCATAAGAAAAAAGGAGTTGGATATTAATCTTTAATGAAATTGCTAAAGCATAAACTTAAAATATTAAAGAAATTTTTTTTATCAGAGAATTTAGAAAAACTAATTATTATATTGGGAATGTGGAAAAAATTAGTCTAGCCTTGTGACTAAACTAATCATTAAAGCTAAATCATAAATTCCAAACAAAATACAAAGTTAAATTAGTGATACGATTAAAGAATTTGTAGCAAAAATAATGAAGCACACCAATTCTATTCTTGGATCCATAGAGTGCAAGAAAGTAGTGGTCGAAGAAAATTATAGGAACTAAAATCATCAATTGATTTGTTTAGTTACCTTTGTGAATGGAGTAAACCACACAAAAATAGATAAACCTTTTGAACATATCGAAGACTATTCTAATAAATGAATTTTTTTATATTTATTACATTTTCATTCAATTTGTAAAATATTATTTTATAGTTATTTTGAATTATTATTTTTTCTACATGTTATTTTATGAGTTTTTCTATTTTATTAAATTTCACATAATATTTTAATGTAATAATTACAAAAAATGTAGTAATAAATGAATATCAATTTCATTAATCAACTTACCTTTTAATTTCAAAATTCCTAAAATTAAACCTCATTAGTTTCTTTTGCTTATTTATTTAAATTATTTGTTTAAATTTAAAAGATAAAAAACATTTCCATTATAATAATTCATTATTTTTATTATTTTATTATAAATTCAAAGTTCTCAAATATTTTGAACTTTATATTTAATTTTTTTTTTAAAATTAACTCATGTAATACATAGGTCTTACAACTAGTGTATTATACATATTATTAAACTTGTCAAGATTATATGGATGTTCAAGTGATCAAGACAAACAATTAGTTGTTCATCAAAACAACCTACAGTCTTTTTATGCATTGTAATGTTGTCTGGATTAATTTCATTATCACCATTGGTTGGTTGATCATCAGAATCACCAAAAGTAACCTCTTCAATATCATCAGACGCACCAATTGTATCATCTTCGATTGAAATGAAATCATCATAGTTTAAATAGTTGTTATCTTTATTACCATCAATTAACAAATGGGTATCCATGGCGATGAAAAAAAAGAACTCCAATATAACGAGAAATGAATGAGAAGACGATTTGCAACATGAAGTAATAGCCAGAAATGATGGAGAAGAATACGATATCTACCGTAATAAATAAGAATGATTTTAGCACATGTTATCTCCTCCTTTATTTTGATACTTGTTATTTTCTTGATTTTTTTGAATTATTTAATATTCACTTGTCATTTTTCTAGTTTTTTTTAATTATTTAATTCAAATTCCACTTATTAAATGACACTTCATATTGATTAATTTTATAAATATATTAATTAATGTACATAATAACTTTCTATTTGTGAATTCCTCTTTATGTTAATATACATTCCATTTGTGAATTCATATTAATTAATTTTATTAGTATAAGATTAATTATGACCAAATTACATAAATAGTCCATGTGGTTAACCCTAATTGTCACTAACTATATAAGCATCTTATTGTTGACAAAATCGGTGACTAGAATATATATGAAAAGGCTAGCCGATTTTTATGAAGTGTGGATTTCTCTCTAATCTATTCCAAGTGTATTTGTTGTTGTGTGAACCATTTGAGGTGTCAAACTTGGGGCACTAGGCACTCAAGCTTCATGAAGACATTCTACATCAATGAGATATGTAATTCTAACTTGATATATTCATATGAATCAATGTTATTATGCTAGTTAGGATGAATACCTTGGAAAGTTCATATTTGCATGTATAATAGAGAAAACATAGATCCAAGGTATTTAGGGTTGCATGTACACTTAGGAGTGTTAGAATGCTCAAAACCCAATAGTGGTATCAAAGCCTAGGCTTGTTTTCTTGTTATACTTGCAAAATTAGCTGAAAAATCGAATTTTGGTGCTGTCTGCACAGCAGACTCGCCGAGTCTACTGATGGACTCGCCGAGTCCAAGGCAAAAAGCATCTAACTCGCCGAGTTGGTTCGTGCACTCGACGAGTTGGAACCCCAAACAGCATATATTCGACTGTTTTGGCTAGAAATGGACTAGGAACATTACCCTAAGATGTTTTTGGACTTAAAAACTTGTTTTTGATGTGGTAATATTCATGCTAATCCAATTTCAAAGATAATTGTCAATAGATTCATGTTTTTTATTAGTTTAAAAGTTATGCTAATTACATGAAAAAATTTGATGTGATTTATCTTTGTTCATATGAGTTGCTTAGATTAATAGATAAGTTAATTGATCATGTGTTTTCAATCCATTTTAATCTAAGAGATGATTCTAAAATGTGTTTGTGTAACTTGTCCTCAAGTTACATGAAAGGTCACATCTAAGTTTCATAAAACTCATAAAAGTTGGCAATGGTTACAAAAATGAAGAGTCTCATCCTCAAGTTATGGAGGTTCAAGAGTCACTTCATTAAGTAATAAAATATGTATCCTTAATTAATTCCATAAGTTACAAATTAAAGAAAAGTTACATTCTTTTATTAGTTTAAAGTCTTCCATAACTTGTCCTCAAGTTATGGAACTTGAAGAGTTTTTTAATTAAAACTACTTTAAACACATAAGTTATGAAATTAATTAGTTTTGAATATTTTCAAAACTTACCCTCAAGTTTTGGAATTTGAAAAGTTTTCTCTTATGAATACTTTAATTCCAAGTTAGCCCTTAGAATTTTAAAAGTTAAAATTCAACCCTTATACTTTATAATATTATAAGTTAATAATATTTATATATATATATATATATATATATATATATATATATATATATATATATGTATAAAAGTAAAGTCAGTCTTCCCGTTAGTAGGCCTCATTCACGAAGCCGATCTATAAGGGGGGGGGTATAAGGTTACTGCCTATAAAATGGCAGTTTAATGGGTGTCCACTATCACCGACCGCTTCCATGACTGGTGGAAGGTCGTTAGCCGAACGGGTAAGACAAGGACTATAATTCTCCCTTCATTAAAAGTATTAATGATAAATACTAAGTAACTAAACCTTTTATAAATACCCAATCTTAGTTACTTAGGAAAATGTGAATAAGGTGCTAATCCATGAAATTACACTTTGCACTTTGTTTAAGTCGGTTAGTGGAGCGTGTGTGGTTAACCGGCACACTAACTCGTATTTAACAAGGTAGGCAAAGGGTAACTTAATATTTATCATAGTATCGGTGGAGCGTGTGTGGTTAACCGGAACATCGATTAAGGGGTAAATATTAAGGGTACCAAGTATATTTGCATGGTTGCTTCACACCTTGTTTTGTGATCCTCGGCATCCCAGTCACAAAACCTGAAGGGAACACTCGAGATTGAAACATGTCATTGAAAAGTTCAATTAATCTCAAAAGAATCTAGGAGTTTCAAAACCAATTAAAACCTAATAATACATTTCGTTTATCTTGGTGGAAATTGGTGAATCGTCATTCACCTACCTTCAAATATTTTATAGCTTGGATTACGGAATCCCTCTTCCAAGTTATAAAAGTATTGTGTTGGGTCCTAGCCTTAATATTTCATATTGGGTGTTATATTAAGGACTTTAAATCAACTATCTTGAATATCTCCCAAAAGATGTCTGGTTTAAGACATCTATGATCTTCCCAAATCTCTTGAAACAAGTTTTCCTAAATGAAGATGATGTCCCATGAAAATCATACTTCCTTCACCTCATCCAATTATTCTCCCTAAGCCAAAAGTTCAAGGTCAATCAAGACCTTTTGGCAAGGCAAGGTCTAGGTGTGATCACATCTTGGAGATGAAGTCACATATTGACAAGCCGGTAGAGTTAGGTGTCAAAGTCTTGAGAAAGTTGATGGCCCAACTACTTTCTAAGTCACATAGTGAGTTCCTTTGGGATTCCTATGAAACATACTATGACAAGACCCTTAATGATATTATCTATTTGCTAAGATCAACTTCCTAAAACTTGATGGATATTGACAATGATGAAATTAGATATACAGTAAAGCTCTCTCTTCCCAATGGAAAGGGATCGGCCATAGTCAACTCGGTTGACCAAATGGTAAAGAGAAAAAGCTAACCCTGTGATAGTCCTGCATACCATTACGAAAGGGTCCATATGTTTATATTGCCAAAGGAAAGGGCATTAGTTGCGAAGCTGTCAATTTTACCTAAAGATGTTAAAGTAAATAAGTTTGACTCTACTTCAGGTAAAGTCCACTATCTAACTCTGCTAAGTTTCTATTCTGTGATTCTTGATACATGATGTGACTGGGTCACATGCTGATGTTTTAAGAATCAAAGAAAAGTGAAGAAACTTAAAGAAAGAATATGCTGAATTTGATCGCGTAGATGGATTTCTATCGCATAGTTTGAAGATCGGATTCTTGAGCTACTTCTTAGGAGTTATGATATATTTCTTAGGAATAAATAACAACAAATTTTTCATGTGCTTTTGCACTGTAAGGATAGTTTTCCGCAAAGTTTTTAAAATAAAAGGGAAAATTTTGATTTTATTTATTTTAAAATATCCTTACAACGGCATTTGTGAAAATTTTTGTTGCTTATAAGATTCCATTTAGAGCAAGAGTGGAAATATGAATTTGATTCTTTCATTTGTGGTAGTGTCTAAATTTACCAAATAAGGAAAGATTCGCATCACCCAAGTTTCAGTTGGATAGAAACTCGGAATCATGCATGTTGTATAGCATGATGGATGAGAACTTTCAAGCATTGGAAAAATTAAGACTAACTACTTGTTCACATGGATGTGTGAGTCAAGTAAAGGACTAAGGGATCGAGTACACATTCTTGTGCACTGGTTAAATCCACCACAAAAGATCGATAAGACTATTCGTCATAATTTACTAAAGCCTAGTAAATATGATTATACTTACAGGTTTAAGTATAATTCTGAAACATAGTATGGAAGAACGAATGCGAAGAATCAAATTAGGCAGAAGGATAAAAGTTTCTCAAATCTAAAAAAATGGGAGAGTACTTTAGTATCATGTTATATGAGCATCTTAATGATTAAGAGACCTTATGACAATTCATCCTCTAAGTGCATTCTAATAGTTAAGAAGAGGAGTTATGAATTGTTGAAGTGGTTAAATAGAGAAGATGATTCATACTTCGTTCCAAAAACAATTCTTAGAGTTATACTCTAAAATTGTAACTTGAGTGACATGTCTTAAAGAAGGTTTAAAACACTTGTCAAACATAAGAGTAAAAGTTTTCTACTCTTGTACATTTGAAATTGGTAAGTTGTGATGTTTTGGATAAAACAAAGAACAACTAAGGCCAATTGTGTGAAGTGTTTGTATTGATTAGAATCCACACTATCTCTTGAATATCTGACAAGAAAGTCTTATATGTCAAGAGGACAATGTGAGTCTTAAAGGTCTTGAAAGTCTCAAGAACTAATCAAGAATAAAACCTGAAGTTCTTCACTAGCACACGAATTGAGGTTTATAACCTATCGTGTTGACATATGATGTGCCCATTCCAATTAAAGTTGGCTTTGCATATGAGTTCTTAGAGTTCTCAATTGGTTGCACAACAACTTGGAAGCAATGGCAGGCCCTTGAGCTGCCAGATGGCAAGAAATTAAGATTGAGTTCAGTCCATATGAGTTTGGATTTGTCATTATCCTTGTCTTGTGACTATGGTTTTGACAATTCACACGGATAATAATACATACACCATTAAATCTAAGTGTCCTAAGGTTTCTCTCCGATTCATGAAAATGATGGTGAGGAAGCACTTTCACTAAGTAGATTTTAGCTAGATAGCAATTATGATATTTGCATTCTCAAAGTCGTTAGTGGAGCCTGTGTGGTTAACCGACACACTAACATGGACTTGTGAGAAGTGGCAAAGGTCTAAACAATTGAGACTATGATTACGACATCCCTTTTCATAGTTCTTAAAATTGTTTAGACACACCTGTGAGCTATCTAAGATAAGGTGTATGATATTGATAAAATTTTATCAAAGCAATCTAGTATCAGAAATCTGAACTTTGGTAAGAAAAGTCAATAAAGTATTGATTTCTAGAAGTCTAGCTGATTTCTGAGTACATGTCAAAGCTAGTGGGAGCATAAGTGTTATGCTAATAATCATCATGTTAGTGGGAGCATGATAATTATGATAAAGGTTGCAAGTTAGCAATGTTAATTATAGAAAACAAAAGGTTTCAATTGGGAAAGAGTTGTTTTGCTATAATTAAGGGAGAGAAATTATACTTCATCTCAAATCTAAAAGCTTAGATTGACATTTTAATCATATTTAGTCAAGGACATATATGAATTTTATGTTGGAATGGCTCAACATAAGGAAATTCTATATATGGGTCTATTATTTGCGTTCTAAAATTCGATTATGATTACAGCATCCCTCTTCATAATCTGAATTATGAGAACTTAGCAAATTGAAATGGAAATATTATAGCAAAAGACTGGTTTAGTCTTTATGTGAGACATCATGAAGCGTGTCCCATATGCTTCGGATATAGTATCGATTACATGTGCTATATTCATCCTTTCTACATTTTCCAAATGCCTGGGGCATTAAAAAGGGAAAAGGTCTAGAATTGGATATGACTAAAATGATTAAGCAATTGTCGAGGACAATCTAAGGTTTACCAAAGATTGATTGCTCCAGGACAGTTGGAAGTATAATGTTAATTCAGAAGTGATAGTCAAAATGGAATATGGAAATGTTTCAAAGTTAGAAATTGTTCAATAAATCTGTGTAAGATTAGGAAACTTAATGCAAGAAGGATGTTTCCAAGGAGTTGATCTTCTTTGGAATGCTCTGTAATGTTTGTTGTCAAGTCTTTGTGACTTTGTGCATAATCATTACAAGAGGATCAATGCATATAAGTTTAGAATCTAACAGATTTCAGTAAATGGCAAGAATTTGGAATTTTTGTATTTACAGTAAGGAATTGGGACTGTGAAATGAGAATCATTGGAGTTATGTTCAATTGGTCTATTTCGCAAAGTAAAGATCATAGACAATCATAATATGCATGCTTGGTGTGTGGCATGACTAGTGTTTAAAAAACATAGTGTACATGCTTGGAGCATGAGACAACTAGTGTTTTAAATTCAAGAATAAAGTTGATAGATGAAATAGTATACAATGAATAATGTGTAATCATATGGTGATAAATAAAAGGTGTTTTATTTATATTCATAAGTTCTGAGACCATATTGGATTCGATTATTATTGTGTTTCACTTTGCATGTTTTGACTTCAAGAATAACTAGGTCATTGTTCTGAATGACTAAGTGATTCAAACCATCCACAGTCGGTCATATGTTGGAAGTAGATATGAATCAAAACTGTCATGGGTTGGGGTTGTAGAGTTCTAAGATGGTGCTATAACACTCATGAGTGCTCATAAGTTCTTAGTATTGGATTCAACCCGCGTTCATTGGAATCACTTCATGGATTTTATCACGAGTGATCATGAGACGATAATATCTTATATTCTTCAAACCTAGAGATATGAGTTGTTACTATGAGTTGGTTATACATTGATTGCACGAAAACGCATTGGTAACTCGATGTTATAAAACGTGCCTTTGTGTATGATTCAACAAGTAGTAGAACAAGCCATATGAGTCGAAGTTTATGCATTTCTTTTACCTTCGGGATAAAAGGGATATCTGTGGGCCCCTCGATGATTTGGTGATGACAAATGTAAGTGCTCGGTCGGGCCTGGACTGATTTGATTTGTTCAATTAGTCAGTCGTTATAAATCGGAAATCAGGAAACAACAAATGGACAGAGAGAATGATTATAATCCATGTCTCAATCCATATGATATCTAGAATGGAGGAATATATGATCCCTTATATAATGGACAAGTCATTGACAAAGGTCAGAGATCATCGGCAAGGTTAGAGTTCGATAGAAGCTTTTGAGAGCTACGATTTCCAGTCGGTTCTTGAAGTCATACATGCAATAATAGTTTTAGACTTATCCAAGTGGGAGACTGCTGGATTAATGTCTAAGTCCATAACTATAATTGGTAAGACTTGACTCAACCCGGCATGGTCCATTTGGGTTGCATGGCATCATGCATTTGGATAGACTAAAATGAGAGAAATAACACCTAAGGTTTGTTAATATATTATAATTTCTAATATATTCATAAGATTATTTAATTAGTATTGATCAAGAATTAATCTAGGATTAATTAAGTGATCAAAAGAAGACTAATTAAATATATGGGTTGATTATGTAAATCATCCATACTTGTATAGTGGGCTAAGACTCCATGGATTATCAAGTTGGGCTAAAACCCATAGGATGCTCCATGGATGCTCCATGGTGTATTTGAACCCATGGATCCAAGGAAATGGAACGCCATGACAATTAGGGTTTACCCTAATTGTCACTAACTATATAAGCATCTTATTATTGACAAAATCGGTGACTAGAATATATGTGAAAGGGCTAGCCGATTTTTATGAAGTGTGGATTTCTCTCTAATCTATTCCAAGTGCATTTGGTGTTGTGTGAACCATTTGAGGTGTCACACTTGGGGCACTAGGAACTCAAGCTTCATGAAGACATTCTACATCAATGAGGTATGTAATTCTAACTTGATATATTCATATGAATCAATGTTATTATGCTAGTTAGGATGAATACCTTGGAAAGTTCATTTTTGCATGTATAATAGAGAAAACATAGATCCAAGGTATTTAGGGTTGCATGTACACTAAGGAGTGTTATAATGCTCCAAACCCAACACTCAATGCATTGTTTCGGAATCTGAGAAATTACGAAGAACCTAAATCTCTTCATAAGGACATTATGAAGGACTCCAACAAGGAAAAGTCTATGACCCTAGTCTCCAGAAAAGAAGCAAGCAATCTCGTCAATGACTCTGATGATTCACTGATGAACTGTTGCCAGTGCTACACTTATAGTTAAATGCTATGAAGAAAGCAGGTCCAATGGAGTCAGAAGACTTTTGTTTAAGGGAGGTAGTTTAACGAGAAAGCACAAATTAGAGAAAAGAAGTTTAGGTAATTGTTTTAACTGTGGAAGTCCGGACCATTTTGCTAAGGATTGTAAAGAGAAGAAAGAATCTTAACGCCCGAAGAATTATGAAATCTTGTACAAGAAGTTGCTAGCTCATATGAAGAAGGAGAACATCTCTCTGCCAAAAGTTTTTATTGCAAAGCAGGAGGAATCTGAAGAATGGGTTGAAGAGAAGGAGACATCTGAAGACGAAGGGTTAAACGTTATAGGACTTATGGCTCTTGTCAACGATGTCCCTGATAGTCGTTCTAGCAGGTGTGACGCTAATACCTTTCAAGCTATCAATGAATCAAAGATGAAGAGATGGAATGTCTCCTCTACTCATTAGGATATGGAGCATACTTTGTGCCTAGATAGTGGTCTCAAGTTCCTCTTAAAATATTTTGTGGAGAAAGATGGCCCCATCGTTACTTTTGGAGATAGCAGTGAAGGTGCAATCAAGGGCGTGGGAACAATTAAGTGTAGATCTATCACACTGAATGATGTGTTCCATGTCAAGGGCCTTCATAACAATCTCATCTCTATCATTCAACTATGTGACTTTGGTTACAAAGTTACTTTTGACTGCAACGAAGGAAAGGTAATTGACTTAAAGAACACAATTGTTCTCATTGCATTCAAGGACAATAACATTTACATGCTTTAATTATATTTGTGTTGGACAATGCTGTTTTATGACTTTACATTACTTTTTGCTACTTAAATTTTTGAACATACACTGTTGACTTTTGTTTTATTATAAAACCTTTTTTGTGCTTCACAAATTATTTCTATATGTTTTTTACCAAAGGAGTATACATTGTATACTATACTACTAACATTACCTATATATATATATATATATATATATATATATATATATATATATATATATCTTCTCTCTCTCTTTCACTCTATATGTCTCATGATCCTCTGCCTTCATCTCGATAGTGACCTTAACTGATTTGTTCCTTTGGAAAGGATCAGCGTTTCATTCCTTCGGAGCTGCACCTTCTGAGTAGAATGAGTTGAATCTGGCTCTGCATCTTTTCTTCAGTGCCAACTGCTCTCTCCCTTATGCTGATGGTCACACTGATTGACATGAAGCATTCTGTCGATGAGTCCAGATAGGAGAGAACTGTGTTTGAACTTATTCTTTTGGACACAAATCTCTTCTTTATCTTATAGGTTATCTCAGTTTCAATGGGATGAAGTGAATCTAGGAAACATTGCACGTCTAATTTCCATAGACGCTTTCATTGCTACACTAATTCCCATCAGAGATTCAAAGACCTCTTCAATAAGAAAATGATCCTCATCGCTTCTATCACGAATCACAAAGAATGTAACCTTCGAGTTTTGTCTTGGTGACTCTAATACCTCGAAGGTTACAAGGATCGGATCCCATTAACTCGTGGTTATAAAGACGGGTTCTTGATCTTCTCTTGTTCTTTGTAAACATGAAGCTTGGAATCTCTCTTCAATACTTCAACGATTAAAGGCACCTTCTCTCATTATTTATGTGAATTTTTTTATGTTGATGCATCTGTTCTTCTTTATGCATTCTTTTATCGAGAAAATGAGAGGGAATATATCTTGGAAAAAGATACTCATTTATGGCCTTTGAATTCAAAAGATTTGCTAAATCATGTCTTTACTTCAATTCTGAAAAGGCTACACAAATTTATGTTTTTGAAAACTACCTTGGTTGACTTACTTTTTTGTCTGGTTTTCTTATTATTATTTTGTTTTTTTACTTTGTTTTGTACCCTATTAAATGAATTGATGATGAATTTTAAAATTCTAAACTAAAACTTAACTTCATGATATAGAAGTTGAACCACTTGTTGATAAGTTTACATTGTTTATGATTCATGCTGATTACAACTCAGTGTGATTGAAACATTCCATTCTTTCCTTACCCTTCTTTATAAAACATAACGATTCACTATAATATATCAACACACTGTTAAAAAGATTAAAACTCTATGTCGATGGTTAGTCTATGTACCGTAGGCTATCACACACACACGCACACACCAATCACTTCTTGACCTTAAATTCTTCTTAAAAGCTTTATGATTCAACATAACATACCATACGCTGATGAGAGCTTGAAAAATATGTAATGATGGTTAGGCTATGTATCTTAGCTTATCACACGCACCAATCCATTCTCACCTTACTTATTCTTTAGAATTTTATGATTCAATGTATAAAGCCAGACGTTGATGAGAATTCAAAAAATCTATGTTGATGAGTATATCACGTCTCATAATATATTACACACACCTAACCATTCTCTCCCAACAAATCTTATATTAAAGAAGTTGATGATTTAATTGTATTAGCCATACAATAATAAAACTTTGACACACTATGCCAATGGGTACATTTCGTACCAGAATGTATTACACGCATCATCCCACTCTCGACCTTTATTCTTCTAATAAAAGAAGCTGATGATTAAGCATATGAAACCATACGCTAATGAGGCTTCACAATACTATGTCAGTGAATGATAGTCCAAATCCATGCTAGCAAGAGACATCACAATCTCACTACATTGTCAGCTGCAACTCTGATATGCTAGTAGTACTATTCCAATACGCTGATTGCTTCCGCTTATATTTCACGTTGTTGACGCTTTGTCTTACTCATTCACTTATTTCAATGGTAACTTTTGGATGACTATTAAAGACTTGCAATAATTCCTTGAAATACGATATTTTTACGACACCACTTTCTCCAATCAGGATTACATAAAAGGGAAGAAAATTCAAGTATAAATTAAGAGAACTCTCTTTCCTAGGTCACTTTTACAATGTATTCAAGCAGTCAAATTTCTCTCTCTGAAAATTCTCTCAATCATCATCTTCCTCAAGTTTTCATCATGTCAAAGGTTCTCTATGTGTTTGTTATGATACTAATGTGGTTAAAGGATCTCATGCTCATGATACTCAAATTGTCATTCAAGCAAACAACATTGCATTCTCTGATGTTATCCCAATTCAGTACAAGAACTCAGGGATTGAAGACTTTGCCAACTATGTCAAAAGTTGCCCTCTTCGATATGCTTTCTGCGATTTCTTAGAACCATTCTACCCTAAGCAAGTATGTGAGCTCTACTATTCTAGCTCTGTTGATTCTAATGATCAAACCATTTCTGGAGCCTTTGGAGATGATTATTCTGGGGTTATTATCAATGCTGCATCTTTTCAAACCACTCTTCGTCTTCCCCAATCAAAAAACTATTCTAAAACCCCATATGAAGAAACATGCAAGTATTTTCGGTCAAGATTGGGGTATAACTTCTCTCTTCAGGCTACTTGTCATGACCCAACCAAATGCACCCTCCGTCAATGTTATTCTACAGGATGGAAGTACTTATCATGAGTAATTGGAAAATGTCTTGGACATATGATGAGAAGCCTAAATCCTTTAAAGCTATTTGAGCAATGAATATTGTATGTCATGGCTTGCAACAAAAGACCAGATTTTGCCTAACAATTCTTTGATCAATTGGTTGAGTGTGTCACTAGGAACAAGAAGCCAACATACGCTCCTTATCCTCGATGGCTTGCAGTAATTCTGGCTCATACTAGATATGGTTACATTGACAATCATGGAGTCTCCATACCAATTGCAACTCTTTCATCAAAGATTATCAAAGCTAGTCCCTCTGATGGTGATATGTGACATCCCCAAAATCTCGGCCAGAAAAGACCGTTTTTCATTTATGCTTTTAAAATATTTTCAGAGTAAATCCTTTTGATTTGAAAGAGTTGCGGAATTTGTTCCCAAAAACAAAACATGATAAAACAATGTTTACCAATGCATTTCATAAAAGAAATGTATTTTCATTATAATCAAAACTCGGGGTGTCATGTTCCGATACAGACCAATAAGCATAAACGAATACATTACAAGTCATTCAACAAATATAAACATATACAGACTTGCAATCAAAACAACTGATGGTTCATCCATCTCATGCCCTCGCGCCGCTTCCTGTAATACAATTAAAACTGAGTGGGTCAGGCTTGGGAGCCTGGTGAGCATATAGGGTTTTCAACCCACAATAAATAATCATATTTAATTTTCACCAACCAACAATAACCCAATTACCCATTCCCGTTATTCTCACTTTATGTCCCTAAAACAACTGACACAAGGGACCTAGTCTAAGAATATTTCATCGGGGCGACAACACATGCTTCGGGGGTACCTCAACAATATAAGTCAAATAAGGCAACCATGAAGGGGATGGAGTACAGCAAATAAACACCCGAGTTCATTAACACCTACAGGTGGTGAACCTGCTAATGTTCCACAAGACTGTCTAGAATAGCCAGTGGTCGTCATCTAAACTCCGCTAGATGACTAAATCAAACAACAACGAGGCCTCTCATCTGTTTATTACACACCAACTATCTACCCATGTTCTACCCAACATATTAGTAGATAAAATATACATTTTTATACATAGTTTTGAAAACCTGTATAGCATGCTTTAATCAACACATAATCCACATAACAGATGAGGCACACACACACATAACACATATCTCATAGAGAATAAATCATATCTATGAGATAGAAGAGAGTGAATACACATTCACACATATAAACAACAATATACTATACACATAGCCCGTATTTTATAGAAAATACTTAATATTTATGTGTTAGAAGAAGGTAACTACACACTCACACTTATAAACAACAATATATACTTAATACACTCGAACCAAACTTGTATTATTATCGTGTTTATGAAAGGTAGTATACACTCACTTGATCAGAAGATGATCGGACAGCACTACGACTTGCAGAAGTAGTAATCCTCAGCAGATCTGGAAGATCTTCACAAAAATCGAACTTCTCGCGGGCAGAGCTTCGGCTCGGGAACCGCACTTCTCGGTATCTTCGGGATCTCGGGACTTGCCTCGGGGCTTGAGTATAATACCGGGGCTTCGGGATATTTCTGGCACGCAAAACGATGCAAAACGGGAGAGAGAAGAGAGGAAATTGGCAAAAGACTCGGCTGCCTTCGGTTCCTATTTATAGGAGGCTGAAGCCTCGGAGTACGCGGGGCGTAATGCAGTACGCAGCGCGTACTGCTTCCGAAATCGTCACTGCATGCGTCATCCGAAATGTCGACACTCTTCGGAGTACGCGGGGCGTACGTCGGATCAGACCGGTGACTCGCCTTCGGATAATGCCTCCGAATTTCCATTTAAATTTAATTACCAAATATTTAATAAACTTCGGAAATTCATAACTTCTTCATACGAACTCCGTTTTCGACGTTCTTTATATCCACGCGAAGGTGAGACTGCGCTCTACAACTTTCGTTTAGAGTCCATCGGCTAATTTCGATTTTATTTTTTTTATTTATTTTTAATAGGTCGTGACAAAAAAACTTCGTTATAAATTCATAACTACTTCGTTTGACGTCCGTTCTTGCCTAACTTTTTATCGCTTCGATACCAACAATGAGATCTTCGATTCTCATTTAGATTGCTTCGGCTAAAAACCGCTCGATCTCAATTCGAGTATTTCGGGCTGCACACTGCTAAGCCGAAACTTCGATAAATCATAACTTCCTCATACGAAGTCAGATTTGGGCGTTCTATATATATTTGGAAACCTCGTTTCAACTACTACAACATTATTCAAAGATATTTAAGTTTATTTCACACTTAAATTTTGACGCTTATTTTTATTCTTAATTAATCAAACCACATAATTAAGCAATTAAGCACAAAACACATAATACTCAAATAACACAATCTTATTATTTCCAAAACGGGTTACAAAGGTTAACCTAGACTATTACATTGCTAAAAATGGCAAGCCCGGAAACACAGGCGTTACAATTCTCTCCACCTTAGAATGATTCCGTCCTTGGAATCACACATCAACAAACAAATGCGGATAGCGACTCAACATGTCACTCTCCGTCTCCCAGGTGAGATTCGGCCCATTCGTGTGTTTCCATCGGACAAGCACTAACCCAACCATTTTGCGTCGCAACTTCTTAGTCTTTCGGTCAACAATTGCCTCTGGTTCTTCAATCAACCTTTTGTTCTCATCAATTCTCAATTCAGAAATTGGAATTATATCGGGAACTTCTCCCGTGAACTTCCTCAAATAACACACATGAAAAGTGTTGTGAATTCCATTCAGTTCTTCGGGTAATTCGAGCTTGTAAGCTTGGTTCCCAATCCTCTGAAGAACTTTAAACGGTCCAATAAACCTTGGACTCAACTTTCCCCTTTTACCAAATCTTATAAGTCCCTTCCACGGCGAGACTTTAAGCAAAACCGAATCTCCAACTTCGAAGGTCATTGGCCTTCGCTTCTTGTCAGCATAGCTCTTTTGATGATCTTGAGCTGCTAACATTCTTTCTCTAATTATTTTTAACTTTTCAGTAGTTTGATGAACCATCTCTGGTCCCATAAACTGCTTTTCTCCAGCCTCAAGCCAACAAGACGGCGTACGACACTTCTGTCCATACAAAGCTTGATAAGGTGCCATCTTAATGCTCGAGTGGAAACTATTATTATAGGAAAATTCTACCAAAGGTAAATGCTCATCCCAATTACCTAGGAATTCCAAGGTACATGCTCTCAGCATATCTTCAAGTGTTTGTATCGTTCTTTCACTCTGACCATCAGTCTGCGGATGGTAAGCTGTGCTTAAACATAACTTGGTACCCATTTCCTCTTGTAGACTTTTCCAAAACCTTGAGGTGAAACGGCTATCATGATCCGATATAATCGTTAACGGAACACCGTGAAGCCTCACAATTTCCTTCATGTAAGAATTCACAAGCTTTTCCATAGACCACTTCTCCTTGGCCGCTATGAAATGCGCACTCTTAGTGAATCGATCAACGACCACCCAAATCATGTCGTGACCATTCTTTGTTCTGGGCAGTTTAGTGACAAAGTCCATATCAATGTCTTCCCACTTACCCATAGGCACATGCAATGGTTCTAAACTCCCGTACGGTTTCTGATGTTGTGTCTTGACTCTCGCACAAGTCACACACTCGGCCACATACTTTGCAACATCAAGCTTCATCGTCGGCCACCAGTAGTAGGGTTTCAGGTCCCTATACATTTTAGTGCTACCCGGATGAATTGAGTACATGGTCTTGTGAGCTTCTTCCATCAGAAGATCCCTAATTCCTCCTAACTTAGGTACCCAAATACAATCTTGGAATACCTTCAGTGCATGACCGTTAGTACCAAACACCAACGTTTTACCCAAACATTCCTCCTTTCGGTCATTTTTCTCAGAAGCTTCCTCTTGAGCTTTCTTTATACTTTCCACAATGGTCGAGACAACTTCAATTCTCAACGCTCTTGGCCTTTTCCTTTCAAGATTGACCTTCCGACTGAGAGCATCAGCAACAACATTAGCTTTACCGGGGTGGTAAAGTATCTCGCAGTCGTAGTTTTTAAGTAATTCTAGCCAGCGTCGTTGCCTCATATTCAATTCCTTCTGATTAAAGAGATATTGGAGACTCTTATGATCAGTAAAAAGTTTGCACTTCGTGCCATAGAGGTAATGCCTCCATATTTTCAGAGCGAAAACTACCGCTGCTAACTCCAAATCATGAGTCGGGTAATTCTTTTCATGCTCTTTCAGTTGTCGAGACGCATATGTTATCACCTTTTCTCTTTGGGTCAAAACACAACCCAATCCAACCCCAGACGCATCGCTATAAACAGCAAAGTCTTCAACTCCATCGGGTAAAGAAAGTATCGGTGCCTCGCATAGCTTCTTCTTTAGCTTCTCGAATGCTTCTTTATGCTTATCACTCCAAGCACAAGTAGCTCCTTTGTGGGTCAAATCTGTTAATGGACTAGCGATCGAAGAAAAGCCTTGGATAAACCTTCGGTAATATCCGGCTAATCCTAAAAAGCTTCGAATCTCCGTGGGACTTTTCGGTTGTTCCAACTTCATCACAGCTTCGATCTTCGCTGGATCAACCATTATCCCTTCTTGGTTGACCACGTGACCCAAGAATTGGACTTCACGAATTCAAAAATCACACTTGGAGAACTTTGCATACAGCTTCTCCTGCTTCAAAACTTCTAACACTTCTCGCAAGTGTCTGCCATGCTCCTCCTGGCTTTTCGAGTAAATCAGAATGTCGTCTATGAACACTATCACGGATTTATCAAGGAACGGATTACAAACCCTATTCATCAAATCCATGAATGCTGCCGGAGCATCGGTTAGTCAAAACGACATAACCAAGAACTCGTAGTGTCCATATCTAGTTCTGAAAGCAGTCTTCTCGATATCTTGCTCTCTTACTTTCAGCTGATGATATCCTGACCTAAGATCGATCTTCGAGAAATAGCTCGAACCTTGCAATTGATCAAATAGGTCATCAATCCTCGGCAACGGATATCTATTCTTTATTGTTGCCTTGTTCAGCTCTCTGTAATCAATGCACATTCTCATACTTCCATCTTTCTTCTTCACAAATAACACCGGAGCTCCCCAGGGCAATGAACTAGGTCTAATGAAACCTTTTTCCAATAACTCCTGAAGTTGCATCATCAGCTCCTTCATCTCCGTCGGTGCTAATCGGTAAGGTGCTTTTGCTATTGGCGTGGTTCCTGGTAACAAGTCTATTCTGAAATCTACTTGTCTATCAGGTGGTAATCCAGGTTGATCTTCGGGAAATACTTCCGGATAATCACATACCACTGGAATACTCTGCATCACCTTCTTTTCTTTCTTAGCATCAATCACGAATGCTAAATATGATGTACATCCCTTGGTCAAACACTTTCTGGCTTTCATTAGGGAAATGATTCCAGAATTCACTCGCCGTTTGTCCCCATACACCATAAACGACTCTTTCCCAGGCGGGTTTACTTTAACTATCTTCTTCTTGCACAAAATTTCGGCATCATTGGCGCTAAGCCAATCCATTCCCAACACGATGTCGAAACCATTAAGATTGATGGGCAATAATTCCTCGTGGAACTTATTCCCATTAAGGTCGATTAAGATGTTTTTCATACAATGGCTAACAGGTACAAACTTGCCACTAGCTACTTCGACTAATAAAGCATCTTCTAGTCTATCAACAGGCAAAGCTAGCTTTCTACCAAACTCATGCGAAATAAAGGAGTAGTTGGCTCCAGAATCAAACAAAATTTGAGCAGGTAATTCATTTACGAGAAAGGTACCTGAAGCGACATCAGCTTCATCTTTCGCAGCCTCAAGTGTCATCTGGAAGGCTCTCGCCTTCGGCTTTGGTGGAATGTTGGGCCTTGCTGCCTCCTTCTTCCTCGGACAGTCTTTCAAAATATGCCCCTCTTCATTACAACCAAAACACATCCTTTTGTTGTTCGGACATTCATTGGCAAAATGTCCAACCTTC
Source organism: Lactuca serriola (assembly GCF_051521515.1). Classification (NCBI taxonomy): domain Eukaryota; kingdom Viridiplantae; phylum Streptophyta; class Magnoliopsida; order Asterales; family Asteraceae; genus Lactuca; species Lactuca serriola. Next base: position 87,724,105 of record NC_136415.1, read on the forward strand.
CCACACTTGTAGCAGGTCACATCCTCGCTACATTTCCCAAAGTGCTTTTTCTTACACTTATCACACCACTTCGCTTCGCCTCCTTTTCCTCCAAACCTTTTCGAATCAGATTTCGAAAATTTGGTTTTCTTACCGGAACCAGATGTTCCCTCAAACTTTCTCTTCTCACCAACCTCAACCTTGTCGGTGGTTCTTCCCTTTATCATGTTCTCAACAGACTTGGCAGCCCAGATAGCTGCCTCTAGAGTATGTGCCTGACGTACTGGCACCTCATACTCCCATGGGAGTCCCTTCGCATACCGGTCCACCTTTGTCAACTTGTCTGGGACGATACACAAGGCAAACTCCATCTTATCGGTGAAGCTATTGGTGTATTCATCAACTGACATGCTGCCTTTTGTCAATGTCAGGAACTTGTTCTCCAACTCCAACAAATTTTGAGCCGAGCAGAATCTGTGCTTGAACCGCACCAAGAACTATGCCCATGACAATTGCAGTGGCTCATTAGGGTTCAACGTCTTCCCTAGAGTGTTCCACCAACGAACGGCTCCACCTCGGAACTGACGCACGGCATAGATAGTCTGCAACTTGCCTTTGCAACCACAAGTCATAAAGGCCAATTCCATTTCAGAGATCCAATCCATAACCCCAATCGGATCCTCCTTACCATTGAAGGTCGATGGTTTGCAAGTTAGAAAATCCTTGTACTTGCATCCCATTCCATCATTCCTTCCATCATGGTTATCTTGCCTAACTATCGGTGGGTTGGCTTGACCAATAGACCCACTGAAGTTTCCACCTTCCGAGTGCCCTTCATTTAATTCAGGCTCTTCCACACGAATTGACAGTTCTTCACGATTCTGTTGAAGCAACCGTCTAGTTTCATCCATCTGACGATCCAACATCGTCTGAATCATCATTTTCACACCAACCATGGTTATTGGCTCAGGTGCTGCTGCTATGACAGGTACTTGTTCAATCACTGGTGGTTGATTCCTGTTTTCGTCAACATTTCCAACTCCACTTCTGGTTCTCACCATCTTTGATCTACACACCGAATAAGGTGAAATTAGATCCTCAATCATGATAGATATTCAAATCATCCTTATCACTCTGAAACGTTTACATGCTAGTTCTAATATCGTAGACGTACGCTTAGAATCCTACATACATAAGGTTTCTAGATCCGGTCGGCAACAGACCATACATCCGAACAAATAATATCATATACGGAAACATATAACATTTAGCACATAAAGCATTTTAGGCAACATTCCTAAAATAAACCAGTGCGCGTGTCTAAAACACAACAGACACACATCTCAAAACTTCACTTAGCATTCTAAGTTTAAGTCTAGAAATCCTACAAATTCCTAGTTCGCTTAAACTAATGCTCTGATACCAACTGTGACATCCCCGAAATCTCGGCCAGAAAAGACCGTTTTTCATTTATGCTTTTAAAATATTTTCAGAGTAAATCCTTTTGATTTGAAAGAGTTGCGGAATTTGTTCCCAAAAACAAAACATGATAAAACAATGTTTACCAAAGCATTTCATAAAAGAAATGTATTTTCATTATAATCAAAACTCGGGGTGTCATGTTCCGATACAGACCAATAAGCATAAACGAATACATTACAAGTCATTCAACAAATATAAACATATACAGACTTGCAATCAAAACAACTGATGGTTCATCCATCTCATGCCCTCGCGCCGCTTCCTGTAATACAATTAAAACTGAGTGGGTCAGGCTTGGGAGCCTGGTGAGCATATAGGGTTTTCAACCCACAATAAATAATCATATTTAATTTTCACCAACCAACAATAACCCAATTACCCATTCCCGTTATTCTCACTTTATGTCCCTAAAACAACTGACACAAGGGACCTAGTCTAAGAATATTTCATCGGGGCGACAACACATGCTTCGGGGGTACCTCAACAATATAAGTCAAATAAGGCAACCATGAAGGGGATGGAGTACAGCAAATAAACACCCGAGTTCATTAACACCTACAGGTGGCGAACCTGCTAATGTTCTACAAGACTGTCTAGAATAGCCAGTGGTCGTCATCTAAACTCCGCTAGATGACTAAATCAAACAACAACGAGGCCTCTCATCTGTTTATTACACACCAACTATCTACCCATGTTCTACCCAACATATTAGTAGATAAAATATACATTTTTATACATAGTTTTGAAAACCTGTATAGCATGCTTTAATCAACACATAATCCACATAACAGATGAGGCACACACACACATAACACATATCTCATAGAGAATAAATCATATCTATGAGATAGAAGAGAGTGAATACACATTCACACATATAAACAACAATATACTATACACATAGCCCGTATTTTATAGAAAATACTTAATATTTATGTGTTAGAAGAAGGTAACTACACACTCACACTTATAAACAACAATATACTTAATACACTCGAACCAAACTTGTATTATTATCGTGTTTATGAAAGGTAGTATACACTCACTTGATCAGAAGATGATCGGACAGCACTACGACTTGCAGAAGTAGTAATCCTCAGCAGATCTGGAAGATCTTCACAAAAATCGAACTTCTCGCGGGCAGAGCTTCGGCTCGGGAACCGCACTTCTCGGTATCTTCGGGATCTCGGGACTTGCCTCGGGGCTTGAGTATGATACCGGGGCTTCGGGATATTTCTGGCACGCAAAACGATGCAAAACGGGAGAGAGAAGAGAGGAAATTGGCAAAAGACTCGGCTGCCTTCGGTTCCTATTTATAGGAGGCTGAAGCCTCGGAGTACGCGGTGCGTACTGCTTCCGAAATCGTCACTGCATGCGTCATCCGAAATGTCGACACTCTTCGGAGTACGCGGGGCGTACGTCGGATCAGACCGGTGACTCGCCTTCGGATAATGCCTCCGAATTTCCATTTAAATTTAATTACCAAATATTTAATAAACTTCGGAAATTCATAACTTCTTCATATGAACTCCGTTTTCGACGTTCTTTATATCCACATGAAGGTGAGACTACACTCTACAACTTTCGTTTAGACTCCGTCGGCTAATTTCGACTTTATTTTTATTATTTATTTTTAATAGGTCGCGACAGAAAAACTTCGTTATAAATTCATAACTCCTTCGTTTGACGTCCGTTCTCGCCTAACTTTTTATCGCTTCGATACCAACAATGAGATCTTCGATTCTCATTTAGATTGCTTCGGCTAAAAACCGCTCGATCTCAATTCGAGTATTTCGGGCTGCACACTGCTAAGCCGAAACTTCGATAAATCATAACTTCCTCATACGAAGTCAGATTTGGGCGTTCTATATATATTTGGAAACCTCGTTTCAACTACTACAACATTATTCAAAGATATTAAGTTTATTTCACACTTAAATTTTGACGCTTATTTTTATTCTTAATTAATCAAACCACATAATTAAGCAATTAAGCACAAAACACATAATACTCAAATAACACAATCTTATTATTTCAAAAACGGGTTACAAAGGTTAACCTAGACTATTACATTGCTAAAAATGGCAAGCCCGGAAACACAGGTGTTACATGATATGTATCTTACCTGGAGTATGGAGAATTGGATTGAAAATCCATATGTTGTTGAAACTTCTGAATCTGAAGAACAAGATGATGAGGAAATCAATGAAGATGATGTTGATTATGCTGCTGATGATGAAGATGAATTAGACGCTGATATGAGAGAAGCCTCTGTTCACGGAATGACTAATTCTCCACCAAGAATGAACCAACACATTCGCGTCTCCTCGACTTCTACTTCACTTAAAACCCTCCCTACAGAAGATTTAGTCCATCACAGATCATCTCCACCTTAAGTGGAATCTATTGATCCACTAATTCACTCCAAGATTAGCATCTCCTTCTCCCCAACCTGCAACTGTTCCTGCAATTCCAATTCAAACTTCAACTACCTTTCAAGGGGAGTATAGCTCCGACTTTCAAACGACTATGCTCTCCCAACTCTCCTATTATTCAAGATGACTTAGTATCTTGGAGAAAGACCGACTAAGGTTGAAAGTGATGTAGCTGATATCAAATGATCAAAGGATTTGGTCACTAATGATGATGATGTATTGATTGAAGAAACTTCTCCTGCCTCTGCAGGTGATGATCAACCTCCTCCACCACCACCCAAAAATAATACATACCCACTATCATTTGAAGATAATCAAAATCCTTCACCATCAACAAATTCTCCTCCCCACACTCCCTCTCCACCTCATGACACTCCTACTGAAACTGATGATGCCAACAGGGGGAAAATTATTCGTCATAGGCTGATCAGTCTGAATCTGAATCAAGAAGGGGGGATAATTAATAATAAATGGTTGTTTTTCAGCCTAGGGCAATGAATGATTAACTACCCTTTCTAAACGTTGATGATCAGTCTAAGACTGATGAGTATGAAGCGTTTCTTAACTTGGATTTTATGGCACAAACTGATGTTCCTCTAAGTGTTATTTACCCTTATGCATATTCTGAGGGGGAGATTCCTCAAGGAAGTAATAACAACATTGATTCTGATAATGATTAGCTCAATCCTAGGAAAAGAAAGGCTTCTCTCTCCGTGGGAGAAAATAATGCAGAAGCTGGAAGTTCCTCAACCTTTGGTGAGCCCCCCCTCCCAAGAAATGCATGTTAACAGTTGATTTGGAAGATGTAGTTGCAGATTGGCGAATGACCATTGAGGAGGTTAGAGAAATTATGCTGGAACATAATGCTACAGTTAGAATAAGACAAGATGAACATCAAACTATCAAACTTGTTCAAACCCTTACATCCACTGATGCTGCTGAAACCAATATCCAGCACTTCAATATTGATGTAAACAAATGAAACAGAGTCTCTAAGATGAATGATCGAATCAATCGGAAGAAGTATGGATATTTTCTAATTCGAAGATATAAACCTGATCCCATCATCAAAGTCAAATGTACCAAACCCAAAAATGAATCACTCAAGGTTCATCTGGTCAAGAAGAAAGCTAAGTACGAATACATTGAAGTCATATTCGCTCATCTGGTCAGGAAGAAAGCTGAGTATGAGTACACTGAAGTCATATTCACTCGTGAGATGGTTAAGTATGGCTACAGTGAATGTATCAAGATTCAGGAGATAATTTTTAAACACAAAGGTGTTCATGCTTAGGAGGTAAAATTGCCACTTCAACACCTAACCGACAAAGTCAAGAAGCTAAAATTAGTGCCTTCAGCTGGTCCGTCTCAACCATTTACCTCAAAAAGAAATAGAAAGCCTAAAATGTCAAAATATACTAAGTTTTTTCTTCCACATGCCACTCCCAACATCAACAACAAGCTACCGACGGGTATTGAGCCAGTTTAGCACATGTTCATTAGGGAACTTGATCATGGTATCTTCTATCTTGACAGATAGAACCAAATGTGCTTTCAACCTATTGAAGATCTTCCTAATGCTCCCACTGAGTATCTATTCAATCTTCTTCTGGAGGATATGCGACATAAAGAACTGGAATGAGGATATCGTGTGCTGATCTCGTTTGAAATTAGTAAACGTATGGATGATATTCATCTTGATGACTTTAAGTGGTTGAAGCCTGAGAGCTTGACAAAAGCTGAAAAATTCTCAAATGAAGACTATGATGATTCCCTTGAAGGTTAAAGTCTGATGGATGCGAAAAGGGTTGTGAGAAAAAATTAGGTTGCAGTTGGATGCGAACAATCGCAAGCCATCACATTCTCTGTTCTTGTGATGCAAACGAGGAAGCGAACCATTTCAGAACTAATCAGAATGTATTACAACCAACTGAAGTTTCCATTTTCAGGGGGAGAAAATTTTGAAGAACTTGTTTTAACATCATCCTATAGGAGATATTGTAAGGTCACACCTTATGATATGACGATTCAAACACTTCACGTTGATCACCAACACCAACACCAACGCCAACCGAAGTTTATCAGAGTCAGCGTGAACTTTGTAATATAAGTAATCTTTGTATATTAGGCATATATACGTTGTATGTATAGAATGTATATTTGATTTGTAATTTAGTGATTAGGATCAGATCTTTATTTAGATAGGTATACATCCCCAAAAAAGTGGAATATTAGTTATTACAATCATATATAATCAACATCAGGGTGAAACCCTAATGCAAGTCTTGGTGACCGTCTTTGTGACCTTGTTTTCTTTGTGAGAATCCTTCTTTCTTAGTGAAAGCATCTTTGTGATTATACATGTTCTTCAATTTTTATGTTTAATATTTTAATTGTTTATTATTTTTTTGTTATTCATACTTGAGTGTATTAGCTCGACATAAACCTTTAGTGGCGGTTGTTGGTGGCGGAGGTGGTGGTGGTGGCTGAAGTGGCAGTGGTTTGTGACAGAGGGGTGGTAGTGGATTCGTATATGAATATTACTTATCCTCCGTCATGCTGGTATGATGGAGGGTTTTGTGGCATGATTTAAATGAATGTTTGAGATCAACTCCCTATTCTAATTTTTTTTCTTAATTACACCTCTCTCTCTCTCTCTCTATATATATATATATATATATATATATATATATATATATATATATATATATATATATATATATATATATATATATATATATATATATGGAGTGGATCAAATGAGAACCATAAAAGATTAAAAACCATAAGAACCCCATTTTTATAAGTACATCGATTCATATTTTAGTACATAAAATTCATTTATACATCGATTCATATTTCAACACAAAAATTATATAAATTACAAAATTTAATACAGTCCATTCGTAGTTTAGTACATAAAATTCACAATTTAATACAATCATAATATCACTAATTTAATAATTTAGGGGAGTCAAACCCAAATTCTATCACCACCACCAACTACCACATGTCAGCACCAACCATCTATGTCCACGTCGCAACCATCATTCATTTCAAACTAAATCTATATATAAAATCATGCATTCACAAATTAAACCTTTTTCTAACTGAAACAATCAGATATACATATATATATATACATATATATATATATATATATATATATATATATATATATATAATCCATGCATTAATAACTTAATATTTATAAAAAAAACACACTTATTCACAACTTAAGAAACTAGTCTAGACATTCATTCATAACTAACTAGTTTAGAAACTTATTCATATTATTCAAAATTTAAAAACATACCTTGTTTTCAGTGATGCATTTCATCAAACACCTTCAATGCATCTTATATCTAGATCTAAGATTGTTCCCGTGCTTCAGTTCCATGAGCACCGATGGTAGTCAGCAACAACAGTGGTGCGACATCGATTGTGTTAGAGGTGGAGTCACATCGACAGTGGTAGCATCAGATCTGGATGTCAGATCTATTGGGAGTGACTTTTTTGTTCCGACAAAGCAAATCAGATAAGTTTTATTGTATTCCATCAGATCTGGGCATCGAAGAACTGGAGACAAACTAGATCTAGAATTCGAAGTAGAGTGTGATATTTTTTTGTTCCGACGAAGCCCAATAGCTGATGTTAGGTGGTGGTGAGTTGTGATAAGGTCAACTATCATATCTGGACAAATTGCACCAGATCTAATATGTTTTATGTTTTAGAGAGAGAAAGTGAAGCTAAAACAACTTCTTGACTCAAGATTTGAGACCATGTGGAGATCAACGGTGGATGTGGAGATATTTTTATCAGATCTTTTCAGATATGTGTTTCTATTGGTGGTAGGGTAATGACATGGAAGAGGAATTTCCGGTGATAGTCATGAAGGAAGGTTGTAGTTATCACCACTCGTCTGAGCTCATAATTTGGAGGAGAAAATCGAAGATCTTAAGTCAAAAATTGTAGATTTGAAGACGAAAATCGTAGATCTGAAGAGGAAAATCATAGATCTGAAGCTGAAATCGTAGATCTAAAGAGGAAAATTATCGATCTGAAGCTAAAATTGTAGATCTGAAGAGGAAAATTGTAGATCTGAAGCTGGAATTGTTGATCTGGAGCCAACCAGAGCTTGTGGATCTGGTGGTGGTGGTTCGTCGGTGGTAAGAGACGATGGGGGGTTCATCGGTGGTAGAAGGTGGCGACAGTCAAGGGTGTTGGCTGGTGGCTAACTGGTGGTAATGATTGTGTTCTTCAAGTTTGAGATGAGAGAGAGGATAACCATGTGAGAATGTATGTAGTGTATGTAGATCTGATATAATAAAAGATGAATGTGGGTTCTTGTATTATACTTTAATAAAAATGGTTTAAGTGGTTCTTTACTTTTAGTGGATCTTATATATATATATATATATATATATATATATATATATATATATATATATATATATATATATATATGGTGTGTTTAGATGCCCAAACTCACAATACTACGACATTTTGTATCATATAATACATTCTAATTGTCCAATGTTCTTATAATTTAACTTTTAAATTGATTTACTTCCATGATTTTTATAAATTACACATTTATCTTAGTCTTACATAATTTTTATTTTTAACTACAATATATATAGCCTAGTAGGTGTTCGGCAAAAATATGTGATGTAAGAGAAAGATAATAGTGAAATTTCGATAATCTTGAAAGTAGATCAAAGTAAATCAAGTTAGGGGTTAAAGTTTAAAAACAATATGATGAGTTTATAAAACTCTTTGATCGATTAGATCTTATAACAAGTAAATCAAGAAAGAAAAAACAGTAAGATAAAGCACAAGAATGAATTTGAATGTGTCGAATGATTCAATTGATTCAATCCTCAGCAGAGCTCGATGAAGAACTTCCGCTGTCGAGGATATTAGGGTTACAAAAGATAAGAACGATGAACGTTATTAAAATCTCTATCAAAAGTACGTTCAAGGATGCATGCAAGCATCTATAAATATTAAACCCTACAAAATAACTCACGGATGGACAGGACCATACCGGAGATTAAATGGACTAAATGTCGAGCCCAAGACGCAACACTATCTGGACCTAACAATCTCCCCCTTTGCGTCAATTGGAGCGAGACTATCACTTCTTCTTGCTGGGTCCAGCTGCAGGAACCTTCTTAGTGGTTTCAAACAGACAAGGGATGAGAGCGAGGATTGTCTATCTGAAGCGAATGTACCACTGGATCATGTCATCGAAGTACTTCTTGTCATCTGCTGAATTCTGCTTGCAACGATGAATGATTCCCAAAACATGTTCCAGGCATGCAGTGGTGTATAGATGTTTGTCTACCAAAGCGAACGGGCATTTTTCGCCTTCGTTTCTGGTAAACATGACAGAATTGTGTTTCGGGTCAATCTTTCCCATCTGCATCATGTTCAGGTCACTGGCAGAGCCAACAGGTAAGATAGTGGGCTTTTTCTTGAAGATGCTAGCGATCTCCTAATCCATCTTGGCAACTTCCATGATGTAGCATACAAGCATCCTCTTGAAGTGATCAATAATCGGACCATAATTTGCTTCATTTGTGAGGAGGATGTTGTGCAAAATTATCCAATCATGTGGATTCAAATTGGGAAGATCAGCAAGCGATATGGCATGTTCGGTCTTAGCAGAACCCCTCAGTACCTTGAACCGAACGTTCGTGAAGTTCCCTTCTCGAAATGGCTTGAGGACCCGAACGTTGATTATCTTCTAAGCGCTCCAAGTTTGATATTGTGGTTGGGCAGCCTTCAGGTAGAATTCGACGAGATCCCTATCAACCTTTGGATGAGGATGAGGGATATCAGCAACGTTATCAAAGGCATGGAAGATGAAGGCCTTTCGGGTCAGTAGCATATCAAACTGTGAATTGAAAGAGTTGATGCGATCCAGTGAAATCACCGGTTCAAGCCACAAAATGCTGGGAGTTTCAATCGCTTCCTTCAAAAGCTTCTCAAGATTCCACGGAGGAAAAAGGGTTTTCTTGCTCTCAAGAAGGTCATGAGCCTCTTTCATTTTTCTTTCAGTTTCCTCAGCCTCTCTGGCAACGCGAGCGCTCATATCAGCATCCTTATCGCGACCTTGCTTCTTTAAGAGATCTGCAATCATCTCTTTGTCGTCATCACTCTCTTCAGCAATTTTCTTCCCCTTGTCTTTGACACCCGAACCTGAGGCTTGGCCTGTTAAAGGAGGTTCGATTGTTTTTGTTGCTGTAGAAGTGGGAGGCGGTTGAGATACATCCTCTCCCCCTTGTTTCGGAATGGACACGAACTCAAGGAGCCCTTCAATTTTGCTCAGGAGAGAAAGGGCAGGAACAAGCTTTTCTGTGAGAGTACGCCTCACCGAGTAGTTCAGAATTGGATTATGGGCTTCAATGATGTTGGAAAGGGCGGCGTGGTCATCCGAAACACATGATGAAATAACCTCTCGTTCAGATCGAAGAGATTCAATCTCCTTTTGAGAATTGGAGAGTTGAAGATTCTTGACCTTGAGAGCAGTGGTTTTTCGAGCGAGAGCGTCCATGAGTGAGTTCTCAGCAGCTAGATCTTCTTGTAGCTTAGTTAGGCGCTCCTCAATAGTCACCTTAAATGCTGAGTTGTCATCAGTGAGAGTTTGATGAAGATTGGCGAAGGACTGCAGTTCTGAGGCAACTGAGGTAGCCAGCTTGTTGACAATAAGGTCAAGCTTTGTTTTACTGGCATCGGCAGTTTACTGTAAAGACTGCAAAAGAGAAGAAGCGTCAAGAAATAGTTTTTCGAATTTTTCGGTCGCAGCAGCACAAGCCTTGGTGGAGGCGTCAATAGCGACAGTGGCTGAGCTGATGGAGGCTTCATGAGCCTTAGTGAAAGCATCAACAATCCTCTAAATAGCAGCATCTGAGATTGTAGACTGGGAGGAAGAAGAGGAGGAAGCAATGAGCGAATCAATCTTCTCGTGAAGCTCCTTGAGATGCTTCTTGGTGACAGGAGCATCATCGTCATCATCACTTTGCACCTGATATGGACTGTAATAGACCGAATCAAATGTCATGTTCTCCCCACCAAGAAAAGGTTCTTCATTGTCTGCTGAGTGAGCAGGAGATGAGGGTGGAGGTGATGGTGGAGGCTCGGTTTTGGAAGTAGGTTCGGGTTTTTATGTATGTTCGGTAGTGGGAGTGGGTTCGGGTGCTTTAGTAGGAACCCCCGTATCAGATACGTTGGTTCTTACTTCAGCGGTTGTTGTGGTAGCTTCAGTGGAAACGGGAGGGGGTACTGGAATAGAATTGGGTGGTATTTTAGTAGTGGAAGTTATGGGGGGAATGGAAATAGAAATGGAGATTGGTGGAGAAGAGACAGGTGGACTGGAAACAAGTACCTCTGGGGTAGGCGATCGTGGAGGAGTGTTACCACGGGGGGACTCTTCGGAGTCTGATTTTCTTCCTCAGATTCGCTTGAGGAGGAAGCAAGTATCAGCTTTTGCCTAGGTTGGGTTTTCCTCTTCTTCAGTGGAGGAGATTGAGCCGCCTTGGTAGGTTTGCGTTTCTTCGGAGAAGGGACTTTCGCTCCCTTGCCAACCTGCATGTCTTTTCCCTTTTCATTTTTCTTTCCCCTTGGAGCGGGCCTATCAGCATCATGAATGCACTTAATCATATCAGGAGTGAGCTCTCTAGGACCAGAGCGATGAAACTCCTTGTAGGTTCTGATGATGCGGCTGTCGCTAGGAACATCTCCAAACATCGACTCAGGGATGGAGCCAATGAACTGAAACTTAGATGCATCGGAGACAATAATCTTAGTAGTATGGAAAGTACCTATCGAAGAGAGTGGAGAATCAGCAACAATTGGGACGTGATACTTGTCCATCACCCATTTTGTGATCAGCGTCCAGAAGCGAGCGTAGGAGATCTCGGAATGGCGAGATGTAGAGGCAAGACTCTGAATCAACTGCTGCCATAAAACCGACCCATAGTCAAGGTTGATGCCGTTGTATAACCCATAAAGAATCGTTATGAACAGACGACTCGCTCCGTCTGAGCCGACACTGCGTTCCGATGACCCCTTGAATAACACTGTAAATAACCCGTTCCATTGAGGAGGTAAACACGATTTCTTGAACTTAGTGACCGTTGTCAGAACCTCAGTGTATCCCATGTTATAAAACATGGAAAACAAGTGACCCACTGGAATGGAGTCAGGGTTAACCCTAGATGAATCGGGTTCAAACCCTAAAAGCGAACAGAATCGCTGCTTGGATATGGATGCCTTGTGATCAAGAATGTCGAAGAAAATTCTATCGACAGACTTATCAAAATGAGACGTGGCGAAGATTTGCGATAAACACTCCATTGGAACAACTTCAACTTTGGTGAGAGCGGGAGCTAGCGGCGAATATTTGAGACATTCGATGATCGGGAACATAAAGGCATCGTAAACGTGGGGAGTGAGATCGATTATCAGACTTTGTTGAGGACGAATCGGCAGAATGTGGGATGTGGCATGAACAGAAGATGAGTCCGCCATTGAAGTGAAGAAGTTGGGAGAGATGATGAACAGGAGAATAATCATAGCGTTTCTTGCTCTCTGAATTTTGGGTGCAGTAAAGAGGTAAATAATGGGCGAAGTTACCTTTTATACCATGGTGAGAAGAGAGAGAAGAATCTGTTCCCAAATCTTCGAGAGAAATACGAAGGGTTTCCTTAGAAGATTGATGCGTGACAGTTGGGAGCCCCGATGATTACGCAGGAGAGAGAAAAACTGTCCCGTTTCACACACCTTCCCATCAGGTGCCGTTTGAAGTGTCAAAAACGGTTCCACTTCGCACGCCTGTCCTTCAAGCGCCGTTTGAAATATCAAATCGATTGGATTTTCGGCTGAGTTAGCAACTTATCCCTTTAGTATGAGCTGTCATCATAAAGTAGAATGACCACGTGTAACATTGTGAGCCACAACTCTTTTATAACTTCAAAAAATGGCTTGTAAGTAATGAAACCAAAATTATTGAAAATCAAAAAGATTTTCATGCTTAGTGTGTAAAAGAAAAGGAATAAAGAAACACATATGTGGGAAATTGTGATGTCAATAAAGATACGAAACAATGGATCCCGGGCACGAATCTCTTCCTTCAAAGTCAAGAGAGACCTTAAAGTGTTTGTTTGGTTTCCCGTTGAAATACGATCAGACACTTATTAAGAAGTGTTGAAAGGCATCTTTTAATCAGGCTAATTTGGGTGGCTTTCGCTTCAGTTCAGAATTCCTGATCTTGACAAAAGACAGAAATCGACTGAAGTACTTGTGAGACCAATGTAGTCTGTTGAACAAGTAGGTTTGAAAAGAATTTAAGTGACATGGTGAAAAAAATTTGTAGGTGAAATCTCAAAAGAAAAATGAAAACTGGATTCCATGGGAAGAAATGTTATGGGATTTAATAATTTCATAGGAATCACACAAAGATAAAATTCAGAGATTTCAAGGTACAGTCTTAAGGCTGAATTCGTCAATTCTTTAGTAAAAACTAGAGCAAAGTTAATTGTTCACCGCCAATGCATAGAAGGTAGTGAATTGTGGGTTTCACTTAGCACGTAGTGGCACGAAGCTAAGATCATGAACATAGAAATTGTGTAACCATAAACCTCAGTGGTAATTTCTGAGAGTCTCAAGGGTTACGTGTATGAGATCGAAATATGATGGAGAAAAATATTGAAGATGGTGTAAAGAAACCAAAGTACCTCTGCTATTGAAATAAGGACCAAGCAGAAAACTCTTATCTCATGTGAGAAGAGAGTAAGGTAGCTCATGATTAGAATAAATATAAAGGCCTAATTGGGAAGACAAGGTTTGTATATACCAAGTCAGTAAGGCGATTATTCAGAATCAGGTGAGGCTTTGGACACATACAGCAGCATGCTTCTAGGGACACTTAACTAATAAAAGAATTTCCCCACAAATATCCACACAAAAAATATTAACAAACACAATAAAAAAAATTTGGAACCAAACTCGAGCGTTCGGTCTATTTCGGTTGAAAAAAAATGAAGTTGAAAAAGAAAAGGACTTTGAAAATAAGAGAGATGAAAGTGAGAAAAGGATACTAAAGGTTTACAACCAAAGAAACTACATTTGAGTGATAAGGGAAGATAAGAGAATAGGACCGAACCCGAGCGTTCAGTTCATTTCGGCACACACGTGAACCGAACCCGAACGTTCGGTTCATTTCGCTTCTAACTTTTAGTTTTGAAAAGTAGTTTTTGGTACTGACTCCGATTTCATCATTCCTAGCCCTTGTATAATTCTATTGAAACTTGCTTCAGGAAGAGCTTTAGTGAAGATATCGGCCAGTTGATCGGTGGTTCGAACAAAGTGAATTTCGACGTTTCCATCTTCCACATGATCCTTAATAAAGTGATACCTCAGTGCTATATGCTTGGTCTTGGAGTGTTGCACTGGGTTATGACAGATCCTAATTGCACTTTCTGAATCGCAATATAGTGGGATCTTTTTCATATTGAGTCCATAATCACGGAGCTGGCTTTGGATCCAAATCACTTGAGACATACAGGAGGCAGCTGCAATGTACCCTGCTTCGGCTGTAGACAGAGAAACACATGTCTGTTTCTTTGATTGCCAGCTAACCAACTTCCCATCTAGGAATTGACAGCCTCCTGTGGTGCTTTTCCTGTCTAAACCACATCCTCCAAGGTCTGCATCTGAGTAGGCTTGAACAAAGAAACCTGAGTTTGATGGATACCATAGACCGAGGGAGATGCTTCGTTTCAGATACCAGAGTATGTTTTTCACTGCAAGCATATGTGGTTCATGAGGATTCGCCTGAAACCTAGCACAATAACACACAGAAAACTTTATATCGGGCCTGCTAGCGGTTAGGTACATCAAGGAACCAATCATCTGGCGGTATAACGTTATATCGACTGCCGGTTTTTCCAAGGATGGTGTGAGCTTGGTGCCGAACGCCATTGGAACTTTGATCTTTGAGTCTCCCATCATGCCGAATTTAGCAAAAAGAGTCTTGGTGTATGCTTCCTGGTTGATAAAGATGCCTTCGGGTCCCTGTCTAATGTTTAAACCAAGGAAAAAGTTAATCGGACCCATTGAGCTCATTTCAAATTTAGTCTCCATCAGCTTTCTGAATTCAGCTGTTATGCTAGGATTTGTTGAGCCAAAGATGATATCATCGACGTTGATTTGAACTATCATAGTCTTCCTTCTTACGAAAGAAGGTTGGGTCAACCGAACCTTGTTTGAATTTTGACATCTTTAAGAACTTAGTTAGCGTTTCATACCCTGCCCTAGGCGCTTGTTTCAGACCGTAAACTGCCTTGTCCGGAATATAACAGTGGTTTGGATGCTTTTCATTCACAAAACCAGGAGGTTGATCAACGTAAACCGTTTCATCAAGTTCTCCATTCAGAAAGGCGCATTTTACATCCATTTGGTAGACCTCGAAGTTCTTGTGTGCAGCGTAGGCCAGAAATATTCGAACAGATTCCAGCCTCGCCACCGGAGAAAAAGTTTCTTCGTAATCAATGCCTTCTTCCTAGCAGTATCCTTTCACCACGAGACGAGCTTTGTTTCGAATCACATTACCTTCCTTGTCCATTTTGTTTCTGAATACCCATTTGAGACCAACGACCGAGGCAAGGTGTTGGAATGAGGCGCTATACCTTGTTTCTTTCAAACTCATTGATTTCATCTTGCATAGCTTGAACCCAATCGGAATGATCAAGAGCCGTGTATACTGTCTTCGGCTCAACTTTGGATACGAAAGAATTATACATGCAGAACTCTAATTTGGAGAATAAAGATGATTGCTTTGCCTTCAGTTGGGATCGGGTCAGGACCTTTTCAGAGACATTACCCACTATCTGAGATACAGGATGATCTCTGGTCCATTTGATAAGAGGAGGATAATTTGGATCATAAGATGGATCCAATTCGGCGTTGACCATTTCTTCCAATTCAGATTGACTATCGTCATTGTAGAACATATCGGAATTCTCCCCCTCGACTGATAAATCTCTTTGATTTTCAGGTTGGTTTGTACCTTCAGGTGCAACAGAACTCTCAGGTGTAGCTGGACTTTCTGGTGCTATAGGACTTTCGGGTGTAGCAGAGCTTTCGGGTGCTACAGGACTAGAATTCTTCCCCTGAAAGTGTGAGTTCGGTTGATTTGAAGAAAATAGATTCTCCCCCTCAACTGAAGTACCGTGTTGAGGAGGTTCGTTTGGAACTTGTTCTCCTTCACCCATTTGTTTGGCTGTATCTTTGACAATTTGCTTCAGATGATCAATTTTGTTGTCTGCTGCCTTGGCTTCCGGGAGAGTAGCTTTCTCAGGTTCATCAAATAAGTCCACAAACTGATCGAATAAATTAGCAATTGTGGCTGTGACTTGACCTGTTTGAGAGAAAATCTCTCTAATTGCTTCTTCGGTAGTCTTTAGCTTCTTGACGTAGCTATCATCGAAAGTCACATAATATGTTTCTTCAATCTTTCTAGAACGCTTATTTAAAACCCGGTATGCTTTTGAAGTAAGAGAATATCCCAGAAAAATTCCTTCATCAGCTTTAACGTCAAACTTGTTACGATGTTCTTTGGAGATGAAGATGAAACATCGTGAGCCGAACACATGGAAGAATTTTACGTTCGGCTTCCTGTTATTGATGATTTCATAAGGAGTAAGAGAGAAGCGCTTGTTGAGATAAGACCTATTATGCGTAAAACATGCTGCAGCAATAGCATCAGCCCAGAAATATAAGGGAAGAGAAGCGAAACTTAGCATAGTTCGGGCCGCCTCACACAAGGATCGTTTCGCCTTTCGACAATTCCGTTCTGTTGAGGCGTGTAGGGGGCAGAGAAGTTGTGACTGGTTCCTTTTTCTGCAAAAAGTCTTCAAATTCTTATTTCTTGAACTCCAGTCCATTGTCGCTCCTAATGTTGCGAACGACTTTTCTCAGTTGCACTTCAACCTGCTTGATAAACATCTTTAGCTTAGGAGTGGCCTCAGATTTGTGCTTCAGAAAGAACACCCATGTAAAACGTGAGAAATCATCAACAATAACAAGAATATACTTGCTACCGCCAATGCTTTCGATTGATGATGGACCACACAAGTCGATGTGAAGCAACTCAAGTGGTTCAACAACTTTTGTGTTTATAATTGATGGGTGACTTTGACGACTTTGTTTCCCCATTTCACATGCAGCGCACAAGTGTTCTCGATCAAACTTAAGCAATGGAAAACCCCGAACATGACCTCCGGTGACAAGCTTGTTGATGTCTTTGAAGTTGAGATGTGAGACCCTTCGGTGCCACAACCAGCTTTCGTCAGAATGAGTTTTGGACAAAAGACATATAGCTGGATTTCCTTTGATTGGTTTGAGATTTAGAGGAAACATTTCACCTTTTTGGTATGATTTGAGGATAACCTTGTTGGATTTCTTCTCTATAATTTTTGAACCTTCATCGTCAAACGAAACTTTGAGACCGGTACCGCCCACCAGTTGAAATACACTGATGAGATTATGCTGCAATCCTTCAACGTACGCCACTTTTCTTATTGTGAAATCTCCATTGGTTATCATCCCATAGCCCTTTATCGTTCCATAGGAGTTGTTACCGAACTTGACATTGCCACCATTTTGAAGAGATCGAAACTCCCTCAGCTCTTCCTTCCTTCCTGTCATGTGACGTGAGCAGCCACTGTCAATATACCATTCTTCGTCGAACTGCTCGTCACTTATAACCTGTAAAAATTAAGCAGATTTAGGAACCCAAAGTTTCTTGGGTCCACGTGAGCTTTTCACAGGAACAGGAATAGTAATAGAAACATCAACAAGATATGTTCGTTTTACTAAGGTTGTTTCATCTTTTCTTTTAATAGTAAACACTTTGATTTTGTTAGACTTAGCTACAAGTGTTTTGGATTCAGATTCTGGGTTTTGAGCACTAGACTGCTTTCGGTTCTCCTTGACTGAGGAAATCTTCGTTTTTCCGTTCAAGTTCGTTGAAGATCTTGAATTTTGTGAGGAGACTGAATTGGGTTTAGAAGAGGGTTTAGAATGAGAAGAATTAGAAAAAGAGAATTTAAAATGAGAGTTTTTCCTGACTGGAGGTTCGAAATGACTCTTTTGTTTATGATCATTAGAGGTACCGAACCTGGACCTTCGGTAGCTGCTCGATGATGAGCTGAAGTTGGATTTTTGGTTGTTGTTGGCTGGTGGTCTGAAACTTGATCTTTTATTATAAAAGCTTGAAGGACTAAAACTGGGTCTTTGCTTGTTATTACTTGGCGGACCGAAACTCACTTTTCAGTTGCTGCTGTTTTCGGGACCGAACCTATCCTTTCGGTTCTGTGCTTCATGTGACCCGAAAGCCTTTTTCTCTGACTTAGAATCTTTATCATGGTAAGAGTAATGAGGATTTTGAGAACGCCAAAACTGCTTTCGCTCTGAGAGATTCTTCTTGTATCTAAGATTTCTTTGCTGCTTTTGATTTTTCACCTGTTCGGTTGTCTGTGGATATTGGCTTTTTGTTTCGGCTTCTTGACAGCTGGTTCACTTTTCATAGATGATGTTTCGCTTATGGAGGTGACTTCTTCTACAGGTATCTCTTTTGTGCCACTTGTACTTGGCACGTCAAAGTTGTCAGGCTTATTCAGCGGCTCTGGTACATATCTTCCTTTGGTTTTCCAGGACGTTCGCTCTGACAGACCAACTGTTTCGTCTGCATTATCTATAGGAGCTAACCAGAAGAACCCATCACAGCCATCTGCGTTATCTTCGTTCACTATGGCAGTGAGTTCGACTGTTTGATGTTCGGTTACTCCTGTGACCTTATATACTTGATTCGGTGTGGTTCTCACCTTTTGATACACAACAACCTTTTCTTCAAGGGTCGGGGACTTTTTTTGGACAAACGAGCGAATTCCATAGAATTTTCAGAAATCAGATTTTTGTGGTTTTCGGGTTCATCTTGACAAACTCAGAACAGTCGACTTCAACCTCTACAGAAATTTCACTCATATCATCGTCCTCATTAAGTTCAGATGCGTTTTCAACATCGATTTTATTTTCTGAACTTAAATTGGCACTCAATAAGTCAAATTTTTGTATGGTTTCGGTCCTGAGTTTTAGCTTATCGTTTTCATCCAAAAGATTTTTAAGCATGTCCTTATGGTCTTTGGACTTTATAAAAGATTCTATTTTGTCCAGACCATACATATAAGTAGGATTCACATCATCGGAAGATACAACACTTTCATAGTTGTATGCTTCGGCATCGATTTCATCCTCCTTAAACTCAAGGAAGGGTAGAATCATGTGATGTATCTTCTGCCCTATTTCACAATTTAGATGCAGTTGAGTAATGTTAGCATAAAGTCTTTTAGCAATCAAACAAAAAACATTCCATTGTTTTAACAATTTCAAATTGTCTCTTTGCAAATAAATGTTTTCATCCGTAGACTTAATAAGCTCCGACTCCTTCTGCTCAATCCACATCTTTCGCTCCTCACTCTTGGATGACACCCTACTTATTTGGTCAGTCAGGTTAGAATTTGTGACCCGTGTTTGAGTTAAACAACTATCCAGATTTGAGATTCTTGAATTTAAGTTATTTAATTCCTTTTCATATGATTTCTGTGGGATTTTGAACGAAATAAAAAGAGATTGTACCTTCTTGATCAGTTGATCAAGTTCACTGATCTGCACACTGAGAGGTTTTGCTGTGAAGCATCAGTATTATATGCCCTCATGTGAGATACGTCAGTCACCATCAGACACTTTCCACTGTTTTCACCACCTCTTGCGACATAAGCCTTTCCATGAGATGACTTTCTCACCTCATCATCTTCTGAGTCGGTCGACCAAACCTGTACGCCACCGAACTTGTCATCCTCTGCCGAACCCTGTACAATAAGAGCATTCATAGAAGGATTATTAGCAGCTTTCTTCCTTTTAATCTCTTCTAGCTTCTTCATCAGGATTGCCTCTTCATCCTTCTCCCCATCTTTCTCTGTCATTTTCTTCAAAACACAATCTTTGGCGTAATGATTCTTTCCTCCACAGTAATAACAGCTGACACCAGAATCCGCTTCAACCTTCATCTCTTTCTTTGGTTCTTCAGTCTTCGGCTCCTCTCTTACTTTTTCAGAACTATAGCTTCCCTGCCAATTTCGATTCTTATTGGTAGGAAACTTCTTCTTGATGAACCTTTTAGGATTGGACACCATCATAGCATAATCTTCTGAAGTTAGATCGTAGTCCTCCAGGTTCAGATCTTCGTCTTCTACTGCATTCTTACTTTTAGACAGGAGGGCCAAGGACCCCAAGTTTGAGACCACACTCTTCTCTTACATCACTATCTTTTCTTGGGATTTCAAAATTCCCACTAGTTTCGCCAGCGAATATGATTTGAACTGCTCGTGAGCTTTAACTGTAGACACAATAGCTCTCCACTCGGATCTTAAGCCATTCAAAAAAGTAACCTTCTGTTCGATAAGCTTCCTTTCGATATCATGTTTAATCATCTTGCTGAGAAGATGATTGAAGCGATCAAACGTCTGTGTAACGGACTCATCGGTATTTTGCTTGAACTCTCCAAACTCAGACAAAAGCAAGGTTTGAATTGAGTGCTCCAAATCTTCATCTGTGGAATACAACTCTCGCAGCCGATCCCAGATTTCTTTAGCGGTACTGCATGAACTCACCAACCTAAACATGTCAGATTGAAGAGCGAATCAAATAAGTCTCAATGCTTTGATGTTGCACTGAAACTTCTCCTCTTCGTCTTGAGTGACGTCTTTCACATCCTTTAACAGATCATTATACTCCTTCTGAGTTTTAATAATTTTGGATGTTCCTGAATGAGCAAATGGTCCAGACACAATGGCTTCCCATATTAGATACCCATTATCTTCAGATCCGATGATGTAGTCTTTGAAATGATGTGCCCAAACCTCGTAATCTTGAGTGTAAAGAATTGGAATCTTTGTTGTTGATCCAATACTGTTTGAGATGTTGATAGGATTAGATTGAGAATCGTCCATGCTTGATCGTTTAACTTGTTGCAAGATCAGACTTGTAATATGTAATATTAGGGCAAAACGAATAAATAATGAGATACGTCAATTATGGAGTGACGGCTCAATAAATATCAGTTAATGTGGAATAAACCCTAATCACTTCTTTCACAGAAGAGATGTGTATGAATTACACAGTCTCCTGCTCTGATACCAATTGACGAGTTTATAAAACTCTTTGATAGATTAGATCTTATAACAGGTAAATCAAGAAAGCAAAAACAGTAGGAAAAAACGCAAGAATGAATCTGAATGTGTCGAATGATTCAATCGATTCAATCATCAGCAGAGCTCGATGAAGAACTTCCGATGTCGAGGATATTAGGATTACAAAAGATAAGAACGATGAACGCTATTAAAATCTTTATCAAAAGTACGTTCTAGGATGCATGCAAGCATCTATAAATATTAAACCCTACAAAATAACTCACGGATGGACAGGCCCATACCGGAGATTAAATTGACTAAATGTCGAGCCCAAGACGCAACACTATCTGGACCTAACACAATATAATGAATATATCAAATAAAACGACGTATTATGGTGTGTTTGGGTACCTAAGCCTATATACCGTTAAGGGTATATTCACTTTTTCCTAAATATATATATATATATATATATATATATATATATATATATATATATATATATATATATATATATATATATATATATATATATATATATATATATGTTATGACATTTCTGTGCAGGTTCTCTTTTTTATTTTGACGGCAAAGGATTAGATTTCAACACAATCATGATTTGAAAATGAAAGCCACAATACTTCATATCGTGTACCATTGATTTGTGTTTCCATTAACAAGAGTTTTTGCTTCATAGAGTTGACTAGATTCAAGGTAACGTGTTTTTTGATGCATCAATTGAATCTATACCGATAAACTTTCAAATGAATGTGTACGTATATAATCAAATATTATTAATTGATTCACACATATATAATTAAACATAGTAGCATATTAAAAGTTTTATACAATGCTTAGGGAGAAAGCAAAGAACATATACTCCCATTCCCAGTGACTAGTTTACATTTATAATTTTTCATTTCATTTTATTAATATAGTTATGTTCTTATCAAAGTATTTTTGACGGGACCTCACGGATATGTGTCCCTAATCAAGAGTTGTTGGTTAAAGTTCTTTTAAACAAATTTATTTTAGAAATAAAATAATATATGTGTGTTTAAATCATTCTAAAAAAGACATGGTTGTGTTTTTGGATTGTCAAACATATAAACTTTTGAAGATATGTGTACAACATAAATGACTTATCTTTTTGTCTATATTTATTTATATCAAGGTATTGGATTCAAGTGTTTGTTATGTATTATATCCGTATACAACGATCGTTACTTTATATTTATGAACTTCAATTTTAAGATTAATGCCAATAATGGGTAACCAAGAATATATATATATATATATATATATATATATATATATATATATATATATATATATATATATATATATATATATATATATATATATATATATATATATATATATATAGGTGGGTTCAATTGAGAAAATAAAAAAGGTTGAGAATGGGGGAATCATTCTCAGCCACTCATTTAATCTAAGCATAAAAGACACGGTGACAAACTTGTAAATATCGTAATAACCTTCAATCTCAAATACGTAACTATAGAGAATTCGATAATTGTTCGTTCATCATCAAAAAATTTTCTACAACCTTCAATAATCATCCAGATTTCTTCAACTAAACCGGAATTTCTTCGCTGTTCATGAAATTGGAATCGGAGTTCTGGACTCGCAGTCACAGTAGACATTGAGGGACTTAGAATCGGTACTCACAGGTTCCCAATCGGATTTTCAGAAAACAAAATCAAATTGAGAAATCGATCAGAGATAGGATGTCGCATATGAAGTCGAAATCGGAAGTATATGATGATTTGGAATTGATAACTTGATGTTTTTAACATTTTTAAAATAGTTAACTTGTTTGCACTCTAACTGTTTGATGAAATGCATAAACTAAATTACCACGTTATATTCACATATGAATATGTTTTCTCACCTGAATCAGTATATGATTATTAAAAACACAAAACGAATATGCAAGTCTGTATGTTATTCATATGTGAATAACATATAAAAATTATATATATTTGTCAAAATACCTTCAATATTCATAAGTGAATATACCTTCTAATATTTATATGTGAATATACTGTGTAATATTCATAAGTGAATATATCATATAATATTCACAAGTGAATATACTCTGTAATATTCACATGTGATATACCATGTAATACTATGTAATATTCACATATGAAATATCATTTAATACTCATAAGTGAATATACCATCTAATATTCACAAGTGAATATACTATGTTAATATTCACAAGTGAATTCATCGTCCAATATTAAAATATGAATATACTATATTTATTATATGTTATATTCATATATGAATGATACTTAAATTGTAAAAAAAAAATCATATTTTTTATTCATAAGTGAATAACGAATGTACTGTAATAAAACATGATGCATTGTTATTCATTTATAATAACGATAGCTGAAAATATAAAAAAATAATTTTTTTATTTTATCTTAAAACTATATCAATATGGATGTCTATTTGTAGAGAATAAAAAATCATGAATTTTGGTATATTTAAAATTATTTTTTTGATAAAAATAGCTTATAAAAATAAAAAAAAAAAAAACAAAAAAAAAAACTATGTTTTTGTATATATTAAGGTAATGATTAACATAGTTTAAGGAAATATGTTATGTTGGAAAACACATATGCATTCGTTTCCCATTTCCACCGGTACATTGGAGACTTTTGCGGCAAAAATAAATGATTGACTGAGAATGATTCCCCCATTCTCAACTTTTTTTTTTCTCAATTGAACTCTCCCCTATATATATATATATATATATATATATATATATATATATATATATATATATATATATATATATATATATATAGGTTATAATGTGGATGAACAACTATTGTGTGAACGTGTGGATAGTGTTATTTTATGAAAATTACTAAGAGAATATGTTGTTTAGTAATGTGAATGCGTTCAGTGTCACAGAACTATTGTTATTTTAATGGATTCTCACCAATTCTAAATCATTTTTGTTCTCATTTATCATTTTTTATTTATTTTAATTCTTACAGAATACGACTCAATAAACATCCTGATAATATTCTGACATAATAAGAATAATTAAAAAAAAAATGTATAATAACCTTATAGACGATTTAATTAATGAAAATGCTTAATAATTAAAATAATTATATAAGATTGAACGTATTTATATTATTAAACAACATATTTTCTTTGTAATTCTTACAGAATAGCATTATCCACACGTCCACACAATAGATGTCAATCCATATTTGAACCTAGCTCTCTCTCTCTCTCTCTATATATATATATATATATATATATATATATATATATATGTATATATATATATATATATATATATGTGTGTGTGTGTGTGTGTGTGTGTGTTTGTGTGTGTTTAAATGAGAACATTTCTTATATTGAGAACAAATTTTTGATTATCTTTTGGTACACATCTTTCTTATATTTCTCTCTCTACATACCTCTCTCCTCTTTTCTACATATCTCTCGAGTAATCTGAACCACCGTCATCATCAACGGACCTCCATCCGAACGACCATAATGCCGCCGAAATCACGGTAATGATGCCGGAACCACCATAATTTCATCAGAATCATCTAGCTGCTTGTTCACTCTCTTTGGATCTGTTTGGTTTCCCGATGTCATTTCCCGATCTCCAACTCTGCTTATTGTCATCTTCTTCCTTTAGTATCCACCTTCTCTACCTTTTCACTTACCGTCATCTCCCTCGCCTCCTACCATCGAAAATCAGTCCCGCGGTGCTTAACTCTCTTCATATCTGTTTTTTCGTCATCTATTGTTAGTCGGAGCGTTGCTCGAGAACCTTATCATTAATTTGCAACTTCGAGATTGAAAAACACAGCCTGCGATTTGAGTCTACAGCTTCGTCGGAGGAGGGAGACGCCGAAGAGGAACAAGGCGTCAAAAGACTTAACTATTGACCTTCAGATAAAAGCAAATCATCGACAACGTTTGTTTAAATTTCTACAATCAGGTCTCTTCCTAAACTTTTTTTGTGGTTAAATCATAATTTAAGTTGAGACAATTAGGTCACACTTATAACTGAGAAGCGAGAATATGGGTTTAGTTCTAGTAGGTTGCTTTTGAAGAAATAAATATTTAAATGTGTATCAAATATAATATTGCCTAACAAAATCCATCTTTGTATATCATTATTCCTATACCATTCAAAAATAAAGACAAACCAATTAAATAAAATATAATATTACTCAAATTTTAATATTCTACTAGATCGTAGATAGAATTTATAATTTAAATATATTGGTCATTAATTAAAAAAATTGGTAATACACCATTTTGACTGATTAAGAAAATAAATAAATTGTATAAAAGAAGCAAAACTAATAAATTAACATACAAAAGATGTATCCCATAAATTCCAAATACATAAAATTATTGAATCATATGCATCATATATTAATTAAAAATGTGATTAATTTGTTATTAAAATGTATTTGAGGATTGCGTATAGAAAAACTTGCTAGCTAGTCATAACAACTGTTTGTAACTATTTCTTCTAGAGTCTTAGTGTATTGTCATTTTCTCTTTATGATGTGTTGTTAATAGCATGAGTGTTAACTATTATCATTTTTTTTAATTAGAGTTACAATAAAAAGTTATGTCATTGATAAGTAATATTTTATTTTACCATAACCCAATCTTTGTTTTTATATTTATATTCGTATAATTTTTGTTTTTTTTGTTTTTGTTATGACATGAATTTATATAAAGTAGATATGTATAAGTTTACTATTTAAACTTATTTAAATTTTGGAAAATAAATAAGAAAAATAAAATTATATACATTAAAGAGGATATTAGTTGATATGTGCATAATTAGTTCATATTAAGTATATATTTTTATTCATTTATTAGCTAAATTATTGCATATTATGGACAAAAGGTACTTAAAAGTGTTAAATTATGTTTTTCAGTCCAAAGATGAAGCTCGGAAGCGAAAGGAAGCGGGAGAAGCAGTTAGAAGATCGAGAATGAAATAAAGAAGAAAAACATTAAAAATGGCACCTACTCGGCGAGTCAGATCGACTACTCGGCGAGTCCAATCGAAGAATCGAGAAGATAATGACTCGGGATCCCAGAGAGTTATCACAATACGGGGAATGTGAGAGGGACTCGACGAGTCGATTCGTATATTTAAAGATAATTCCACAGATCGACAGAGGAGAGTTCTGGGACGATTCAGAAGTACTTTGGTGCGATTGAGAAGCCAGAGAAACCCTAGAAGACAACAAAGAAAGCTAGAATTCAATTCCGGAGAGTAATTGAGGCAAAATTTCATCATTCCATTTATTCTTTTGTTTTATCATTATGGTTAAGCAACTTGACTTTGTTTGTTTGCTGTTATTTACTTCAATTATGAGCTAAAACCTTTAGATTTCTGTTTGGGGATACAAAGTTGACAATATGGTTTGATTGATTGGTAGGATTAATTCCAAGTTGGTGAATTTTTGTTATTTTAGCTTGCTAAAGAACCTTGTGTGTGAATAATAATTAATTTTCTATTAATAGGAAGATAATTGATTAGCATGAACATCTATTGATTATTGACCTCATATGCTATGTGATCACTATGCTATATGTCTAGGATTAATGAATATGAAACTAGAATTAATAAGAAAATTGAGTAAATTCATGTGCAAGCTTGTAAGATGACCATCAAACAAGGAGTTAATTAAAAGAATAAATTAGTTAACTATTGCCAGTCTAACTTAACCCGAATAATCAATCTAGTGAATGTAATTAAATTAGACAATTGGCCACTGTTTAAGTTAGTTTATTTGCTAAGGATTAGGGTAGTGAATACGAATCTAATCACTTGAATCGGTAACCAACGAAAGAATTAATCCATTGCACCATTACCTTGAAATCAACCATAGAGTTAACCAAGTTGAACTAAACAGAAGTTCCTTTCCAATTATTGAATCTAGTTAAGTCGTTATTTTCTAGTCTTAAATTAGTAATAGTTACTAAGTTTCTAGTCTTGTAAAACTAGAGAAAACCCGTACTTCTTAATTAACTTAGATAAAATTAGTTTTTAATTTAATTTGTCGTTCCCTGTGATCGATACCCTGCTTATTTAGCTATACCACAATTGATAGATTCACTGCCTTTTGTGTGTTATTTGATAATTAAAAGTAGGTTTAAAACTAAGTGAGTTTGCACACATCAAGTTTTTGGCGCCGTTGCCGGGGAGCGGTTCAAATATTTAATTTTATTTGCTAATTGTTATCGTTTTTTTTATTTGTTGATTAATTTTTTTTATTGTAGTTTAATTTTTATTATTAATTTTAGTATGTATTTTCCAAATCTCGATGCTTTTGATGCTTTTCTTGAGGAAGTAGTGCAGGAAATTGAGCAGGAAGATGAGGATTATGACTCAGATGATGATTTGAAGAAATTTGG
The DNA here is from genome assembly GCF_051521515.1 of Lactuca serriola. Lineage (NCBI taxonomy): Eukaryota > Viridiplantae > Streptophyta > Magnoliopsida > Asterales > Asteraceae > Lactuca > Lactuca serriola. The sequence goes on from NC_136415.1 coordinate 87,751,718, forward strand.
AAGATGGTTAGATAACTTCTTGTCTAACGATCAAGAACAATTTGAGTCACAAGAGCTAAAGTTACAAGATGAAGAATTTAATCCAGAAAGAGATTTGGAGGAGCTGGAAAGGTTGTTGGCAGAAGGGTCAGACGAAGAACAAGAACAAGCTTGCAGGAACCAAGTTATGGTTTGACCATTACCACAACATGGTCCCCTGTAGTTCCGGTTTGTGTTTCGAAGCATGGGGTGACGATTCCAACTTTGGAGAAAGTTCTGAAGCACGATCTATTTTTTATTAGTATCCAACCAGTTCCAACCCTTATCAAGATTCTTGGGTTTTATAAAATCAAGCTCGTTTGGCCAATTTTTGAAGAAAAGAGCCAAATTTTACAAATTGGTCAAAAGAAAATATTTAATGCAATGTATGGAATGACATTATTTTATTAGAAGTTTATTAAGTTGGGAGTCCAGCTAAAGACTCGCACAAAAAGAAGCGCTTGCGGGAGGCAACCCGTCATTAGAGTTTGCTTTTATTTTTCTTTCTAATTTCTAGTATTTAGGGATAATTTAGGATTTTTATTTTGATTTATTTTTATTATTACTTGGTATTTTTTTATCTTTTCAGAATATAGGGTGAGAGATAGAATCAACGAATAAAGCGTGAGGAAATAAAGTGAGGGGTCGAGTCGTAGACGAGAAGATTAGAAGATTTGAGTGATTTTATAAGTCCGATGGTTTTAACAGTTAAAAAAGAGTCTCGTCACTGAAGAATATAAGGAGGTGTATTACCTTAATACCCTCTTTGACCTAAAAAACAGACCTGAAGCAGAAAATGAATTTGCACGATCAGAGCCGAAAACTCGTCGAGTGAACCCTTATAACTCGACGAGTTCCAGTGAAACTTCACGATTTCTGCCCATATGACGATTCAACTCGGCGAGTCTCCACATAAAAATCGACGAGTTACTCTTTCTCTTACCTTCAAGATTGGCGATTTGATTCCATTCGACATGGGCAATTGGCTATATTTTTGTAGACCATTTCTAGGCGATTCCAAGATGATTTTTCCCACATATTTAGAGTTGTCAACCACATGAGAGGAATGACACCCAAGGCATGGATGAGCTGTTCCCATGTCTAAAGTCAGCTGAAGATGGAGCTTTAAATGAAGAAGTTCAACCTTGCAACTACTATCCCAGGGGAGTTTGTTCCAATTCTCTCTTTATTTTATTGTTCTTTATCATGCATAATATGCAATGGGGACATTGCATAAATTAAGTGTGGGGTAGGGGGTTGGTTATATTAGTTAAAATTTTAGTTAATTTTTGATAAATTTTGAAAATTTTGCATTAAAATTGCTAGGGCTAATTTAGAAAATTTTGGTAAAAGCAATTAGGGTTCATGCTAGTATTATATTTGATGATTGCATGAAAACCCAAATGTTTAGTTGAGCCGATACACGTTATAATGCATTTGTGGCTTCCCTTATTCTAGTGAAATCATGGGACAAAAACACAACCTCGCTTAGTTTGAGGGACGCAATATGTTTAGCATCGTGTACCAGAAATGTATCCAGGAAAGCTTAAGTAGTCATTGCACACTAGACTAATGTCTTTAACCAATAAATGATGAAGTTAAATTCCCTTGCTTAAGCATATGTTTTTCTAGGTTTTTAGTTTTGAATGGAAAAAGTGTGTTGAAAAAAAAAGAGAAAAGAAAAAAAAAGTGATGAAATGTTTGAATAAAGAATCTACAAAGCTATGAAGATAAAGAAGAACACATTGAAGAAAAGCTACAAAGTATAAAAGATTCAATCAAAAGTTGTATTTGTAATTTTCTTTTCTAGGTTATTTTATCGTATGTATGCTTGGGGATTTAACCAAAAATGACTTGAGGTTAAGAAAGTTTTCTGGGGATGGATTCGGAGGGATGCATAAAATGAGCGTTGTTCAAAAGAAGTGGGCGAGTGTTTATGAGGATTGTGAGTATTTAGAATTGAGGGGGGGCCTTAGGAAAAAATTTAGACACAAATGCATGCGTTGCGGTCTTGGCATAATGGTTGGGTTCGATTGGGATTGTCTTATGTAATATTAGTGTACTAAAATTCAGTTTTGCTTGGGGGCAAGCAAAAGTCAAGTGTGGGGTATTTTGATATGGGCATATTTAGTTATAAAATTCATGCATTATCTTAATACTTTATGTTTTTTTTGTCTCATTTAATGAACAAAAGGTGCTTAATTAGCTTAAATATTTCATTTTCAGCACCAAATATATGCTCGAAAGGAAAGTGAAGTGGAATTGGCGATTGGACGCTTGGATCTTCGAATTTGAAGAAAGAAGGACGTTGCTGGACAGCTTGACCCCTTGTTAGTGTTTTGGCCATATCTCACGAACCGTAACTCCGATTGACGAGATTCAAAATGTTCTGAAAAGTAGACACAATTTCGGACGACTTTCGTGTTGTGAGAAAATGCTGATTCGAAACGTACTCGGCGAGTAGGGTCGATTACTCGGCGAGTTGTATCGAACTTTCGCGATTCTAGACGCGCTGACTTGCTGTACACGGGTTTCAAGTGATGTACTCGGCGAGTAGGTCACTGGACTCGCCGAGTAGCCTCTGTTTTGTGAAAATCTATATAAAGGGACTTTCAGATCGATACCCTAGCATATAGATGAACCCTTGGAGGCCAATTGTCGACTAAAGGTGCTGCTGGAGCGTGGGAAGCAAAGGAATCAACCCTACATTTAATTTTAAGGAGAATCAAGGCAAAATCAAGTTTACTCTTTACCTAATCTCTTGTTTGAACTATGTTTTTACCAATTGATTTCGTTTTTGAGCTTGTTTATGCTGTAATCATGAGCTAAAAACTCATAACTTCTGTTTAGGTAGATGAATTTGTGAACATGGATTGATTATTTGATTAGGATTAATTTTAATTGGTGATTATGTTTTATTAAGCTTGTTAAAGAACCTTATGTGTTAACAATAACTATTCTTCTGTTAATAAATCAGTAATTAAGTTGTATGAACATCTCTTAGTTGCTAATTTCATATGATTTACGTGACTACATAGTTGTATGTCTAGGAATAACGAATGTGAAACTAGAATTAACTTGAAGATAGGTAAGTTAATGTGTGAGCTTGTGTGATACACCATCAACAAGAGGTTAATTGAATCACCAATTTGATTAGCTAATTACAAGTCTTTCTAAACTCGAATCAACAAACTAGGAAATTCGTTAATTTAGACAACTGGCCATTGCTTGAATTAATCTGTTTTCTAAGGATTAGCTATAGCGAATGTGAATCTAATCACTTTAGTCAGTAACCAATGAAGAATTAATCCAATATATTTACCATAAAATCATCCATGGGAACAAATGATTCGAACCTAAACAGAAGGCCTTTTTAATCATTGAATTTAGTTGATTTTTATTTGCTTAGCTCTTAGTTTCTTAGTTTATATTTTAGTTAATTGTTTAAGTTTCTAGTCTTGCAAAACTAGAGAAAACCCATTTTCTATTACTTGTTTTATTTAGATAATATTATCATTTATTTTAATTGTTTACCGTTCCCTGTGTTCGATACCCTACTTGCTTGAACTATATTACTAATCGATAGGTACACTGCCTTTCATGTGTTTATTTTGTGTCTAAGTTAGTAGGATTAAAACTAGTTTGTTTCACACACATCAAGTTTTTGCAAAAACTTGATGTGTGCAAACTCACTTAGTTTTAAACCTACTTTTAATTATCAAATAACACACAAAAGGCAGTGAACCTATCAATTGTGGTATAGCTAAATAAGCAGGGTATCGATCACAGGGAACGACAAATTAAATTAAAAACTAATTTTATCTAAGTTAATTAAGAAGTACGGGTTTTCTCTAGTTTTACAAGGCTAGAAACTTACTAACTATTACTAATTTAAGACTAGAAAATAACGACTTAACTAGATTCAATAATTGGAAAGGAACTTCTGTTTAGTTCAACTTGGTTAACTCTATGGTTGATTTCAAGGTAATGGTGCAATGGATTAATTCTTTCGTTGGTTACCGATTCAAGTGATTAGATTCGTATTCACTACCCTAATCCTTAGCAAATAAACTAACTTAAACAGTGGCCAATTGTCTAATTTAATTACATTCACTAGATAAATTATTCGGGTTAAGTTAGACTGGCAATAGTTAACTAATTTATTCTTTTAATTAACTCCTTGTTTGATGGTCATCTTACAAGCTTGCACATGAATTTACTCAATTTTCTTATTAATTCTAGTTTCATATTCATTAATCCTAGACATATAGCATAGTGATCACATAGCATATGAGGTCAATAATCAATAGATGTTCATGCTAATCAATTATCTTCCTATTAATAGAAAATTAATTATTATTCACACACAAGGTTCTTTAGCAAGCTAAAATAACAAAAATTCACCAACTTGGAATTAATCCTACCAATCAATCAAACCATATTGTCAACTTTGTATCCCCAAACAGAAATCTAAAGGTTTTAGCTCATAATTGAAGTAAATAACAGCAAACAAACAAAGTCAAGTTGCTTAACCATAATGATAAAACAAAAGAATAAATGGAATGATGAAATTTTGCCTCAATGACTCTCCGGAATTGAATTCTAGCTTTCTTCGTTGTCTTTTAGGGTTTCTCTGGCTTCTCAATCGCAGCAAAGTACTTCTAAATCGTCCCAGAACTCTCCTCTATCGATCTGTGGAATTATCTTTAAATATACGAATCGACTCGTCGAGTCAAGTGGTGACTCGTCGAGTCCCTCTCACATTCCCTGTATTGTGATAACTCTCTGGGATCCCGAGTCATTATCTTCTCGATTCTTCGATTGGACTTGCCGAGTAGGTGCCATTTTTAATGGTTTTCTTCTTTATTTCATTCTCGATCTTCTAACTGTTTCTCCCGCTTCCTTTCGTTTCCGAGCTTCATCTTTGGACTGAAAAACATAATTTAACACTTTTAAGTACCTTTTGTCCATAATATGCAATAATTTAACTAATAAATGAATAAAAATATATACTTAATATGAACTAATTATGCACATATCAAATTACCCCACACTTGTCTTTTGCTTGCCCCCAAGCAAAACTGAATTTTAAACATATTAGAATCATATATAACAACTCCAATCTAACCCAGCCATTATGCCTAGACCGCAACGCATGCATTTGTGTCTAAAATTTTTCCTAAAGACCTCCCATACTCCAAATACTCACAATCCTCATAAACATTTGCCCACTCATCCCGAAATATGCTCATTTTATGCAACCCTCCAAATCCATCCGCAGAAAACCTCTTACCCTCAAGGTGTTTTTAATTGAGCAACCCAAGCATACATAATCTAGAATTACAACTTTTTGATACCACTATGGAGCTCTTTTGAATTAATCTCTTCTTTGATATTTGCTTTGATCTCTTTGAATTCACCACCTTTATTGTTTGATTTTCGGGTATCTTCAACTTTTTGGATTTCTTGGAATTTTGATCTTTTGATCTTCACTTTAATTGCTCCAAAATTCTTACAACTTTTCTTGTAATTCTCTCTCTATCTTTTTTTTAACATGTAACTCACTTTTTTTTCACTCAAATCCCTACATGCTTAAGCATGGGAGCTCAATCTCAACCTTTATTGGCTAATGATAACAATCTTCCTGGATACATTTCAAGTTTAGGCTGCTAAACATATTGCATCCCTCGGGCTGAGCAGGGTCGTGTTTTTGTCCCATGATTTCACTGGAATAAGGAAGCCACAAATGCACTAGAACGTATATAGGCTCAACTAAACATTTGAGTTTTCATGCAATCATCAACACAACTCTAACATGGAGTCCTAATTTTACTTTTACCAACATTTTCTAATTTAGATCCTAAGTAATACTTTTGGTATGCAAAATTTTAAAATTAGCCTAAATTAAGACTCTAAATTTTCTAATATGTAACCAACCCCCTACCCCACACTTATTTGATGCAATGCCCTCATTGCATATTATGTATGACAAAAACATAAAAAAACTAAAGAAGGAATTGGAACAAACTCCCCTGGGATAGCAGTGGATAGGTTGACCACTTCCTTTTCAGCTTCGACTTCAATTGACTTTAGACATGGTATCCATGCCTTGGGTGTCTCGTCTCGTGTGGGTCACTCCAAATATGCGGAAAACAGTGTAAGATCTTCAGGAATAAATATGGAAAGAATAGATAGTCAAGTGGTACTCTAATCAGCATCAAATCAGCAGCCCCTTCGATATGAAACCAAACGACTCGTCGAGTATATACCAGACTCGTCGAGTTACTTCGGGAAAATCTTCGGATTGTTGAGAATTAAGGGCGACTCGTCGAGTCAGTTTAGTGCACTAGACGAGTTGGTCACTGAATGAAAATAATATAATTCTGCATCTGACCCAGCTTCCACTAAACTCTCTATACTTTCTATTCACTTCTAGACTCCCTTGCCAACATCTCTAAGGACCGGACTCAATACTTTAACTCTAACGCTCCTTTTTCTTGACTCTCTTTCTCACTTTGATTCTATAACTCTAAACCCCTTTTGAAGCTAGCACTCCTCATTCAATTCTGAAAAATTGTCAAAGCATTAAACATCAAAAGCAAGTTTTAACTCTAAACGGGTTGCCTCCCGCCAAGCGCTTCTTTTTAAGGAGTCATTAGCTAGACTCCTTCCCATCTACGTTTCGTCATCCTCGAGCGTCGGGAATGCACGCCTAGTCCTTTGTGATTTGTACTTGGTCTTGTAGGCGTGAATCTTCTTCTTGTAAGCCCTTTTCAATGCATCTCTTTTCTTTTTCACCGCATCACCCTCAGCGGCTTGAGCTTCCCTTTTTATCTTTCTCTTCTTTACCCCATTCTTTTTCACCTTCTCTTGCACTTCCTTCTCTTTAAGTTTAATTACTTCACATTTCATGATGGTTCGTGCTTTAGGTTTAGTACTGAATGGTTGATCAGCTTCCACCCTCCTTTCCTTTGTCTCTTCATCTTTTCCAGTGCTCAACCCATCTTCAAACGGAATCGTATCAAGACATGTTACATCGGCGTATTGAACTTTCCTTCCCTTTCCTCCTTCTGCTGTTTGTTCTTCTAAAGAATCATGAACAATATCTAAATTCAAGGTATGTGAAGAACTAGTAACAAATAGATTTAAGTCGGCCAAGCCTTTGTCAAATTCGACTGGACTCGTCGAGTCCATTAAGGTGACTCGGCGAGTCTGATCGGGTTTCATCACTTCTTGGGTGTTCTCTGAGTTAGCTCCTTCCAGTAGCTTTTCTAACTCTTCCAAGTCCTTGTTAACATCTTCTTCAGAGTGTATCAAAAATTTGCTTGGATCTTCTTTTAGCAAATGTGCAAGCTCTTCTTGTAATATTTCATCATCCAATTGGATAATTGAGATTTCTTCATTCTTTTCTTCTTCTTGCTTGGCTTCTGGAATAGCTTTAAACATTATAGATTCATCACCCACCCTTAATGTCAATGTAGACTCACATATATCAATTAAAGCACACGCGGTGTTCAAGAATGATCTCCCCAAAATAATTGGAATTTCGGGGTCTTCTTTCATATCAACTACCACGAAATCTACTGGGAAAATAAAGTTGTCAACTTTTATTAGGAGGTCCTCACAAACGCCTTGTGGATGAATTATCGTCTTGTCCGCCAAATGGATCTTCATATTCACCGGCCTTGGTTCTGGTAAATTCAACTTCTTAAAGAATGACAAGGGCATCAAATTGATGCTTGCCCCCGAATCAGCTAATGCTCGGGTGGAAACTTCATTACCAAATTGGCACGGCATCACAATATTTCCCGGATCACCCTTCTTTTCAGGTAGCTCACTCATCAATATTTCCGCGACTTCAGCCAAATCTTTCCTAGCAGCAAAAAGGCCCTTAAGCAAGTTGAAGTACTTGGGTGTTTGGAGCATTGTTTCCACAAATGGCACATTAACTTGTAAAGCTTTAACATGCGTCATGAAGGCTCTGTATGCTTCTACTTTTTCTGCAGGCATGGCTTTGATTGGGTATGGCAGAGGAGGATTATAAGGCTTCAAAGAACTGGCAGTTTGATTATTTACGTATGGACTCGTCGAGTCCATTGGAGTGACTCGGCGAGTCGGATCGGGTTTTGCTGGATCCGATTCTTCTACCTTTTCTGCCTTCTTCTTGGAGATTTTCAGTGCTTTTGTGAATGTTTCTTCACTGCTGGAGGTTATTACACTTACATTCTCCATTCTTGGATTGGGTTCGGTGTTACTCGGAAGTTGACCCGGTCTTCTATCATTCACTTGATGCGCCAGCTGCCCCAGCTGTTTCTCAATGTTGAGAATCGATGCTTGCTGATTCCTAAGCATGTTTCTGGTCTCGTGTATGGCAGCATCGTGATCACTGTGTCTTTTTTCGGATGCGACTATGTATCTAGTGAATAACTCTTCTAAATCGGCTTTCTTTTCTACCGGTTCTTCCTTTTGGTATAGTCCCCTCTCCTTCTGCTTGTATTTCTCCTCCTTTGCCTTCTTATACTCCACGTATGGTAGCCAATCCTTCTTAGGTTTCCGACAATTTTCATCATATCGATCACCACTTGAATAAAAGACTTGAGCTTTCTTATTTCCATTCTCATCCAAATCACAATCCTTTGTGAGATGGGGCCCTCTACAATTTTTGCATCCTACCCTAATAGCATGGATTGCTTGATCCATTTTTGTCATTCTTCGATCTAGACTATCAAGCTTAGATATCACCGCCGCCATGCTATCATTTGCCGCGTTTACTACCCCACGACTTACTTCGTTTCTCGGATTATGGTATTCTCTAGAGTGCTTAGAGAATTCTTCAATTAATTCTTTAATTAACGGGGGCGCCTTCTTTGTGAGCGGGCCTTGAGAATCAAGCAATTGCCTTGTGGTGACATTGACTCCATCATAGAAGATGGAGACCTCTTGTTGGCTATTAAGGTCATGGTGTGGGCAATTTCTAAGTAGGCTCTTGTATCTTTCCCAAGCTTCATAAAGGGATTCTCCGGGTTGTTGCTCGAAGTTGGCAATGGCTTTCTTTAGCTTGGCTATCTTGGAGGGCGGGCAGAAATGGTCTATGAACTCTTCTTTCATCTTGGCCCATGTGGTGACCGATCCGGGAGGAAGTGACTTTAACCAATCTTTTGCAGCTCCTTTAAATGTGACAGGAAGCATGCGAAGAAGCTGGGTCTCGCGTGGAACATTCGGGACGTTGAAGTAATCGGCCACATTATTCACTTCGTCCAAGTGCTTGTAAGCGTCTTCGTGATCCTTCCCGTAAAAAGGAATCTCTTTGAGCTGGGCGAGAATATGGCCTTTTAGTTCGAAAGTAGCGGTCGTGGGAATTGCGGGTTGCACAAGCCCCGGCCCGGTGTCATCACGCATCCTTTTCTTCCATTCCCCCATGGGGACTTCATCAATGTCAGCCATTGTGATAGCTAACTCTTCTTCGGAATCGGTTTCATGCTCGTAAGTATGCTCTTCTTCTTCCTCGGTCTCGTACTCGATATCTTCTTGAATTGGTTCTTCAACTGTCAACGAGGCACTGGATGCTCCTGATTTGCTGCTCTTCTTCTTGCTGAAAATGGATTTTAAGTTTTTGAGTGGTGAGTTCTTTGAAGATGTGGTTTCTCCAACGGCTTTTCCTTTGCTTCTTCTTAGTGCGGATTCCGGGTCTTCCAAAGAAGGGACCAGAGGTGTATCAGATCCTCGGGTCATGAAACAACTATAAACAAACAAAACAAAAGAAACAGAACATGTAAAAAGAACAAAAATGAAGTAAAAAATAAAGACTGAAACAACGATGTACTCGCCGAGTCGGCACGAGTGCACTCGGCGAGTTCAAGGCAAAAACAGAAAATTTCTAGTTATTCTAAAAAACGAATTTTTTATAAACTAATTCTACTTATTGAATTACTTTGTAAATAACTTTGTGTAAGATAAATCCCACACAAAGGATCGATTAAACTAGAATTTAATATTAATTTTAGAACCGTTCCCCAGCAACGGCGCCAAAAACTTGATGTGTGTGAAACGAACTAGTTTTAATCCTACTAACTTAGACACAAAATAAACACACGAAAGGCAGTGTACCTATCGATTAGTAATATAGTTCAAGCAAGTAGGGTATCGAACATAGGGAAAGGTAAACAATTAAAACAAATGCTAATATTATCTAAATAAAACAAGTAATAGAAAATGGGTTTTCTCTAGTTTTGCAAGACTAGAAACTTAAACAATTAACTAAAACATAAACTAAGAAACTAAGAGCTAAGCAAATAAAAATCAACTAAATTCAATGATTAAAAAGGCCTTCTGTTTAGGTTCGAATCATTTGTTCCCATGGATGATTTTATGGTAAATATATTGGATTAATTCTTCATTGGGTACCGACTAAAGTGATTAGATTCACATTCGCTATAGCTAATCCTTAGAAAACAGATTAATTCAAGCAATGGCCAGTTGTCTAAATTAACGAATTTCCTAGTTTGTTGATTCGGGTTTAGAAAGACTTGTAATTAGCTAATCAAATTGGTGATTCAATTAACCTCTTGTTGATGGTGTATCACACAAGCTCACACATTAACTTACCTATCTTCAAGTTAATTCTAGTTTCACATTCGTTATTCCTAGACATACAATTATGTGGTCACGTAAATCATATGAAATTAGCAACCAAGAGATGTTCATACAACTTAATTACTGATTTATTAACAGAAGAATAGTTATTGTTAACACATAAGGTTCTTTAACAAGCTTAATAAAACATAATCACCAATTAAAATTAATCCTAATCAAATAATCAATCCATGTTCACAAATTCATCTACCTAAACAGAAGTTATGAGTTTTTAGCTCATGATTACAGCAGAAACAAGCTCAAAAACGAAATCAATTGGTAAAAACATAGTTCAAACAAGAGATTAGGTAAAGAGTAAACTTGATTTTGCCTTGATTCTCCTTAAAATTAAATGTAGGGTTGATTCCTTTGCTTCCCACGCTCCAGCAGCACCTTTAGTCGACAATTGGCCTCCAAGGGTTCATCTATATGCTAGGGTATCGATCTGAAAGTCCCTTTATATAGATTTTCACAAAACAGAGGCTACTCGGCGAGTCCAGTGACCTACTCGCCGAGTACATCACTTGAAACCCGTGTACGGCAAGTCAGCGCGTCTAGAATCGCGAAAGTTCGATACAACTCGCCGAGTAATCGACCCTACTCACCGAGTACGTTTCGAATCAGCATTTTCTCACAACACGAAAGTCGTCCGAAATTGTGTCTACTTTTCAGAACATTTTGAATCTCGTCAATCGGAGTTACGGTTTGTGAGATATGGCCAAAACACTGACAAGGGGTCAAGCTGTCCAGCAACGTCCTTCTTTCTTCAAATTCCAAATCCAAGCGTCCAATCGCCAATTCCACTTCACTTTCCTTTCGAGCATATCTTTGGTGCTGAAAATGAAATATTTAAGCTAATTAATCACCTTTTGTTCATTAAATGAGACAAAAACAACATAAACTATTAAGATAATGCATGAATTTTATAACTAAATATGCCCATATCATTAGTTCATAAGATTTTTTTTATAAATGGAAAACAATGTTTCTACAACATTTTGTATCTATAAAAGAGATAGTATATATATATATATATATATATATATATATATATATATATATATATATATATATATATATATACACCTTAATAAACTTTTAGCCTCAAATGCTGAAAATTAAGAGATACAAGCCATTAATGCATCATGTACAATGATTTTATGCTTTAAAATTCACTCTGTCAATATTTATGGAAAAGTCAAGATAAGAATTGATAAGAATTAGTAGATGGTTTATTATAGGGCCTTTGAATTTTGAATTAGTATTCCTGATTTTCATCCACTTGAATAGGTCAAACCTCACTTTCAACCAATTGAATCGATCAAACACACCTATATTAACACATTTTTGAAGATTGATATCTGACTCTCTTTTCGTGTCTCTCTAGATCTACAAGAAACTCAGTTGCTACCCTCACCAGAAACCAATCATCACCATCATCGATTTATTTACTACCCTTCGCCATCTCCACCTCGATTAAATGTTCTTCTGGATTTCCGTTTTCGAATCTCTAATCTTAGGTACCATTTCCAACCATCGATCACCACCACCCTTGATTTGTTCCATCTCTATGTTTTTTTAGGTTTTAAGTTGACTTGCATGTGCGATTGGGAGAACATAGGAATGGTCATGGTGTTCTCGGCCTCTAGTCACCAGATTTACCACCAAACACCTTTCTTTATGATTACAAGTAACATTGTGATTTCTTTATGATCACAAGTAACATTATCGAACCCACTGTCGGCTATCTTCAACACTGCCGGCTACATATCTCATGCTCTTACACCCCAAATGAAAACTCATTTTGATTTCATTTATGGTATATATGTCTCTTATCTCTTAAATTTTAACTAAGAGAATTATATATTTTATTTATTTTTTAGATTTGATTATGGCTTCCGAACGACCAACTCAAGGAATCAATTGAAGCATCGAGTTGTTTACTTTCATTCAGAAGTGGATATTGATATTGAATTTGAGTTCTCTAAGTAATTATAATTTTTGCAATTTTTTCTACAGGTCGCGGTTTCCCCAGATATCATTTTTCCCTCTTCCAAAATAATTACAAATTTTTTCTTTTTCTTTATTATGAGTTTATTACCTACATGATATCTATATGTTTTTTTTTTTTTTTTTTGTAAATGGTGATTGATTATACTGGAACTGGATGATCTTTTTTATTTATTCCTTCTAATTATAAACAACTCTGATATTTGTGGTTTTTAGGCTTAGAAACTATGATATCACAGGACCTATACATGAAGTCAACATGATGTGCTATGCCAACTCAGATTAAACTACACCTGGCATCCATTTTCGCCTACATTCATAATTGGTGAATTGAAAGGAAACTGAGTGGTTTTCCATATTTTTTTCAATCTCTAACTACTTTCATTTTATGATTTCTTTCTTGGATACAAAAAAATCGAGTAACAGAAGTTGAGGATAAAAGCCAGAACTTGAACCCATTGAACCATTCAGGGTATATAATAAAGATACATTTATTGTTGCTATTTCTTGCTTTTAGCCTTATATATAATTAGACTAAATAGAATATTTAAACCTATCTTATCAATGCCTACAGATTGGTGATCGTGTATATGTGAAGCTACCAGGGTGGTGCAAAACATCACAATGTTGAAAGAATTATTGAGATCTATAGTGATGGTCTCCTGATAATTAAAATTCCAAATAGGCCCATACCATGGCAAGCTGGTCGCTTTGACATGGAAAAAAGTAGAAGACTTTAAGGTAATTAACAAATATCTTTCATAACTTTTTACGGGCATTTCATTTTTTTAACAATTATGGGTTATAACTTATGAATGAATTAATTTCTCCCCAGACCTAAACAATTTCAAAGTACAATGGCTAAATGGCATAACTTAAAAAAAAAATAAGCTTGATGCTAAAAGATTTCATTGGTTGTTGTCTTTTTCCAACCAGGTCCCTCATGTTCGAGAAAATTATTTGCAACCAAATTCTATTAGCAAGTCTTAGCATATTATTTCTTGTAGATTATATATTTGTTTCAATAGATCTAAAACAAACAAACATTTTCAAGAGGTACATCAGATTGGCAACTGACATAACTATAAAGTGAATCACATTCTATGCTTTTAATATGTGTATTTATCATTTGTAGAATTTGTTGCTTATGATATCATTTTTATATTATTTACAATGATATATGAAAATGAGGCAGTAGTGTGTCTGAACCATTGGTTAAAAATATAAGGATTGCTTCCTGCATAAAATATCATAAAAGATATGATGGGTTTTAGCCATAAGAACATCCTATGTGCTCATGCAACCCTAATGCTTGGATCTAGGTTTCTCTATTGTACATGCAATTCATCCAAGACTTTAAACCCTAGTTCTAGCATACAATTAAAATCGTATTAACATGTGAAAGGGTTTTTAGATCTTACCTTGATTGTTATGTAGCAATAACAATCTCAAATCCTCCTTGTAATGACTTTAGAAAGCTTAGAGTCACAAATGTCACTCCTCTAATGGTTCACAAACACCAAGAGCAAGAGGATGAAGAAGAAGGAGAGAGGAGGCTGCCCAAAATGTGTAGAAACCCTAGGGAAACTCTTAGCCACGTTTTTGAGGCTTAAGGGTACTATATATACATGTAGGCTATTAGGGTTTTCAACTAGGAAACCCTAATTTGACTGCTTAAGCCCTAAGCAGCCGATGGACCCTTTTAGAATATCCCTTGGACGATTTCTAATGGGTTTCCCCATTGAATTCGTCCAACCTATTATTCCAAGGTGATCCATAGCCCAAATGCAATTATCTTATAATTACAGTTCCAGTCCCTTAAGTTTAATTAATCTCTTTTAGTCACAAAATTAATTATCAATTAATTCTTGATTAATATTAATTAAACAATATAATTTCTCCTTTAATATATTATTCTCATAATATATTAATAAATCATAATTAATCTTCTCTTTCCATAATTCATCCTATCAAGTTGCTTTGGTGAAGGCAACCCAAAAGGACCATGCACCATCGGGTCAAGTACATACCAAAATAGTTATGGACTTAGACACTAATCCAACAAGATATTGATATGATTGGTCTTAAAAATCAACTACAACTTTGATGTTCACTAGTTTTGTCACACAACTCTGTTGCTGCTGTTGTAAGCACACTTTTTTTAGCTAGGCTTTTGCCAATAATTTAATTGTAATTGAAGCTTGGTGCTGTGAATCCTAATGAACTTTGATATGTTGAATCCATTTCTATTGAGGAAATTGGTGGGGCTAGGGTATGTATGAATCATAATGTTTTTATCTTTTTTTTGCAAAAGACAAAAAGTGCTTGTAATAAAAAAATAGCATATATTTGTTCAAGTAAATGTTGTAAGAAACGAAGAAGGTGGGAACTTTGACACCATTATTCTATTGCATCCAAATACAGATAGCATATTCGATGATCTGGAAATGACTGTTGGTGACGGTGTAAATACTTACAACGTAATCACATTTCTTTATCTTTCGTTTTCTTAGACAATATTTCATTTATAATATTTTGATTTTAGTGCATCAGGTACACAAAAGTAACAAAAATAACTACATTTTTTTTTATTGTGCTTTTGATCATGCCTTCATTTATTACAAGGGACACAGTAAAATCAATTGGATCTTTCCTCTGAGGCATATAAAGGCTTATAAAGGTTGTATTCAATTGTTATCACTTGCAATGTTAACTGTTTGGATTTGGTATTATTCTTAAGTTTAAGGATCCAACTATAGATGTGTAAGACTAACATATTGGAATCAACATCATTAGCAAAAAAATGTAATTTTGAAAGAATCTGTTATTTATGGATTTGAAAGGCTTAGGATGTGCAAATATACCGAATTGTATTTTTTACATTACATATACAAATGACTTCAAATAAAATTGATCTACTCCTATCTATTTTACTTATAAACATTTCTTGGAGTAAGGTGAAATAAGAAAGAAAAATCAATTTAATACTTTTAGTTTGTTATTATTTGTTATGGTTGTTTTAATTCTTATTTACTTTATATTTATTATATATTCAATATACATTCAATTTTATCACTTTGCATTAAATTCATAGAAACAAAATAATGAGATATATTTTCAAATAACTAAAACAGAAAACATTAATACATAAGTAGTATACTTATCAACAAAACTATCCCAAATTTAAGTGGAAGTCTTTAATTTTCATAAATTAGAGTAACTTGCATAACATTATTTTTAATGGTATTCTCATAAGTTTTATTATATAAATATTTGTAATTTAACATAAGTTTTAACTTAAAACGAAAGTCAACAAAAGCAAAATCCTAAACCTAAACAAACAACAATATTGTTTTATTTTTAACTTAAAATACAACATATTTTATTATGTCAAAGTGGGGATATGTTTTTTTTAACCAAAGAGTAACATATTTCTAACTTTTTCTAACTTTAACCAAATTTAATGTTTATTTATATAAAAAACAAACCCAAAACATCACTATTTTATTTTTATCCTAAAATAGCAAATTAATCTAAAACAACAACGATTTTTATTTTTAACCCAACACATGACTTAATTTTAATTTAATCCACATAAAAACGTATTTTTAACCCAAAACAACATACTTTTATATTTTACCAGAAATAATAATACATTTACATTTAAGGATAATGCCACAAAACCCCTTAAGTCGAATATGTTTTATGATGATCATCAATAAAGCTTAAGGACAACAAACAATTCTGAATGTAGGTAAATATCTACCATAACTGGTATTCTCGCATGGACAACTTTACGTTGCGTTGTCCAGTGTGACATCACGTGGTAATAAAAAAAGTATTATTAGTAAATCCTAAAAAAAAAATTCAATGATGATGAAGTTTATACCTCATATGTGGTGTATAAGAAGTATTGCACTATTAATATTGTAACTCGGGTTGGAATCTTCGCATGGTGTCAACTGAAAGATGACACTGGCCTCCCAAAAGGTCCCTTTACATAGTTGTCCTCCTAAAAACATAACTTTTATTTATATGTAATTATTTACACAAAAGAATTAATCGTATCTAGAAACTAATTTCTGAAAACAATATTTGCACCCGTCGCTTGGCGCGGGTAAACGGCTAGTGTGTGTGTGTGTATATATATATATATATATATATATATATATATATATATATATATATATATATATATTAAAACACATATAATCATATATGATTAATACATATAATCACACGCAATTAAATACATGAGAACACGTATTGAATCGAAAATGCAAAGACGAATCAATATTTGTTCTCGTGTATTTAATCACATATGATTAGATTATATGTATCTAATCACATATGATTTAGATGAACAATATTCATTTTGCGTTTTTGATTCGATATTTGTTCTCGTGTATTTAATCACCTGTGATTATATTTATTAAATCACATATGATTTATGTGTGCAAGATTTATTTTTGCGTTCTTGATTCAAAAGTTGTTCTTTGTCCGTATTAATCATATGTGATTAAATACATATAATCACACGTGATTAAACATATGAGAAAATTATTGAATCGAGAAATAGAAAACGAATCTTGTCTATATAAATAATATGTAATTAGATGCATATAATCGCAAGTGATTATATGTATTTAATCACATATGATTTATGTGATTATATGTATTAAAATACATGAGAAGAACTATTGAATCACATATGATTTATGTTGACTCGATTCATTATCGCGTTCTTAATTCAGTAATTATTCTTCGTCAACTTTAATCATATGTGATTAAATACATATAATCACATGTGATTATGTGTATCTAATCACATATGATTTATATGGACAAAAAGAATATTGTCTATATAAATCATATGTGATTAGATACATATAATCATATGTGATTATATTGAAGTGAACAACCATTGAATCAAAAACGCAAAAACAAATCTTTGTTCACATTAATCATATGTTATTAAATACATATATTTAGATATGATAATATACATGAGAAAAATTATTGAATGAGAAACATAAAAACGAATATTGTTTATATAAATCATATGTGATTAGATACATATAATCACATGCGATTATATGGATTCAATCATATGTGATTTATGTGATTAAATACATATAATTACATACGCTTTATGCCATTATATTCATTTCAGCACATATAATGTTGGTGGTTGTAGGTAGTGGGTGATGGTCGTGTGGTGGTGTGTGGCGGTTTGTCGTTATGGTGGAGGTGGGGGTGATGGGTAGTAGTAACGGGTGGTGGTGGTTGGTGGTGAGTGATGGGGGTCGTGGGTAATAATTGGTTTGTGGTGATGGGTGGTGGTTATGTTGGTAATAGGTGGTGGTGAAGAGTGGTATGTGTGGGTAGGAGTGGAGGCTATGATAGGTTGCTAGTGGTGGTATTGATGGGTAAGTGATGGAGGGTGGTGGTGACATGTGGTGATATTTGGTGTTGATGGTGATAGTTGTGGAAGGAGGCGAGTAGTGATGGTTATAGGTGGGTGGTGGTTCGCGTTAGAGATAATGGTGGTGGGTGGTGGTTGGCGTTAGAGATAATGGTGGTGGGTAGTGGTGATAGTGGTGACGGGTGGTGGTGATGGGTGATGGTGGTTAGTGGTTAGTGGTGGTGGCGAGCGGTGGTGATGGGTGGTGTAGGCGAGCAGTGATGATGGGTGGTGGAGGCAGGTGGTGGTGATGAATGATGGTGTGTGGGTGGTGGTGGTTTACTTTGCAGTTATAGCGGGCAAAAATCAAATATCGGTCAAGGGTCGAGATTCGATATATAGGTTATCGCGGTGGGATATCGACATTTTTATAATATAATAATAATAATAATAATAATAATAATAATAATAATAATAATAATAATAATAATAATAATAATTATAATAATAAAACTACTTTACGTAAAACATATATAAATATAATAGCAACTAGAAAATTCAAAATGTGTTAATGTTTTAAAGATAATCTAATCAAAACATGATCTAATCGAAACATAATCTAATCGTAAGCCATGAAATCTTCCTCCGAGTCCACATCAACCAAGGCATCCAATTGTTCATTAAGATCATTCACTTCAATTCTAATATCTTCATCAACATCATCTTTGTAGCGCTCTCTTTTGCTCCTAGTTGTTACCCCAACTTCTTCGTTTCTCCCCATGGCCTCTTGTGTAGCTGACCAAAGAAGACCATCTCTACCATCAGCAAACTCTTGAAGCTCAACTTCTATTGGTATAACCCAATCATCATTTTCCTCTACGTCTCTCAATAAAATAGGATCCAAAGATCTGTTGGATTTTAACGAATTGTAGCGCCTTTGTAACCTTGTGTTGTATTGGATGAATACAAGGTCATTAAGTTTTTGCTGCAAAAGACAATTTCTTTTCTTTGAATGTAACTGCACATAAAGAATAAAAGAATTACTTAGTGAAGTAAATAAGTTAAATTTAATATTATTTATAAAAAGTACTAGGTAGAATTGTAGAAACCAATTACATTGTCAAATGCACTCCAATTGCGTTCACAAGGTGAAGCACTACATGTCTGACTAAGGACTGTGATAGCAAATTTTTGGAGCAAAGGCGTGTCGATCCCATAAGTATGCCACCATATATCTACATTTTATAAATAAATGAAATGACCTTGTAAAAATTTATGGTATAAAAACATGTAAATATGTTAAAAATGTTTTACTTACACGGTGCAACTTTTGTCCTAGCCCTTATAGCAGCTGGAGATCTAAATTGCCCAACCGAATTGTAAGTCCCCAAATCTGCTTGTGTATCAATCAGATCCGTTTGATGGTGTGGAATCCCAATCAAATGGATGATGTCAGATCAAATAGAAGAGAAGGAGAAGAAGAAGATGATGATGAATCTATGTATGATATGATTAGAATGAAGATCCAGATACAAAAGATTCACACACAAAACTTCTCTCAAGTTTCTCTCACACCTTAGAATACACACACTTAAGCTCCTTGGTTCTTTTTCTCACATGCACTCCTCACCCTATATATATATATATATATATATATATATATATATATATATATATATATATATATATATGTATATATATATATATATATATATATATATATATATGGGCCTAAGGCCAAGCCCAAAATACAAATAATCCAATGCTCGGTCCAAACTACAATTAATCCTATACTACTTTTGGCCCAAATAATAAAAACAATAAATGCTTAGAAAAGCAAAGTATAAACCATATTATTGACCCAACAATCTCCCCCTTGGTTTATAGCTTTCTTTTTCTTTTCTTAAATGACCCAACAAGCTCCCCTATAAAGTAGCTGACTTTTCTTGTTAATCTTCATTGGGAACTTGGCTTCAGCATTAATCTTCAAATTCTTCACAGCGTCAAGATGAACTTGATGAATCTTCAATGAATGACTTCATATTGAGTGGTTGGGCTTTTCTTCAGAATTTGGCTTTGAACGCACGTCGGATGAGGAGGCTTCATGTACTGATTCTTGAAAGATAGCACTTTCAGCTTGAGAATCTTCAAATAGAACATCAGAGAGAGAACAAATCTTCTGGATCACTTCAGCAGGTTCAAGATAGCAGCAGATTGATTGAGGAGGCTTCAATGCAATCTGTCACATAATCTTCAAGTCAGATTGACCTTTCTTCTGGGGTTGAAGGATTGAATGTCGAAAGAATAATCTTCATTTCTTGCTCCTTCGAATGCGAATTCTTCGATGCTCACGGATGAAGCCTTGGCTCAGAAATCTTCAACACAAACTCCATGAGTCTTATCTATACCTGAAATCACTTTTCAAGATAAAACAAAACTAAAAGTAAAATTAACACAGAAACAAAAATGTTTTTGGATTTTTTTTGATTTTCTTGAACAAGAAATAAAACATAAATAACACTATTGTTGGATTTTTTTTTAATTTTCTGATTTTTGTTTGGTTTTTAAAGTTTTTAATTATCGTCTAATATTTAAATTAGAAGAAACTATGAACAAATTTAACAAAAATAAAATGATATCTAACTTTAAGAATGATTTGGGATCAAACTTTTTAGACAGCCTTTATCCGCTTGTCGGTACCTTCTATCTTCACGTCTTTGTCTGGTCGATCGCCGGTATTGTTGTCCACTTAAACACGAAAAATTGTGACAAAATTAGGACATACTATTAGTTATAAGACAAAGTGATCCTAAGTTCCTAGAATCTATTTCTTAAGGACCATTCAGCTGACGACGACCAGGGATATTGTTGTCCATCTAAATTGAGCAGCGAGATCTATAGACAATCTTTAAATGTTCAATTTTAATTGTACTGGAACATGTTTCCTGATTCCTGATATGCCCCAGTAATCAAGGACTTCCAGAGTACTCCTTACATCGGGTGAGCCGACAATCATTAAGAGAGAAGATAGATTTAGATTATTATCACCTATAGTTTTTAGAGGGATTGAGAAGTAGAAGGTTGCATATGTTGTGTACCAGGTCGGATTGTTAATCACGCAAAGGAGACAACATATGGCTAACAGATAAGAAGAATTTCATAGATATAATATGCAGAGAAATAGAGTTGCATATGTTACAGTCCAGGTCGGATTTTGAGTCACGCAGAGGAGGTAACATATGACTAACAGACAGATATAAAGAGAAAACAATTTTCTATAGACCTAATTCATCGGAATTTACTAGTCGCCCCATCAATACCGGAATTATGGACAGAGTCCGCACATCGAGGAAAAGTTAAACCACGGTTCCAGATACGAGTTCATTTAATGTGACGAGTAGATTCCCATATATATCTCCTTGCTCAACCTATCCAAGCATCGTATTTTCAGGCTAAATGGATCTAACTAGGTCAAGATTTTTCAAGTCTATATATTTCCTAAGTTCAGCTCTGCCTAGTCATGTCCATTTAGAATCTTTCGTGCTTACCGATGCATCAAACCAGAGCATAGACCCTTCAACTTTGGGTACGTTATGCAGACTTAGATTGTTGTTATCACTTGATAATATCACTTCCCAAAACATCTCCCTCAAGCACATTTCATAATCAACATATATTTTTTAATTTTCTAATTTTCTAATGTTTTTGGATTTTTTAAAATTTTAAAATTTTTGTTTTGTTTTTATTTCTCCTCCTAAATTGTGCATAGGAGAGAAATGAAAGTAAATGCACAAATTTAAACTATCCTAAAAAAATATTAGTCTTTAAAGCAAATCAACTTAAGAAAAACTCAGGAGTATAGAGAAGAAACTCAAACCGTAAGTCACTGATTGAATTTGCATCTAGAAGGTCTGAGAACAGTACACGTAATCTAAGAACAGATCCGAAAATTCTTCAATTCGTTAAGCACTAAACCCATGAGTGATCTCTTCTTTTCTTCCTTTCTCGCAAAAGGACACATACTCTCAAACAAAGGTCTGAATGTTGTACAGTTGAGAGATGTCTCCTATCATGTGCCAGGAACAGCGACTACCAACAAACTGAAGTCTGATGATATGCCTCCATAGCTGCTCCGACACAGAGCGGGATCAGCTGGTCTTCGGAACCCAATCCATTTTGAAACTAAATCGACCTTTTTCATCCTTGCACGGTACTTTCTCCCATGACATATCATGTTTATCACAAACAGAAGATAAAGAAATATTAGAGTCATTAGTTGATTTGGGAGGGTGAGCCTTTGGAACCCATTTGTAGTTGGGTTTAACCCATTTCTTTTTCGATTTGATGGGTGGCTCAGTACTTGCTTTTGATTTTGATGTCGGCCGTTGAGATGACTTTGACCTACCTGGTCTTTGTTTTAGTGGAGCATCTCTTGGATTGGGCTTCTTGGCCGACATTTCCTTCTTAACTTTGGGATTTTGATTCTTGTCCTTTGGAGTTTGATTCTTGGCCTTGGGAGTTGAATTCTTGGCCTTCTTGGCATTCCAGTCCTCAATGTCTGACCGTGATCTCGAGGGGTTTCTTTTGAAGTATCTCCCTCTTGGCGCGTTCTTCCAGCCTTTTGCATAGTAAGGAACGTATGCGCGATTTGCACAATTTCTGGCAATGTGTCCAGGTGTTCCCCAGTGAAAACATGTCTTTTTCTTCACTATGAAGTTGTTTCTTTCTGCCCCTGGTGGTGTATCTTTGTCTTGTTTCTTATTGTTCCCACAAGCACAATTGCAAGAGGCACTCTATTTCACTGGAATTGGTGGCCTGTATTTCTCAACAGCAGGTTGATCAGAAGCAGTTGAGTTCGAAGCAACAGATTCAGAGCTCAAGAGGATGTTGGTTTGTTCAATGGTTTTCTCCTTGTTCTCATCCTCTGCTACTTTACCTGCACATGAAGTAGAAACATTAGTATTTTCAACCTAAATACCTCCTGACACAAATCTAGCTAGTTTGCCATATTGAAGATGTGCCTCCCTGTCAATTTCTTCCTGTGTCATAGGGATGGATGTGTAGTTATGATTGAAAGGTGAAGGAACACTATCATACCCTAGACCCTTGTTTTGATTATCTTTGAATTTTAATTGGGTTTGAAATAAGGACTCGACTGTCTTACTTGACGTAGTATAATATTTGAAACTAACATATGTTTTTCCACACTTAATTTTCAAAGCGTCAAGTTCTTCGGTTACAGCATCAAGTTGTCTCTTAATATAATCATAAAGCTCACATTTTCACTGTATTTTGTCTGAATTCTCTTAAATCCTTTATTTTTGTTTCTAACAGGGCCTTCAGGGGTTTCTGTCCTTTCCTGAGTTGATATCCATCATATCTCAGGTCCTCAACGTCTCTTTTTAATAAATCATTATGTTCACAAAGAAGTTTAACCGTAGCTTCACATGATTGAGAACATGAAACTTCACATGATTGAGAACATGAAACTTCATTGACCGGAAGGTTTGCGGAACTCATTGTTTTTCGACAATTCAAAGCGTCAAGTTCTTCAATTATATCAGCAAGACTAAGACGATTGAGATCTTTTGTCTTCTTGATGACCGCCACTTTCATATCCTACGATTTCGAAAGTGAATTCAATAGCTTATTGTTTATCTCAGATTTGGTCAAGAAGATCTCAGTTATATTCATTTCAGTAGTGAGTGTGGTAAATCGCTGCAACTGAGCTTCCAGGGTTTCTCCATGGATATAATCGAACATGTTGAAGTTTTGTCTTAGCATCTCCTGACGACTCTCTTTCATGTCTTCAATTCCCTCGTAAACTTCAAAAACTATTAAAAGCAAAACTAGAACTTAAAATTCAAACTTAAATTTAAAAATGCCCTTTGACTATAAACCTCAAAAGTCAACCTTAAAAGTCAAACTCAAAAGTCAAACCGAAAAGCTATATTTGAAATTTTAAAAGTCAAACAATAAGGTCAACGTTTAAAGTCAAAGGTCAAACTTTAAAGTCAAAGTTAAAATTTTAAGTAAAAAGTCAAAAATAAAAGTCACAAGTTAAAAATAGAATCAAAAAATAAAAACTAAAATTTTTGGGTTGAAAAAGGAATTTAAAATTAAAGGAAAATATATTTTGGGCTAAAAGTGTGAAATTTGCGAAACTTGAAAGCGGCAGGGAGTGGTTAAGTTTAAAAATTCGAAGTTAAATCACAAAGGATCTGTTGGTCGAATTAGCAAGGCGCGCTGACTGTGAACTAGAGGTCCCGGGTTCGATCCCCGGCAACCCCCAAATCCGCTTCTATTTTTAATGCGAGGTGCTGATGCGAGGCTGCTGCGATGCGAGGATGAAGCGAGGCCGAGGATCCGAGGCGCGAAGGCTAGGACTTGGTGCGAGGATGCTGCTGACTGAGAAGGCTTCCGAACCGGAAACTGCTGCTGACCGAGTCGAGGCCGCAAACTCCGGCGACTGTGAACACGTTTCCGGCCGTAAACTCCGGACCGTAAACCCTTCAAAGACCGTAAACAAAGCTTCATATGGCGAAAAAAACGACGTTTTTCACCATTTTTTGCTCCAAAATTCGATCAAAAACTCGTTTTTACGAAAAACACGAAGAACAAACCCCCCCTAATTTTCCGAGATCTATCCAAAAACGCAAGAATCTTTCCAAAATAAGATCAAATCGGCTCCAAATCGGCCAAAGATGAGTGATACAAACTTAGTTCTGATACCATTTGTAAGTCCCCAAATGTGCTTGTGTATCAATCAGATCCGTTTGATGGTGCATAATCCCAATCAAATGGATGATGTCAGATCAAATAGAAGAGAAGGAGAAGAAGAAGATGATGATGAATCTATGTATGATATGATTAGAATGAAGATTCGGATACAAAAGATTCATACACAAAACTTCTCTCAAGTTTCTCTCACACCTTAGAATACACACACTTAAGCTCCTTGGTTCTTTTTCTCACATGCACTCCTCACCCTATATATATGGACCTAAGGCCAAGCCCAAAATACAAATAATCCAATGCTCGGTCCAAACTACAATTAATCCTATACTATTTTTGGCCCAAATAATAAAAACAATAAATGCTTAGAAAAGCAAAATATAAACCATACCCAACATTCATACCCCTTTTATACACCTTCAAATACTTTATAATGTATTTTTAATACATTTCGGGGGAGAATACAAGTAAACACCTGGTTAATCCCGAGTGAAAACGTGAAAACTCTTGTTATATCTTGCATGCACTAGGTTTATACAAAATGCATAGTATTCAGGGTAGCCATCATTGTTAAACCATTTTATGCATTCAAAGAACTTAAGATTTATGCTTAGTCAAACATTGTTAAAGAGAATAAACATTGTATACAAAACTATCACCTTAATACAGACTTAGTTGAGAATCCGTGAGACATTTACATCTTCAACGCTACATTTTTGCGAAAAGGTACAACTTAAAGTCCTGTCTATTATAACTAGAGTCTCCCATTTGGATAGCGTATCAAATGTGTATAGATCTATACGGGAAGTCATGATCCCGCGCTGACTGTTAGCTACAGTCCTTTGGGTGACAGTTTGTCATAAACGTTTCGACACCTTAAGACCGTTGCCACATGCATATTATGTTTAGTATGGTTATAAAACTCACCGGATAGACACTTATTATGGTATTCTGATTTTATGAACGAGTAGCTATTAAAACAATTCTTCTTCTAACAAGTGCGATCTTCTTATAGCTTTATTATATAAAACTATGCCTCAACCTTTAAGCACGTCGGTTGCTTGAGATTTTTTGGTCTTAGAGACTGCCTGTTACGTTCGGAAAATAAGGGATTTTCCTGTATCTAAAACAATCAACTAATAGGAACATAAGGGATTTTCCTGGTGCAACTATTTACAATTTACAACATGAACATTCATATGCATTTCATACTTTTATAATAAAATAAGGGATTTTCTTGGAAAACTTACGAACTTTGGAATGGCATACATTTTCTCAAAACCGCTTATGAACTCACCAACTTAATTGTTGGCACTTTTTCTTTGAAATAACTTGTATTCTCAAGGAACTACTAAGCAGGTTTGGAAATCATCTTTTGTGGATTAACGTTCTGGCGTTAACGACTTCTTTTGAAACATGTTATTGTATTTATATTTTGAATATGTAACAACTACGATTACGTAAACACTTTTAAATATTTATATATTTGGTGGTGTGTACTTTCCTTACTATTGCAATTGTTATGATACTGAATATGATGTCCTCCGCCCCCGAACGTTTTCGCCATTCTGGTTTGGGGGTGTGACACATGAAATGGCATTAGTGTGTGTGAGAACAAAGGTGGGCCGATTTCTATTAGTGCATACTATTCTCTCAAGTTTTCCAAGTTGTTTGGTGATTTGGGATTCCACTTGAGGCATCCACATTATTGGTGCTAGGCTCTCAAAACTCCAAGCAATCAACCACAAGCAAAAGGTATGTTCGTCTACTAGATTTTACGTTACAAGTACCCCATAACATGCTAGTTAGGTTGAAAACCTTTGAAAAATCAAATTTTCATGTATACCAGAGAAAACATAGATCCAAGGTTTCTAGGGTTGCATGTACACCATAAGAGTGTTAGAATGCTCAAAACCCATCACATACTCCCATGGTAGTCCCTTCATATACTTATCGATTTTCGTTAGCTCGTCAGTGACAATACGCAAAGCAAACTCCATCTTTTCTATGAAGGCATTGGTGTACTCGCTAATGGATATGTTGCGCTTTCAACGTTAGAAACTGGTTTTCTAGCTCCAACATGTTTTGGGCAGAGCAGAACTTGCGTTTAAAGTGGACCAAGAACTCTGCCCATGTCAATTGTAGTGGCACATTGGGGCGTATGGTCTTCCCAAAAGTGTTCCACCAGCAAGCAACACCGCCTCTAAACTGACGCACTGCATAAGTGGTTTCTAAGTTGCCTTTGTGACCACATGTTATGAAAATTAGCTCCATCTTAGATATTTAGTCCATAACTCCGATTGGATCATTTTTCCCAGTAAAAGTCGATGGCTTGCAATTCGTAAAGTCTTTGTACTTGCATCTGTTCCTTTCGATTCCCCCATTCTAGTTATTTCTTCTCACCACTGGTGGTTCATCTTGACTAATAGTACAACTGTAGTTTCCTTCCTCCGACTGTTCAATGTTCAGTTCAGACTGTTCAACAGGCATAGTAGGTTCATCCCTATTTTGTTGAAGTAGATGCTTTGACTCTTCCATCTGATGATCTAACATCATTTGAATCATGGATTGTACTCCTGCCATTGTGATTGGCTCTGGAGCAGCTACTACCTCTGGTGCACGCTCAATCACTCGTGGCTTAGGTTGATGATTTCCATTAGCGTTTCCTAATCCGCTTCTGTGACGCCCATAGATCCGGACTAGTAAATTTAGAGACGATAAGCGTCAAAAAAAACTTTTTGATAGATGAGTGTTTAGAATAAATAATCTTAACCATGTTGTAGTATATGTCACAAAGTTTCCGTACACATAAAGAATGCTGAAATCT
Source organism: Lactuca serriola (assembly GCF_051521515.1). Lineage (NCBI taxonomy): Eukaryota > Viridiplantae > Streptophyta > Magnoliopsida > Asterales > Asteraceae > Lactuca > Lactuca serriola. The sequence goes on from NC_136415.1 coordinate 87,779,344, forward strand.
GAGTTATAACAAAGAAGCTACTACCAATCAAAGTTTCGCGACAGAACCGGCACGACACAGCGCGACGTAAATAGTGAATTTACAATAGAGAGATATTTGGCCTTAGCAATCTAAATGAAAGTCGCAGAATATGTTAAACCGAGAGCTTTCATAAAAAGAACATCTAAATTTGACTTCGTATGAGGAGTTATGATTTTTTTAAGTTCCAGCTAAGCAGTATATAGCCCAATGTTCGATTATGAGATCAAGGGATTTCTATCCGAAACAATCTAAACGAGAATCGAAGATCTCGTCGATAGTAGTTCAACGGTAAAAAGACAGACGAAAACAGACGTTAGATGAAGAAGTTATGAGTTTATAATAGAGTTTTCATGTCCCGGCCCACTAAAAATAAATACAATAAAAGTTAAATTAAAAATTAGCTGGCGGAGTCTAAACGAGAGTTGTAGAGCATAATCTCACCTACGCGTGGATATAAAGAACGTCGAAAACGGAACTCGTATGCAAAAGTTATGAATTTCTGAAGTTCGGGGCACGAACCCCAACACTATGTCAGAGTTCACGACGTGAACTCAATGCTAACGTTTTTTGGAGCCTGACAGACTCAACATCGCGACTACACACCTGATGACGTCCAAGGTCACGACGTGAAATGATGGTTCACGACGTGAATACTGAATTTTCAGCCCTCTAAATAGAAACCGAAGGCATCCGGTTTTGGTTGCTAATTTCTTAACCTCTCTCCTACTCTACTCATCTTTAAGCCTTCTTTTAACCCCTCGAAGCTCCGGTACCATCCCCGATACCTGAAGCGAGTCCCGACGCTCCGAAGATCCTGAGAAGAAAAGAGTTTCAAGCCAAAGCTCTGTCCGTGAGAAGCCCGGTGTGTGAAGATACCCCGGTTTCATCGAAGAATACTACTTTACAAGTCGTAGTGCTGTCTGAGCATCGTCTAATCAAGTGAGTGTGTAGTTAGTTTCTTCTAACACATAAATATGAAGTGTTTGCTATGAAATACGTGCTATGTGTTATAAATTATTTGTTTATTTGAGATAGATATGGATTTGATGTTTTATACAGGTTTTAAATGATTAAAAATGTATGTGTATTTTATATTTACAAGATAAATGTTGGGTTGAACATGGGTAGATGAAATAGTTGGTGTGAGACGAAAGATGTTATGAGTGAACCCTGGCGACTATGAGACATAGTACCTGTAGTATAAACTCTGGTGACTATGAGACGTAGTGCCTATAGTATAAATCATGGCGACTATGCGACGTACTGCCTATTGTATAAACCCTGGTGACTATGCGACGTAGTGCCTACTGTATAAACCCTGGAGACTATGCGACGTAGTGCCTATTGTATAAACCCTGGTGACTATGTGACGTAGTGCCTTTTGTATGAATCTTGGTAGCCATGGGCTTTGGATAAATTCCTTAGGTCAATCCTTTGGAATGAATGAATGAAGGATAGTTGATTCTTAGGGTAAATCCTTATGTAATAAATGAAATAATGGGGATGAGTAATTGGGTTGATTGTTGGATGATTGAATATAATAATTGTATTATTGTGGGTTGAAAACCCTATGTGTTCACCAAGCTCCCAAGCCTGAGCCACTCAGTTTCTTTATATCACAGGTATCAATACGAAGACACATTTCACTGAGAAATTAAAGGAGATGTAAATCATTAGTGTAAATGAATGTATGTTATGTTTATGCTTATGTGTCTGTATTGATCATGACATCCCAAATGTTTTAAAATGAATAAAATGCATTTCTTTGGAAATACTTTGATAAAGTACTTATCATGTTTTCTGGGAACAAATTCCGCAACATTTTTAATAAAAGAAATACTCTTATTTTAAAGCAAAGCATAAAAAAATCGGTCTTTTCTGGTCGTGAAGTTAGGGATGTCACAGCTTCGATTTCTCACCATGTCAATCTATACACCAAAGTAGGAGAATTTAGATCTATGTTTTTGATAGACGTTTAATCCTCCTTGTTTCTTCAAAAATTTACATGCTAGTTCTAATATCATAATTATTTGTTTACAATTCTGAACACGTAAAGTTTCTAGTTCTGGTCGGCAGCAGACCATAGATCCGATCAAATAATAGAATATAAGGCATCTTTATAGCTATAACAACAATCATTTTGCACATAAAATCATTTTTAGGCATCTTTCCTAAAATAAGCTAGTGCTTGTGTAGAATATAGTAGACACTCACCTCACAAGCATTGCTTACCATTCTAAGTTTAAGTCTAGAAATGCTACAAATTCCTAGTTCGCTTAAACAGATGCTTTGATACCAACTGTGACATCCCAAACTTCACGGCCAGAAGAGACCGATTTGTTTATATTTTTTTTGAAAATCATAGTATACTTTTGAAGAAATATGTTGCGGAATTTGTTCCAAAAAATATGATAAAGAATTTATCAAAGTATTTCTGAAGAAATGTATTTTCATTATATTAAAAACCTCAGGATGTCATTGTCAATATAGATCTGAAGCATAAATAGAAACAACATAGTCCTTACAACATTTTATTTATTTCTACTGGCCTATAATCCATAATCTCTCATCAAATCATCGCATCTATGTGCTTATGCCACTACCTGTAATACAAGAAACCGAGTGGGTCAGACTTGGGAGCCTGATGAGCAGCACATAGGGTTTTCAACCCATAATAGTTATGTTTATTAATTTCAACAAATGAATGAACCTAATTACCCTTTCCCGTTATCCTCACTTTTTGTACCTAAAGCATCTAAATTAAAGGACCTAGCCTAATAATTTTTCATCAGGATGACAACAATGCTTAGGGGATTCCTCAGCAATATATGCCAAATAAGGCAACCATGAGGGAATGGACTACACCTGGTGAACACATAGTTCAAATAAACACCTACAGGTTGCGAGCCTATCTGTAACACCCATAAAACACAACCCAATTTTTTTTGTTTATATTGTTATAAAACCCATATCCAAACCGAGTGAAAATAGAATATCATGTATCATGTATCTCAATCATCATAATAAAATCTACTAGATAAAAATGTACTAAAATATCAGAGTGAAAATCCCAGGCTAATGACGGTGGTGTGTGCCATGCGATCATCTCGAGCTCTTCCCTTTGCTACCGGAAGCACCTGAAACCAAAACTGAAATTGTAAGCACGAAGCTTAGTGAGTCTCCCAAACTACCACATACCATACAAAAAGATAACACATATAAATATAACTCTGGGACTACTCCCACTACATCGGGACGAATCCCGACATCGGCTTACCCGACATTGGACTCTTGTCCGGCATCGAGCTCACCCCAACATCCGACCGCATCGGGCATTGGGCTCGCCCCGACATCGGGATTACCTTGGCATCGGGCTCACCCCGGCACATACATAACATATCATATATCATAAACACATAACATAAACACATAAACTGGATCGGGCTTGCCCTGGTATCGGATCGAAGTCCGGAACATATCACATATAACACATGACCAGCATAGCATACATCAGGCTTACCCCGGCATCGGGCTCTCCCCGGAACACATAACACATAGCACATAAAAATACATGAATCACAAAGACAACAAGCATACATAACTTCTTCTCGGGATCACCCCGACATCGGACCAAAGTCCGAAAGCATATAGACTATATCAGGCTAACCCCGGTATTGGACCAAAGTCCGGAACTACTATAGGAGAACACACCTATCAACTGACTGCGGAATAGCTCGTGCAAAGTTGGCACCGTCGTCTGCTCTGCTACTCCCCGACTATAATGACCAAATAAATATTTAGTCAGAAACTGATGGTTCTTCCGTGGGTAAAATGACTATTTTACCCCTTTGATTTAATTTGGGCCATGACCTAGGCCCACTCCTCTCTCGTCCTCACTAGGACCCAATAAGTCCCCAAATGGCCCAATTTTCTAAATTGGGCCCAACTCTCCAAATAGGCTTTCCTCCCAAGCCCAAACCAATTCTTGGGCCCTTTACTGACTTTTGAAGGCCCACTACAACCAAACTTCTGCTATGACCAAAGGTCGGCCCAACCAAGGCCCAATACTTAGAACCCACTGACTGGGCGTATGCTGAGCGTACCCATCTATACGTTGTGCGTACTGCATGAATGGCTTGTATGATGCGCGTACTGGCGTGTACGCCCAGTGTTCGCTCCTGTTAATCAATATCTTCCAAAACGACTTAATTCCTTAAGACACTACGTCCATACTACATATCTGGGTCCAATACTTCTTCCTAGCCCATAAATTTGGTCACTTGGTGGCTTGCAAACCATCAAATGAGCCCAACACTAAAAATGACAATGAACTTCCAAAGGAAAGGCTAGATCGGTTGCATGGCTTAATAAGAGTCTCAAAGCTTAGAACTTTACTGCCAAAGGGACCCATTGAGCTTCAAGAGTGGCAACCCTAAGGTCAAATTCGATGTTTCATGAACAAGATCCAAACTTTGGACCTAAAAAGGTCCAAATCTTCCAAACCTTAGATCTAGACTTTAAGGGAGAAAGTTAAGAGCTTTATACCTTCTCTAGATGCCAAAAGATGAGCTTAATCCAGATCTTTGAGCTCAAGACACTTAAAGGCTTCTCCTCCAACCTCTCCTTTTCTTTTCCAAAGCTTCCATTGCCAAAATGAGCTCACACAGGTCAAACACACACAACAATGGAGTATGGGGCGTAATTAGGGTTTTCTGAGGGTGAGGGGACTGGTATGAAGCCATGGGTGTGGCTATAATAGGGTATTTATCTGACTTAAACCCTAAAAATTAGGGTTTCCCATCTGCTCACGTACGCTTTGCGTCCCCCGAATCCGATGCAGGCTACTATGCCCCGCGTACACCCAGGCTACGCCCAACATACGTCTTATGGGCAACCCAAATCTTGGCCCAAATGCTTAAGTCCAATCCAAAAGTCCTTTTTGTCTATAGTTGGCCCAACCATAAATTAAGGAGAATTAATTTAACAAATGCCTCAAAAGTCGATCGTTACACTATCATCGTTCCACTAGACTCTCTAGAATAGTATGTGGTCATCATCTATACTCCAGTAGATGATTGGATCATCGTAAACATCGAGTCCTCTCATCATTTTATTTTATCACACATCATCAATTTCATCTACCCATCATCACCCAACATATTTGTATATATAAAATACATATACAATTTAAATCAAGTAAAAACATGTATAAACCTTTCATCCAACATAGATATAAAAAAAATAGAAAATATGCACACATAGCACGTAATTTATATTAAATCCTTCATATCTATGCGTAAAATGAAAGTAACTATGCACTCACTTGTTAAAGTGATGACTCTAAACTCGGGCAACGCTTCACTTCTAATAATTTTATTTTTCGTTCGACGAAACCGAGTATTATTACCAGTAGATTTTAGTATAATATTTATTGCGACTAATTATTAGTCTAGATTTACAATTGATATTGTTTTATAACTGTTAAACAATAATTTTCAACTACTATGTATAGACAGGGGCCATACATGAAACACCAGAGGGCAAGACCATTTTTGCATTAAAGTTGTTTTGAAATTCAACAACCCTATGCGGCCCTTCAAACTAGATTCCCCATACCGCAAATAGTTAAAAGATATTAGAATAATACTTTCTATTTTATAATACTTAAGCACATATATTGTTTATACGTTCATAATAACGATAATGAATTTAAACATAAGCTATACTTAAAGTAGGGTAAACATAACTCACTTACAATGAGGTTTAGCTAGGAGCCGGACTCTGTGGGGGCAAAACTTCTAAGCTGAAAGGTCTTCTTCTCGGAGCTTTCTAGCGCTTCGGGACTCAGCTCTAACACCTGGGAAGTTCTAGGGAAAGGAAGGGGTTAAGAAGAATGTTTGAGAGAGAAAGAATAGGAAAGATGTGAAAAAGAATGAAGAACATCGCATCTATTTATAGGGTGGAACTTCCGGCTCGCTGAGCATAGCCTCAGAGTTCGCTGTGTGTACGAGGGCCAGGTGTCGACATCGCATGAGAAGCCTCGCAGAGAAATCGAGGGCTCGGTTCTAGTCCATGTGTCAGTCTCACATTCTTCTCTAATTTAATAAATTTCTAAATTCCGTGACATTCACATACGAGCTCCATTTTCAACATTCTTTATATCCACGTGTAGGTAGCGACGTGATCTACTAGTTTTGTTTAGACTCCTACGGTTAGTTTTAACTTTATTTTTAAAGTTATATTTTAACATGCTTAGACAGATAAAGTCCGTTAAAAATTCATACTTTGTCATCCAACGTCATTTTTCATCTGTCTTTATATTGTTGAGTTCCTATTAATGAGATCTTCAATTCTCATTTAGGTTGTGTCGGCTAAAAATCAATCGATCTAAAATTCGATTTCCAAGTTGTGTACTGTTATGCTAAATCTTAGAAAAATCGTAACTTCCTCATACGAAGTCATATTTAGACGTTCTTTTTATGTACGTACTCGGTTTAATGTATGCTACGACTTTCGTTTAGATCTCTAAGGCAAAAAAGTATTTTATCGCAAACTCAGTCTTTACGATTCTCGGTGTCGTGGCGGTTTTACCGCAAAATTTCGACAGGTCATAACTTCTTCGTTAAAATTCGGATTTCAGCGTCCCTATATCCCCGAAATCCTTGTTACGACTACTTCAATTTTCTTTAAAGATATTGGGCCTATCTATTATTTTATTTTTGATGCATATTTTTATTATTATTTTATTATATCATTATAAATAAGTATAATGCACACAAAATCACATAAATCACATAATACTCAAATAATTCCTCTTCATTACATCAAAATAGGTTACAATTGTTGACCCAAACTATTACATCATCATACTAATCCTTAGCCTGAAACACGGGCGTTACAATGGATGACCAAGTTTGTGATGGAGTGTGAGTAGTGAGTTCTTGAGAGTAACATGGATTTGGAGCTTGGGATGTAACCGCATGTGGTAAAATCCATTAGTTTTCTCTCCTCGCATTAGATGCCCTCATGCACAGATCCTTCACAAAGAAATGAGGTGGAAAGAATTCCACTAAAAACCAAATTAGTATCGCATTATTCAGAGACATATACTAGATTTCTATGTAATCTTGGAACATATAACACATTAGATAATAATAATATTCTATGAGGTGTAGAGATGTATGTGTTGCTAGTGTGTGTTATATGGAAACCTAAACCATCTCTAAGGACTATCTCATCTGGACCTCCATACTCAGATACCCTGTGAAGGGTATTACCGTCAGACATTATGTGATTGGATACACCAGTATGGAAAAGCCATGAGGGAGAACCTGGTGCTGATGTGGTAACATTGGCAACTGATGTTCCTTATATGTGTAGGGTCAGTGATTACATTGTTCTCCCTTAAGAATCGAGCAGGTTTGCAAAAGTCCTTCGTGGGGTGCCCTAGAATGTTACTGTATTGACAGAAGTGATTGTTTTTGCTGGTATGATTTCCATATATTTTTTAGCCATTGAGATTGAGATGTTCCTTTTGACTGATGAGAGAGAAAGGATCGAGTGTTGTTTGTAAGGTCCTGAAACGATCTTACCAGTGACCAAACAACAATAACAATCAAATAATCAAATATGAACGAGTAGAATAGAGAATCAAACAAGCTTGCACACGCTTTTCTATTAGAATCATGTCTGGTACAACTTGCAGTTTACAAGAGCTGAGAATACCGAGGCAACAAAAACCACAAAAGACCTAGCATAACTCTATATATACTATCATGGGCCGGCCTTGGGTTTACGGCCGTAAACTCATTACAGTGACCGTAAACTCCAAGCAAAATACTATAAGCTATCAAATGACCAAAAGAACCTATTACATGGAAAGCCTAGACCAAACCACTAACTGAACCCTTCAATCTCCCCCTTCGTTTGGTGCTGGCTTTAATTCAATCTTTGTCTATAATCATTACATCATCCAGCCCCATCGCTCCATTCCACATTCGCTTGTTGATGATTTCAGCAACCATCGTGGTATATTCTTTCGCAGCAGACTCAAAAATCTCCTCAGCAACTTGAATATGGAAATGGCTCAAATGCTGAATGTCCCATTTGCCAAACTGGTACAAATCCCTTTTTTCATATAAACGAATGCATCCCTCCTTCAGTTTGACAACAACAGATGTTGTGGTTTCATCAAACACCCAGTAAAGCATAGAGCTTAGAGATCCATCCGAGTAATCTTGAAGCACTGGAATTTGTTTGACCTGATTTGTAGCAGGCCACATCACCACCTGAAGCAGATTTCCAGTCTTGGGAGCAATAACATCAGGATGATCCATTATGACAGACTCAGCAGTCTTCATAGCTGGAAACCCCTTCTTTACTTGGTCTTCCAGAAAGTGCTTGAAGCTTGTTGCTTGCTGGTTATCGGTCGGGTTTAAGAACGGAGATTGAGATACCTCCGAAAGATTCACTCTGGTCCATGAGTTAAAATCATGATAGTCCTTGTAGAGCTCTGTATTGCTACTCTTTCTGTGAACAATCCACATTTTCAGTGGATCATGAAAACCCCAAGAGATGATACCTGACCTATCACCATACGTGTCTCAAAAGCTTACAGTTTCGAGATCCGTAACTATGATTTTGGACTGATTTCCTGGTGCATTCTTGTCCAAACTATAACAGCCCGGATTCCCAGGTATTAGTTGGAGCTCAGACTCGCCGAGTATGATCGCGATTTGGGCGCAGGTTCGCGTCCGGACTCGGCGAGTCCATGCTGTTTAATGAAACCCTAATTTCCCGGCTCTGAGCCCTATTTAAAGGACCTTATAGCCCTTCATTGCAGCTACCTTCGACCTTGAGAGCACCAGAGCATCTGAGAGTCCTTGTGAGTGAGAAAAGAGGCCATTATCCACCATCCTTGTGTGTGTTAGCAAGAAGGGAAGAGGAAGGCCAAGATAGGAGAGTTGGGGAGCTTGGATCTACTTTCATTGTGGCAGAGGAAGCTATTTGAGGAGGATTATAGCTCGGAGGATCGAGCGCGGGTGATTTCCGGGATTTGTGAGTTATCGAGATACGCGAGGTGAGTCTTCTCACTATACGATACCTAGAGTGGTATTATGTGATGACCGGAGGGTCTTATGTGTTATGTATGAGATTATGTGCTATGTGTTATATGTATGTGGTATGATGCTATAGACCCGACCGGAGGGTCCAACGATACAGACCGGGCCGGAGGGTCCAACGATACAGACCGGGCTGGAGGGTCCAACGAGCTATCACCGGGCCGGAGGGTCCAACGAGCTACGGGACTGGAGGGTCCCGCTGAGACACATCGACCAGGGGGTCGTATTATAGCCTTGAGTGGCGTATGTGTTGTATGCGGTATTTTGGGGAACTCACTAAGCTTCGTGCTTACAGTGTTTTGTGTTATGTGTTTCAGGTTATCACAGTATCACGGGACGGCACCGGCTCGATTGTGCACACCAGAGAAAGAGTCATGTTTTGAGGATCCTGGTTTATCATGCAAGTGGAAATGGAGTTATGTTTTGTAATTCGATTATGAATGAGACTTTAAACAAAGTGTTTTTAAGAATTAAATGATTATTTTAAATGAAAATTTGTTTTGAAATTTTCGGCGTTACAAGTTGGTATCAGAGCCTTGGTTTGAGGGATTCGGATGCACCTTCGGGTAAATCTGGACTCAAACTGAGGAAGTAAGAAAAGTTTTCAAAGAAATAATTTTCTAAAGCGAATAAGAGTTCAAAGAGGAAGCGAGAAAGAGCAGTGTGTACAATCAGCCAGAGCCCGAACGGTGATTTCCCAAAATACCCCTACTTTTGTGTCATGAAATATTTATGATGCACTTTATGAGATATTATTACATGCTAGAGACAGGCTAGGTATTTCATATCTTAGGACTAGAGTGGCCTGATTTGTGATGCCTTAGCCTAGGGATTGCTGTTATATGCGATGTGCTTTTGAGTGTGTGATGAGTGAGAATATTTAGTTGGAATCCTTTAGGGGATTTGAGTAGAGGAGTAATATAGGGGAGATACCTAGATAAGTACCGTGGTACTTAGAGAAAGAATAGTTAGAACCCGCGAGGGGAAGAGTTGCAGAGTTCGGTGGTACTTTAGATGATGAGCAGAGCAAGCGGAGTTATCACCCAGAGTGAGTCATATATATTCTTCGACGCTCGAATGCTGCTTGCTTCGTGCTTTGTGGAACTCTCGATGATGGGAGTCAGCTACCAAGCGAATATGACGATATTCAGGTGGTAGATGGCTGGCATCATTAGGAGCTCTTCAACAGCTGATGGCAGAGAAGTGTGGGAATCTAGGAAGAGCCTAGGGAGTAACCTTAGCCAGATGAGTGCGCTGGCAGGGTAGAGAATTTCGCTGGGAAGCGAGCGCGTGACGGAATTGGTGAACGAGAAGGTCGAGCAGCTACTTAGGAGCTCCGGGTAGTCCGTGTGGAAAGTATGGGTAGATGTGGCAGGTAGTATGGGCCCGTACTACTGAAAGCAAAGGACCCATACTTGATACAGGGAGTATTCCGAACGTTCTAAGGAGCGGATTGAGAAGTGATGTTATGGTTTGAGTACCATACATCGGAGCAGATTAAGGAGTGATGTTATGGTTCGAGTACCATACATCGGAGCAGATTGAGGAGTGATGTTATGGTTCGAGTACCATACATCGGAGCGGATTAAGAAGTGATGTTATGGTTCGAGTACCATACATCGGAGCGGATTGAGAAGTGATGTTATGGTTCGAGTACCATACATCGGAGCAGATTGAGGAGTGATGTTATGGATCGAGTACCATACATCGGACCGGATTGAGGAGTGATGTTATGGTCCGAGTACCATACATCGGAGCAGATTGAGGAGTGATGTTATGGTTCGAGTACCATACATCGGAGCGGATTGAGGAGTGATGTTATGGTTCGAGTACCATACATCGGAGCGGATTGAGAAGTGATGTTATGGTTCGAGTACCATACATCAGAGCGGATCGAGGAGTGAAGTTATGGTTCGAGTACCATAAATCGGAGCGGATGAAGGAATGATGTTATGGTTCGAGTACCATACATCAGAGCAGATGGAGGAGTGATGCTATGGTTCGGGTACCATACACCGGAGCATATTGAGAAGAGATGTCATGGGATGAGTACCATGGTTCGTAGTGAATGATGCTTATGGTTCTCCGGTTATCCGGTCACAATTGATGAGGTAGAGATTGGACGCTATGGGTTTTAGGCCTGTGGGACATGATTGAGTTCGAAGAGGCATCCCTTGAGAGGGTGGTCGAGAGCCTATCAGAGTATTTTGGTAAGGAGTTAGAGGGAGGGGAGAATTTCAGTATGAGTTGAGCAATCAGTCGATAGAGGAGATGTCACCTTCCATGACCTGAGTGGTGCTATTTATGTTCGTGTGTGGAACATGAGAGGCCTGATGTTTAAGTTTCGGGTTTGGGGGTAAAACCCTGCAGGTTGTCATTGATGATGATTTTCCATCAGAGTATCAGGTAGCATGTGTGCTGCGAGACAGTGATTTACCATGAGCAGATAGTCAGTTGGGACTGAGATAGTCGAGGACCACGTTACACCTATTGAGTATAGTAGGGCGTATTGTAGAGGTATCAGTGGAGATTCCAGTCGAGTTAATCAGTGCAGTGGTTTTTCTATCTATGTTGGGTATTGAATATGGGAGTGGGTCCCTGTTCTTGGGATGATCCATGTGTTGGAACGTCGGTTGATGAGTCGAGGTGGGGGAATATGATGATTTCGTGGTCCAGTCTAGGAGTCAGTGATGTTATTGGACAGTTGAGTTGTTTGGTATTGGATTGGTACGAGACTTGGAATGACTAGAGGCAGTCGTGACGAGAAGTTCTTGAGGATTTCATCTGAGGTTCTGAGTTATGAGATCGATTGATTTCCTTAAAGGAGATTATCGGGCGTTGCGTAGCACTTTCTAGGGGCAGGTTCGTTATTGCTGGTGAAAATAGTTCGTGAGGTTGTTGATGTGTCAGATAGTGATGGTTCGAACCCTAAGTGGGGGAGAACCAGGTGATTTATTGAGAGAACCAGAGATTTGTGCAAGAGCGGTTAGGGGTTGGATGCAGAAACCTGCGGCTTGAATTCATGAGATCAGGGTCATTGGTGATCAAGGAAAGGTGCAGGACGAGATAATGCATGTGGTTTATGTCTGAGAGAAGGATGGGTGTTTCCACGGCGGGCGGTCAATGGTCAGGAATCTGATGGTGATCAGAGTCGTTTCAAGTGGTAGACTCGTAATGATGGTATGGGCAATAGAGAACTTCTGGGTTGAAATATGGGAAGAAGATTGTCAAGTAGCCAACTCCCGGGCTAGGATGTGTATTCTTGCTTGGATTTTGAGCAGTAGTGGAAAGGGTTTCAGAAGATCATCAGTGTGTTCTGAAGGGTTAGCGCCTTCCTTGTATTCCAATTGAGTGTTTGGATGCACTGAAGTTACGCATTGAGTGATATAGGAAAATTATTATGGGATTCAGAGGAAATGTATTGTTGTATGTGTATGGTGTTGGGAGTAAGGGAATAAGTGGTAGAGACAGGACATTGTGATGCTCTGTTAGGGTGTTCTGTGGTTTCTACATATAGCATCCCGATTTCAGAGTTATTTAGAGTCTTGGGTTTAAGATGACTAGTGATGTATCATGTATCCACGGTTCCAGTGGGAGCCCTTCGTGTATTGTCATCAAGAGGGATTATTTAAGGAAGTGGATCTCCACAGAGGTAGGTTTTGTGTTATGGCGGTTGCCGCCCGAGTCTGTAATGCATATCGGGGCAAGTGTGTGTGTAGCTATCTATGATAGTCTTCGGTGCATGAGTTAGTGAACATAGTGTGGCGTTGTAATGAGAATGAGAGTATAAGGTGAAGCTACGGGGAGCCATAGTATTCACCAAGTAGAGGGTGTCGTGATGCTACGGGGAGCCGTAGTATTCACCAGTCAGAGGGTATTGTGATGCTACGGGGAGCCGTAGTACTCACAAGTCAGAGGGAGGGAGTCGTGGTACTACGGGGAGCTGTAGTACTCACTAGTTAGTTGGCGTTGTGATACTACGGGGAGCCGTAGTACTCACTAGTCAGAGACTGTCGTAATGTTGTGGAAAGCCATAGTACCCACTAGATGGCAAGCGAGTGTGATGATGGAGTGTTCTCCGATAAGTGCATGACGCAGAAGAGTTTTAGGCTTGAGTAGCCCTAGTGTTGAGTTTTTGGAGCCTGGTGGTTAAAACCGGGGCAAGACTGGGGTCTCCGTCTCTGTTGGGAGGGTCAGCGAGGCGCGGGAGAATATGCGCAGCAGACGCCAGAGGTTAAAGCTAAGTCAATCTTCGATTGGATTGTATTTCTTTATGAGAAATAGGGAATTTCGTGACTTGCGTGTCACTGGGCCGTGATAGTGGTCACGGGGAGGAAGTTAGTGAGATGTTTTGGATCATGTTATGTGTGACCTTTGGGGGTTCAACTGTGGGGCCAAAAGCTGACCTGGTGCTCGGTATCGAAGATGAATATGAGAAATGAGCTAGAGTTTACCATGGTGATGTTTGCGGATACTTCAAAGCGAGCGAACAATTCAGATGCTCGAGGATATGTTTCGGGCATGTGTATTAGATTTCAGGGGGAAATTGTGGCCCGTATTTTCCCTTGACAAAGTTTTCCTACAACAACAACCATCATTAGTGCATCAGTATGCCGCCCTTTGAGCTGTTGTAAGGAAGGGAGTATTGGACCCCATTTGCTGGGGAGAGGTAGAGCAATGTGTGATGGGAAGTACAAAGATTGTGCTTCAGACGTCAGAGCAGATATAGCAGGTTAGGCAGAGGTTGTTGATCGCTCAGAGTCGCCAGAAGAGTTATGCGGACAGGCGCCGGTTCGAGCTCGAATTTTTGGTCGGTGACCTTGTACTCCTGAAGGTCTCTCCTTGGAAAGGAGTGATTCGATTCAGGAAGAGGGGCAAGTTGGGGCCCCGATATATTGGTCCATTGCGAGTGATCGCGAGGGTAGGCCGGGTGGCCTATTGTTTGGATTTGCCAGCAGAGTTGGGACAGATTCACGACACTTTTCATGTGTCGCAACTGAGGAAATGTATAGCTGATGAGTCGGCAAGTGGTTCCATTAGAGGATATTCAGGTGGATGCAAGCCTGAATTATGCTGAGAGAACAGTGGCAATCAGAGATCGGAAAATCAAGGTTCTGGAAAAAAAAAGAGATACCCTGGGTTTTTGTTCAATGGCGGCATCGTAAGGGGTCCGAGATGACTTGGGAGTCAGGCGAGAGATGCGTGAGCAGCATCCGAAGTTATTTGCAGAGCGAGACTTCGAGGGCGAAGTCTAGTTCTAGTGGAGGAGAATTGTAACAGCCCGAATTCCTAGGTATTAGTTATTCTTGTAATTTTTGGTGATTTGTGAGGAGACTCGGCGAGTTGGAGCTCAGACTCGCCGAGTATGATCGCGATTTGGGCGCGGGTTCGCGTCCGGACTTGGTGAGTCCAAGAGTGGACTCGGCGAGTCCACGCTGTTTAATGAAACCCTAATTTCCCGGCTCTGAGCCCTATTTAAATGATCTTATAGCCCTTTATTGCAGCTACCTTCGACCTTGAGAGCACCAGATCATCTGAGAGTCCTTGTGAGTGAGAAAAGAGGCCATTGTCCACCATCCTTATGTTTGTTAGCAAGAAGGGAAGAGGAAGGCCAAGCTAGGAGAGTTGGGGAGCTTGGATCTACTTTCATTTCGGCAGAGGAAGCTATTTGAGGAGGACTATAGCTTGGAGGATCGAGCGCGAGTGATTTCCAGGATTTGCGAGTTATCGAGATACGCGAGGTGAGTCTTCTCACTATACGATACCTAGAGTGGTATTATGCGATGACCGGAGGGTCTTATGTGTTATGTATGAGATTATGTGCTATGTGTTATATGTATGTGGTATGATGCTATAGACCGGACCAGAGGGTCCAACGATACAAACCGGGCCGGAGGGTCCAACGATACAGACCGAGCCGGAGGGTCCAACGAGCTATGACCAGGCCGGAGGGTCCAACGAGCTACGGGACTGGAGGGTCCCGCTGAGACACATCGACCAGGGGGTCGTATTATAGCCTTGAGTGGCGTATGTGTTGTATGCGGTATTTTGGGGAACTCACTAAGCTTCGTGCTTACAGTGTTTTGTGTTATGTGTTTCAGGTTATCACAGTATCACAGGACGACACCGGCTCGATTGTACACACCAGAGAAAGAGTCATGTTTTGAGGATCCTGGTTTATCATGCAAGTGGAAATGGAGTTATGTTTTGTAATTCGATTATGAATGAGACTTTAAACAAAGTGTTTTTAAGAATTAAACGATTATTTTAAATGAAAAATTGTTTTGAAATTTTCGGCGTTACACAAACTCCGCTTGAATAAGATTTGTGCCTTCTTGGCAGCCTTCTCTTGTGTATCCCGAATGATTTCTGAAATATGCGGAGCATGAATGGGCTCTTCTTCGAAGCGATTCTCGACCCGTGAGGTATCAGCAGTTGGCACAGCAATGGGATGAGCCTGAGAGTGAAGATTAATTCTATATTCATCAGCAGTAGTATTGTACTTAACACCCAAATCTTCTTCAAGCTTCTTCTTTAGATCAAAGTAGCTGGAGGTCAGGAGATTAACATGAGCTTGGAGCTCAGATATTTGTTTGTTCTTTGTCGCCCCATCTTCTTTAAGATCAGATAGTTGAATCTTTAAATTCATATTTTCATTTAGAAGATCTTCAACTTGGATGCTAAGCTCAATGTTCTTCTGATCAAGCACGTTTACTATTTTCTGAAGTTCATTGATTACAGAATCTTCATCTCTAGACTGACCTTCATTAAAAACGATCCCTTTTCCTTAGAAGCAGTTGCACCGGTTTGCTCTTGAGCCGAAAACTGAGCCAAACGAATGGAACCTTCTTCATGATCTGCCCCTGGAGGAGAGAACCTTGGTGGTATAAAGGGAACACCGGTTTCAAAAACGGTACTAGGGCCTTCACTGAATGGTTCTACGGTTACGATATACAGAGTAGTAATTGGAGTAGTAGGTACGCCTTGAGAAAGGCTAGAGTCCAAAAACCCGACCCTATGATGTCTTCTTCTCCTTTTTTATGGAGGCTGCACTGTCTGGTCTTCTTGTTGATCATCTTGAAGTGGTTTAAATATGGGCAATGCACTGTCAAGGAGAGGAATCCCTGACACTGTGACCGTAGGAGTTGAAGAACCAACCACTTGCTCTCAAGAAACGAGGGTTGAATAAAAAACGTCTTCCTTTTCCCTTGTCTCCGTTACTGGGATAGTAACATCACTGACATTATCTAGCAAAGAGTTGAGATTTACGCTTGCTAAGAAGTCATCATTTCTTCCAAAAGTCTCAGGAATGTCATCTTGGTCAAATCCGGTAAGATCAAGGTCCTCAAATTGGTTAGGTTGGGAAGTGTTCTTAGATGATCCCTCATCGTAATCTCCTTCGATTTGAACATTTTGTAGATTGTGTTCCTCTGCAACTGATATAGCATGAGCATCAGTCTCTTCTCTTCTTGATCCGATACTGAAACCACATCTCCTTCTGAAATAACCCTTTCCGATGAAGTATGCTCTGAAGAAATTTTTGTGACGATCCATGAGACTCGGTTGCTTCGTTCGGTTCGGCAAATCGTCCGAACTTGACCAATGGATGCAACCCTTGAAAGACTACCTTCCCCCTGCGGTTTTTCTTAATGAGCCCAATAGTATGAGGAACCAAAGACTTCATATCCAATGTTTCTCCATCCTTCACCAAATTAGGAAATTGCTTGTTGATGAAGAGCTGAATAAATCAAGGGTACATCAAGAAAGTATCCCAAGTAGTGGCATTAATGTTGACCACAAACTCGTCTAGAATAAATCTAGAAAAGTTGAAGCCGGTCCCTGCAGCGAGAGAAACAATAGCGCCAATGTTTCTCAGGGAAATCTCATCGGCATCGGATCTTCTGTCGGAGATACAACTCATGAACACGTGGGCTAGAAATCTCCAATAAGGCAGCAAAATTTTCTTCATTGTTGGTGGAGTATCACCATCGTATTTGAAGAGTTAAGGAACTCGTTGATTGTTTAGATCTTTGAACGGGTTAATCACAAAAACGTTAAACAGTAATATAAAGCACAAGAATGAATCAAAATATGTCGAATGATTCAATAGATTCAAGCCTCAGCAGAGCTCGATAAAGAACTTCCGTTGTAGAGGCTATTAGGGTTACAAACGATAAAGATGATATCTTTGAAATAATCGACTTCTAAATCTTTCGTACTAAGATGCATGCAAGCATTTATAAATACTAAAACCTAGAAATAACTCATGGATGGACATGCCCAATCCGGAGACAAAATCGACTAAAGAGCGAGCCCAAGACGCAACACCTTTCGGACCCTACAATGTCCCCCTTTGCGTCAATTGGAGCGAGACTATTACTTCGGCTTGCTGGGTCCAGCTGCAGGAACTTTCTTTGTGGTTTCAAACAAACGTGGAATGAGGGCAAGGATGGTCTGTCTGAAGCGGATGTACCACTGGATCATGTCATCAAAATACTTCTTGTCATCTGCTGAATTCTGCTTGCATCGATGAATGATTCCCAGAACATGTTCCAAGCACGCAGTGGTGTCAAGGTGCTTATCTGACAAGGTGAACAGGCATTTTTGGCCTTCGTTCCTTGTGAACATGACAGAATTCTGCTTCGGGTCGATTCTTCCCATCTGCATCATGTTCAAATCACTAGCAGAGCCAACAGGAGAGATAGTAGGCTTCTTCTTGAAGATACTTGCGATCTCCTGATCCATCTTGGCAACCTCCATAATGTAGCATACAAGCATTCTTTTGAAGTGATCGATGATTGGCCCATACTCAGCTTCGTTGGTGAGGAGGATGTTATGCAAAATAATCCAATCATGTGGATTCAGGTTGGGAAGATCAGCAAGTGATATAGCGTGTTCAGTTTTAGCAGAACCCCTCAACACTTTGAACCGAACGTTCGTGAAGTTCCCCTCACGAAACGGTTTAAGGACCCGAACGTTGATGATCTTCTGAGCACTCCATGTCTGATACTGAGGTTGAGCAGACCTCAGATAGAATTCAACAAGCTCCCTATCAACCTTTGGGTGAGGATGAGGGACATCAGCAACATTATCAAAAGCATGGAAGATGAAGGCCTTTCGGGTCAGTGGCATATCGAACTGAGAGTCGACATAATTGATCCAATCCAAGGAAATCACTGGTTCGAGCCACAAGATGCTGGGAGTTTCAGTTGCTTCTTTTATAAGCTTCTCGAGAGTCCACGGAGGAAAAATAGTTTTTCTACTCTCAAGAAGATCATGAGCCTCCTTCATTTTTCGTTCGTTCGCCTCGAACTCTCTAGCAACGCGAGCGCTCATGTAAACATCTTTTTCCCGGCCCTGTTTCTTCAAGAGATCAACGATGGTCTCTTTATCATCATCATCAATGTCTTCAGCAATCTTCTTTCCTTTGTCTTTGACACCCAAACCTGAGGCTTGACCTGCTGGAGGATGTTCGGTTGCTTTAGTTGCTGTGGAAGTAGGAGGCGGTTGAGAAACATCTTCTCCCCTTGTTTCAGATGGGCCACGAACTCAAGAAGCCCTTCAAGTTTGCTTAGTAGGGCAAGGGCAGGAGCAAGCTTCTCTTCTAGAGTGCACCTCACTGAGTAGTTCAGGATAGGATCATGTGCTTCAATGATGTTGGAGAGGGCAGCGTGGACATCCGAAACACACGATGAAATAACCGCACGCTCAGATCGAAGAGATGCAACTTCCTTTTCAGATTGGAAAAGATGAAGACTCTTGACCTTGAGAGCAGTGGTCTGGTGAGCAAGAGCATCCATCACTGAGTTTTCTGAAGCGAGATCTGCTTGCAGCTTTGTCAGGCGCTCCTCAATAGTCACCTGGAATGATTTGTTGTCATCATTGAGAGACTGACGAAGACTGGAAAAGGACTGCAGTTCGGAGGCAACGAATCTCTTCCTTGAAAGTCAAGAGAGACCTTAAAGTGTTTGTGTGGTTTCCCGTTGAATTACGATCAGACACTAATTAAGAAGTGTTGAAAGGCATCTTTTAATAAGGCTAATTTGGGAGGCTTTCGCTTCAGTTCAGAATTCCTGATCTTGACATAAGACAAAAATCGACTGAAGTACTTGTGAGACCAATGTGGTCTGTTGAACAAGTAGGTGTGAAGAGAATTTAAGTGACATGTTGAAAATACTTTTAGGTGAAATCTCAAAAAAAATAAAACTGGATTCTAAGGGAAGAAATGTTATGGTATTTAACAATTTCATAAGAATCACACAAAAAGAAAAATTAGAGATTTCATGGTACAACCACTTGGGTGAATTCGTTAATTCATGAGTGAAAACTAGAGAAAATTTATTTGTTCACCGTCAATGCATAGTAGGTATTGAATTGTGGGTTTCACTTAGCACGTAGTGGCACGAAGCTAAGATCATAAACATAGAAATTGTGTAACCATAAACCTCAGTGGTAATTTCTGAGAGTCTCAAGGGTTACGTGTATGAAGCGAATAGGATGGAGAAAAAATATTGGAGATGGTGTAAAGAAACCAAAGTACCTCTGCTATTAAAATAAGGACGAAGCAGAAAACTCTTATCTCATATGAGAAGAGAATAAGGTAGCTCATGATTAGAATAAATATAATAGCCTAATTGGGAAAACAAGGTTTGTATATACCAAGTCAGTAAGGCTTTATTCAGAATCAGTTGAGGCTTTGGACAACATGCAACAGAATGCTTCTAGGGACACTTACCTATTAAAAAGGAGTGAGAACGATACCTGCCCCATTGATCATCCACAAATGGTAAAAACGAACAGAAGTAAAAAAATATTTTTGGAGTTTATGAAATTTTGATTCAAAGAGAAAAACAAAAATAAAACAAACAACAACAAAAAAAAATTTGGAACCGAACCCGAAATAGACCGAACACTCGGTTCATTTCGGTTTCAAAAAAAATTGTTTGAAAAAGAAAAATAATTGGGAAATAAGTGTACAAATAAGTTTACAACCAAAGAAACTACCTTTTAGTGATAAGCGAAGACAAGTGCAATAGGACCGAACCCGAGCGCTCAGTTCATTTCGGTACCTATGCGAACCGAACCCGAAATAGACTGAACATTCGGTTCATTTCGCTTCCAACTTTTAGTTTTGAGGAGTTTTTGGTACTGACTCTGATTCCATCATACCTAGTCCTTGTAGAATTTTATTAAAACTTGCTTCAGGAAGAGCTTTGGTGAAGATGTCAGCCAGTTGATCAGTAGTTCGAACAAAGTGAATCTCTACGTTTCCGTCTTCCACGTGATCTTTAATGAAGTGATACCTCAATGCAATGTGTTTGGTTTTGGAATATTGCACAGGATTATGACAGATCCTAATTGCACTTTCTGAGTCACAATATAGAGGGATCTTTTTCATATTGAGTTCATAATCCCGGAGTTGGCTTTGGATCCAAATCACTTGAGATGTGCAAGAAGCGGCTGCAATGTATTCCCCTTCGGTTGTAGACAGAGAAACACATGTTTGTTTCTTAGATTGCCAGCTCACCAACTTCCCGTCGAGGAATTGACAGCCTCCTGTAGTGCTTTTCCTATCTAAACCACATCCTCCAAGGTCTGCATCTAAGTAGGATTTAACAAAGAAACCTGAGTTTGAGGGATACCAGAGACCGAGAGAGGTGGTTCGCTTCAGATATCAGAGTATGTTTTTTCACTGCTAGCATGTGTGGTTCACAAGGATTCGCTTGAAACCTAGCACAATAGCACACAGAAAACATTATATCAGGCCTGCTAGCTGTGAGGTACATCAGGGAACCAATCATTTGGACGTATAGCGTTATGTCGACTGCCGGTTTTTCCAAGGATGGTGTGAGCTTGGTGCCGAACGCCATAGGGACTTTGACCTTTGAATTTCCCATCATGCTGAATTTAGCAAGAAGAGTCTTGGTATATGCTTCCTGGTTTATAAAGATGCCTTCGGGTCCCTATCTAATGTTTAAACCAAGGAAAAAGTTAATCGGACCCATTGAGCTCATTTCAAATTTTGTCTCTATCAGCTTTTTGAATTCAGCTGTTAAGCTAGGATTCGTTGAGCCAAAGATGATATCATCGACATAGATCTGAACTATCATAAGGTGGTTACCTTCCTTTTTACGAAAGAAGGTTGGGTCAACCGAACCTTGTTTGAATTTAGACATCTTTAAGAACTTAGTTAGTGTTTCATACCATGCCCTAGGTGCTTGTTTCAGACCATAAACTGCCTTATCTAGAATGTAGCAGTGATTTGGATGTTTTTCATTCACGAAACCAGGAGGTTGCTCCACGTAAACCGTTTCTTCAAGTTCCCCATTCAGAAAAGCGCACTTCACAGCCATTTGGTAGACCTCGAAGTTCTTGTGTGCAACATAGGAAAGAAATATTCTAACAGATTCCAGCCTTGCTACCGGAGCAAATGTTTCTTCGTAATCAATCCCTTCTTCCTGGCAGTATCCTTTTACCACAAGACGAGCTTTATTTCGAATCACATTACCCTCCTTATCCATTTTGTTTCTGAATACCCATTTGAGACCAACGACTGAGGCATCTTTCAGTGTTGGAATGAGACGCCAGACCTTATTTCTTTCAAACTCATTGAGTTCATCTTGCATTGCCTGGACCCAATCAGAATGATCAAGAGCAATATTGACGGTCTTTGGCTCAACTTTGGACACGAAAGAATTAAACATGCAAAATTCTACTTTGGAGAATAGGGAAGTTTGCTTTGCCTTCACTTGAGATCGGGTTAGGACCTTTTCACATACATTACCCACTATCTGAGATACAGGATGATCTCTGCTCCATTTGGTGAGTGGAGGAAAGTTTGGATCATAGGATGGATCCAGTTCAGCATTGACCATTTCTTCCAACTCTGATTGAATATCATCATCATATAACATATCAGAATTCTCCCCCTCGACAGATGATGAATCATTTGAACCATCAAGTGCTACTGAACTTTCGGGTGTAGTTGGGCTTTCGGGTGTTACAGGACTTTCGGGTGCTGCAGGACTTTCGAGTGTATCCGGGCTTTTGGGTGCTACAAATATTGGATTCTCCCCCTGAATATGTGAGTCATGTTGATTTGAAGAGAATTGATTCTCCCCCTCAACCGAAGTGCCGTGCTGAGGAGGTTCGTTTCGAACTGGTTCTTCTTCTCCCATTTGTTTGGCTGCATCTTTGACAATTTGCTTCAGATGATCGATTTTGTTGTCTGCTGCCTTGGCTTCTGAGAGAGTGGCTTTCTCAGGTTCATCAAATAAGTCTATGAAATGATCAAATAAATTAGCAATTGAGGCTGTGACTTGACCTGTTTGAGAGAAAATCTCTCCAATTGCTTCTTCGGTAGTCTTTAGTTTCTTGACGTAATTGTCATCGAACGTCACATAATAGGTTTCTTCAATTCTTCTAGAACGTTTATTTAGAACCCTGTATGCCTTTGAAGTAAGAGAATATCCCAGAAATATTCCTTCGTCATCTTTAACATAAAACTTGTTGGGATGTTCTTTGGAGTTGAAGATGAAGCACCTTGAACCGAACACATGGAAGAATTTGACATTCGTCTTCCTGTTGTTGATGATCTCATAAGGAGTGAGAGAGAAACGCTTGTTGAGATAAGACCTATTTTGTGTAAAACATGTTGCAGCAATAGCATCAGCCCAGAAATATAAGGGAAGAGAAGCAAAACTTAGCGTGGTTCGGGCCGCCTCACACAAGGATCAGTTTCGCCTTTCGACAATTCCATTCTGTTGAGGTGTATAAGGGGTTGAGAAGTTGTGACTGGTTCCTTTTTCTGCCAAGAAGTATTCGAATTCTTTGTTCTTGAATTCCAGTCCATTGTCGCTCGTAATGTTTCGAACGACTTTCCTCAGTTGCACTTCGACTTGCTTGATAAAAATCTTCAGCTTAGGAGTTGCCTCATATTTGTGCTTTAGAAAGAATACCCAAGTAAAGCGTGAAAAATCATCAACAATAACAAGAATATACTTGTTACCGCCAATGCTCTCGATTGATGATGGACCACATAAGTTGATGTGAAGCAACTCAAGTGGTTCAACAACTTTTGTGTTTATAATTGATGGGTGACTTTGACGACTCTGTTTCCCCATTTCGCATGCAGCGCACAAGTGTTCACGATCAATCTTGAGCAATGGAAGACCCCGAACATGACCGCCGGTGACAAGCTTGTTGATGTCTTTGAAGTTGAGATGTGAAAGCCTTCAGTGCCACAACCAACTTTCGTCTGAATGAGCTTTGGATGAAAGACATATGGCTGGATTCCCTTTGATTGGTCTGAGATTCAGAGGAAACATTTTTCCTTTTCGATCTGATTTGAGAATGACCTTGTTGGGTTTCTTCTCTATAATTTCTGAACCTTTGTCGTCGAATGAAACTTTGAGATCGGTACCTCCCACTAGTTGAGATACACTGATGAGATTATGTTGCAACCTTTCTACATACGCCAACTTTCTTATTGTGAAATCTCCATTGGTTATCATCCCATAACCCTTTATTGTTCCATAGGAGTTGTTACCGAACTTGACATTGCCACCATTTTGAAGTGATCGAAACTCCCTTAGCTCTTCCTTCCTTCCTGTCATGTGACCTGAGCAGCCACTGTCAATGTATCATTCTTCGTCAAACTGCTCGTCACTAATAACCTGCAAAAATTAAGCAGATTTAGGAACCCAAAGTTTCTTGGGTCCACGTAAGCCTTTCACAAAAACAGGAATGGTAAGAGAAACATCAACGAGATATGTTCATTTTATTAAGGTTGTTTCATCTTTTCTTTTAATAGTAAACACTTTGATTTTATTAGAATTAGTTGCAGGCGTTTTGGATTCAGATTCTGGTGTTTGGACTTTAGTCTGCTTTCGGTCTTCCTTAGCTGAGGAAATCTTCCTTTTTCCTTTAAAATCCCTTGACGATCTTGAATTTTGTGTAGGAACAGAATTGGGCTTAGAAAAAGATTGTGAACGAGAAGAATTAGAGGAAAAGAAATTAGAATGAGAATCTTTCCTAACTTGAGGTTCGGAATGACCCTTTCGGTTGTGGTCATTTGGGGGACCGAACCTGGACCTTCGGTAGCCGTTTGATGATGAACCGAAGTTGGATTTTTGGGTGTTGTTGGTTGGTGGTCCGAAACTGGGTCTTTTATTGTAAAAGCTTTATGGACTGAAATCAGGTCTTTGCCTGTTGTTATTTGGCGGACCGAAACTAGCTTTTCGGTTGCTGTTGCTTTTGGGACCGAACCTATCCTTTCGGTTCTGCTCTTCGTGTGGCCCGAAAGTCTTTCTCTGGCTCTTTTTAATCGGAGATTCGACGTACCTTTGACTTTTGTTTTCTTCTCCTTTTGAATTAGAATCTTTATCAAGGTAAGTGTAGTGAGGATTTTGAGAGCGCCAAAACTGCTTCGCTCTGACAGATTTTTCTTGTATCTCAGGTTTCTCTGCTGTTTTTGATTTCTCATCTGTTTCGGTTTTCTATGGATGTTTGCCTTTTGTTTCAGCTTCTTAGCAACTGGTTCACTATTCATGGATGAGGTTTCGCTTGTGGAGGTGACTTCTTCCACTGGAATCTCTTTTGTGCCACTGGTACTTGGTACGTCAAACTTGGTAGGCTTATTCAGAGGTTCAGGCACATATCTACCTTTGGCCTTCCAGGATGTTCGCTCCGACAGACCAACTGTTTCGTCTGCGTTGTCTATCGGCGCTGACCAGAAAAACTCATCACAACCATCTGCATTATCTTCGTTCACTATGGCAGTGAGTTCGGCTGTCTGATGTTCGGTTACTCCTGTGACCTTATACACCTGATTGGGAGTTGTTCTAACCTTCTGAAACACGACGGCCTTTTCTTTAAGGACTGGGGACTTAGTTTTGGTCAAACGAGCGAATTCCACAGAATTTTCAGAAATCAGATTTTTGTGGTTTTCGGGTTCGCTCCTGACGAACCCGGAACAGTCAACTTCGTCCTCTACAGAAATTTCACTCATATCATCGTCCTCATTAAGTTCAGATGCGTTTTCAACATCAATTTTCTTTTCTAAACTCAAATTGGTACTCAATGAATCAAATTTTTGTATGGTTTCGGTCCTGAGTTTCAACTTATCATTTTCATCCAAGAGATTTTTAAGCATGTCCTTATGGTCTTTGGACTTTATAAAAGATTCTATTTTGTCCAGACCATACATGTAAGTAAGATTAACATCATTGGAAGATACAAAACTTTCACAGTTGTATGCTTCGGCATCAATTTCATCCTCCTTAAACTCAAGGAAGGGCAGAATCATGCGATGTATCTTCTGTCCTATTTCACAATTTAGATGCAGTTGAGTAATGTTAGCATAAAGCCTTTTGGCAATCAAACAAAAAACATTCCTTTGTTTTAACAATTTGAGATTGTCTCTTTGCAAATAAATGTTTTCATCCCTAGACTTAATCAGCTCCAACTCTTTCTGCTCTATCCACATCCTTCGCTCCTCACTCTTGGATGACACCCTGCTTATTTGGTCAGTTAGATTAGAATTCGTGACCCGTGTTTGCGTTAAACAACTATCTAGATTTGAAATTCTTGAATTCAAGTTATTTAAGTCCTTTCCATATGATTTTTGTGGAATTTTAAATGAAACAAAAACAGATTGTACCTTCTTGATCAGTTCATCAAGTTCACTGATCTGCACACTGAGAGGTTTTGCTGTAAAGCATAAGTCCTCTCGCTCCTTGGCTTCTTCATTTCCACCATCAGTGTTGTATCCCCTCATCTGAGATACATCGGTCACCATAAGACATCTTCCATCAGTTTCACCACCTTTTTCAACATAAGCCTTTCCATGAGAAGGCTTTCTCACTTCATCGTCTTCTGAGTCAGTCGACCACACCTGCACGCCATCGAACTCATCATCATCTATCGAACCCTGCACAATAAGAGCATTTATAGAGGAATTAGTAGCAGCTTTCTTCCTTTTTATCTCTTCCAGTCTTTTTATAAGACTTGCTTATTCATCTTTCTCTGCCATCTTCTTCAGCACGCAATCTTTTGCGGAGTGATTCTTCCCACCACAGTAGAAGCAACTGACACCAGAGTCAGCGTCACCCTTCGCTTCCTTTTTCGATTCCTCAACCTTCGGTTCATCTTTCACCTTTTCAGAACTATAGCTCCCCTGCCAATTACGATTTTTTTTGGAAGGGAACTTTTTCTTGATGTACCTTCTAGGATTTGACACCATCATAGCATAGTCTTCGGCTGTCAGATCGTGATCTCCCAGATTTAGATCCTCTTCGTCTTCTTCTACACTTTTACCCTTGGATAGAAGCGCTAGAGACACCAGATTTGAAACCACGCTTTTCTCTTGCAACACTGTCTTTTCTTGGGATTTCAGAATCCCCACCAGTTTCGCCAGCGAGTACGATTTGAACTGCGCGTGTGCTTTAACCGTTGACACAACCGCTCTCCATTCGGATCTTAGACCATTCAGAAAAGTGACCTTCTGTTCGATGAGCTTCCTTTCAATATCATGTTTGATCATCTTGCTGAGAAGATGATTGAAGCGATCAAATGTCTGCGTAACAGACTCATCAGGATTCTGCTTGAACTCTCCAAATTCAGATAGAAGTAAGGTCTGAATTGAGTGCTCCAGAGCTTCATCTGTGGAATACAGCTCTCGCAGCCGATCCCAGATTTCCTTTGCTATACTACAAGAACTCACCAATCTAAACGTGTAAGATTGAAGAGCGAATCGAATTAGTCTCAATGCCTTAATGTTGCACTAAAACTTCTCCTTTTCGTCTTGAGCAACATCTTTCACATCTTTCAACAAATCATTATACTCCTTTTGAGTTTTAATGATTCTGGATGTTCCTAAATGAGCAAATGGGCTAGATATAATAGCTTCCCATATCAGATACCCATTATCTTCAGATCTAATGACGTAGTCTTCAAAGTGGTGTGTCCAAACCTCGTAATCTTGAGTGTAGAGAATTGGAATCTTGGTTGTAGATCCTATACTGTTTGAGATGTTAATGGGATTAGATTGAGAATCGTCCATGCTTGATCGTATAACCTGTTATAAGATCAGACTTTGTAATACGTAATATTAGGGCAAGATGAATAAATAATGAGATATGTCAATTATGGAGTGACGGCCCAATAAATATCATTAAATGTGGAATAAACCCTAATCACTTCTTTCACAGAAGAGATGTGTATGAATTACACAGTCTCCTGCTCTGATACCAATCGAAGAGTTAAGGAACTCGTTGATCATTTAGATCTTTGAGCAGGTTAATCACAAAAACGTTAAACAGTAATATAAAGCACAAGAATGAATCAAAATATGTCGAATGATTCAATAGATTCAAGCCTCGGCAGAGCTCGATAAAGAACTTCCGCTGTAGAGGCTATTAGGGTTACAAACGATAAAGATGATATCTTTGAAATAATTGACTTCTAAATCTTTCGTACTAAGATGCATGCAAGCATCTATAATTACTAAACCCTAGAAATAACTCAGGATGGACAGGCCCAATCCGGAGACAAAATGGACTAAAGAGCGAGTCCAAGACGCAACACCTTTCGGACCCTACAGTATCCTAACCTCCTTAGAACCTTTTGAGCATCACTAATACCAATTTTCGTGGGAAAGGTTGGAAGGTCGTTAATCAGCAGAGTCTCTCTCACAAAGGTCTCATCAATGACAATCTTGCATCCCTGAACGATCGCATCTACAGTGACAACTCCATTATCGTCCCTTGTCATCTTGGCAGTCTGCCAAAACTCACGAATCATTTTCTGGTACACCGCAGTGTTCATCGTAATGGCAGAGGACAAGCAACATTCTCAAAGTCCATGAATCATCAACTTGAAATCATGATGTGCCACCGGAGGGTCAGATAGAATCATCGCCAGGTTGTGCATATCTGCAAATTGCAAGGTTGCCATTTTATTTGCACTACAACTTACCAAGTGAGACAAAAGAGAAAAATGAGCAATTAAAATTTTAAATGATTTAATTTTTTACCCCAAAATGAAATAATAAATTTTTTAATTAAATTGGGTTAAAGTCAGAATTTACGGCTGTAAACCCTTGACCGTATGCTAATGACCATTTGGGGAGTTTACGACCGCAAACACCTTATGACCGTAAGCTTCGACCGTAAACTCCAAAAAACCTTTTTGTCGATTTTAGCCTCAAAAGCATGGTTAATCACACAAAGAGATGCATATTCCTTGTCGAAAATACAGTACCTTCAAGACTATCAGATTAATTTCGCAAAAATCGATGAAATAATTTTCGGGGGAGAGAGAGGATGAGAGAGTTTGCAGCCGGAATCAAGAAAATGATAGAGATTCTAACTGTAAACCTCCTTATATACCCACCTTTCATTACATGATAACCACACTGTATAAGGCAGTCTCCAACACAGTCCAATATTTTTCAAAAAAAAATTTAAAAACAAATCTTTTGAGGATTAATATTAAAACTAAAATTAAAAATAAAATAAAATTAACTTTGCGAAATTAAAAACATTAAAAAATAATAATAATTTTTTGTTTTTAGCAGTTAACAAAATAAAAAATAAAATTAAAATTAAAATTAAAATTAAAATTAAATTAAATCTAACTAAAATATACAACTTAAAAATTTAATTATTGAGAATGAATTTGTGACACTGGGATCAAAGTTGTTGGACAGCCTTATTCCACTTGTCGGTACCCTTATTTTCACGTCTTCGTCTGATCGATCGCTAGTATTGTGGTCAACTTAAACACGAAACATTTGTGACATAATTTTGGACAATTTACCAATAAAATGACATTTTTAGCCCTTATTCTTAAGTAGATTTCTTAGGGACCATTTATCTGACGACAATCAGGGATATTGTTGTCCACATAAATTGAGCAGCGAGATCTACAGACAATCTGTATGTGTTCAATTTTAATTGTACTTGAACGTGTTTCCCGCTTCCTGATATGCTCCAGCGATCAATGACTTCCAGAATACTCCTTACACATGGTGAGCAGACAATTATTAAGAGAGAAGATAGATTTAGAATGCATATGTTGTACATCTAGGTCGAATCTCTTCCAATCACGCAAAGGATGAAACATATGACTAACTGAGGTTTTTAGAGGGATTGAGAAGAGAATGGTGCATATATTGTGTACCAGGTCGGATTTTGAGTCACGCAGAGGAGACAGTATATGGCTAACAGATAGAAAGAATTGCATAGAGAGAAGATGCAAAGAGATAGAATTGCATATGTTACAGTCCAGGTCGGATCTTTCGATCACGCAAAGGAGGCAACATATGACTAACAGACAGAAAGAAAGAAAATATCCTTCTGCAGACCTAATTTATCGGAATTCCCCAGTCATCCTATCAAAACCGGAATTAAGGACAAAATCTGCACATCGAGGAAAAGTTAATCCACAGTTCTAGATACGGGTTCTTTTAATGTGACCAGTAGATTCCCGTGTATATCTCCCTGCTCAACCTATCCAAGCGTCGTATTGTCAGGCTAAACGGATCTAACTAGTTCAATATTTGTCAAGTCCTTGAATTCATTAAGTTCAACTCTCCCTAGTCAAGTCTATTTAAAATCTTTCGTGCCTACCAGCCTATAGAGCACAGAGCGTAGACGATTCAACTTAAGTACGTTACGCAGATTCAGATTGCCCGTTATCACTTGCTAATTTCATTTCCCATCACAACACCTGCAAACAAGACTGACAGCAATATTTTTGATTTTCCGGATTTTTTATTGTTTTTGGATTTTTTTTTATTTTTTATTGTTTTTGGATTTTTGGATATTTATTGTTTTTGGATTTTTCTCCCCCTAAATTTATGCATGAGTGAGAATAAAAATAACAATAAAATGCGCAAATTTAAATTAACCTACCTACAGAAACCAAAACAAATTTAAAAATTTTAGAAGAATTAAGAAAAGAAAAAAAAAATAACAAAAAAAAAATTAATCTTAAAACGAATCATTTTCAGAAATCCCACAAGCACATCGAAACGAGCTTTGTTAAAGGGCTTAGTGAACAGATCCGCTACATTATTAGCAGTGGGAACCTGTTCCAGCCGGATTAGCGAACGTTCATAACAGTCTCTGATAAAATGAATTTTAATATCGATGTGCTTGGTTTTAGAGTGTTGGACTGGATTTTTGGCAATTTGAATTGCGGCCTCATTATCATAGTAAATGGGGGTTTCTACATAATTCAAATTGTAGTCCAACAGCTGATGTTGGATCCAGATAACTTAAGAACAGCAAGAAGATGCAGCAACGTATTCCGCCTCTGCTGTTGAGGTTGAAACAGTGTGTTGTTTTTTGCATTGCCACGACACTAATCTGTCACCAAGATATTGACACCCTCCCGAGGTAGATTTCATGTCAAGCTCACAGCCTCCATAATTACTGTCAGCAACAACATATAAATCAAATTTAGAATTCTTCGGATACCAAAGACCCAATTTTGGGCTACCTTTGATATACCAAAAAATTCTTTTGACTGCAATAAGATGTGAAAGTTTAGGATTAGCCTGATAACGTGCGCATTAAAAAAATGCAAACATGATGTCAGGTCGGCTTGCTGTAACATACATCAACGATCTGATCATTTATACGTAGAGCGTCTGATCTACAGATTCGCTATCAGGATATGGAGTCAGGAGAGGTCTTTCATCCATTGGCGTCGGTGCAGATTTGGTGTCATGAAACCCGAACTTCTCAAGAATATCTTCCACATACTTGGCTTGATGTAACAGGATCCCGATTGAATTTTGTTTGACCCGAAACCCCAAAAACATGGTCATTTCCCCTAACGAACTCATTTCAAACCTCTTTTTCATAACACCTTCGAATACTTTGCAGAGTTGCGGACTGGTCAACCCAAAGATAATGCCGACAACATAGATTTGCACAGTATCTGATCATTACCGACATGCTTTGTTAAAGTTGCATACCACGCTCTAGGAGCTTGATGTAACCCATACAATGCTTTGTCCAACTTGTAGACATGATTTGGAAACTTTGAGTCAACGAATCCAGGAGGTTGATCAACGTAGATTTCTTCCTTCACCTTGCCATACAAGAAGGCGGTCTTGACATCCATTTGGTAAACGGTAAAGTTCATGTAGGAAGCATATGCTAGGAAGATACGAATAGCCTCCAAGCGAGCTAATGGAGCATAAACTTCAGTGTAATCTAGACCCTCGACCTGTCGAAACCCGCGAACCACCAAACTAGCTTCGTTCCGCACTATAACCCCTGAATCATCTTGCATATTACGATAGACCCATCGTGTGTCAAGAGACTTTTTTTCCCTTTGGCAACTCAACCAACTTCCAAACCCCAAGTTTTTGAAATTGATGTAACTCTTCATGCATTGCATCTACCCAGCTGGGCTCATTCAGAGCCATTTCAACATTCTTAGGCTCTATTTGAGAAATAAAGCAAAAGTAAAGACATGTATTGACATCTCCACTCTGACTTCTTGTTTTAACACCATCGACCAGCTGACCAATGATGTTGTCGATCGGATGATCACGTTGAATCCTTGAGGGTATTTCCTGGTTGATGTAATTAAGCGAGACAAGAAGATTATGAATATTGACACCTCCCTCATTTGCCGATTGTCGCACCAGACGACTCTGCCACAAACTCATTTGAAAAGTCTTCAAGAAAGAGTAGCTTCATAAATGTTGAAGTATCAGCGGAAGAGTCTTTGGACATGAACTCTCTTTCTATAGGAGTGAGTGGTGTTATTTCAGCATCAGGAGTAGTATTCGGAATTGGAGATTTCGAACTATTAGGATGTACAGATGACTCCCCCTCAGGAGAAGCGAAGGACTCCCCCTCAGGCGAAGCAGGAGTCTCCTCTTCAGGTTGTGAAGAGGATACCATTGGAGGTCTGTATACAACTTCTTTGTCTTCATCTTCAGAAACATTCTTCAAACCGGAGATAGATCCAAATGAGCTACATGAAGACACATTTATAGATTTGAACAGAGATGTGTAATCAAACAACCAATCCGAACCTACTCGAGCATCCGTCTCATTTTCTTCCAACCAGCGCACGTCATACGATTCTACAACTTGCTTTGTCTTCTTGTTATAGACCCGATAGGCGGTGCGAGCAGCATACCCTATGAAGTAACAGTCATCGGCTTTGGCATTGAACTTTGGGTTGGATTCTAATTGAAAAAGGGTGCAAGGGTAGCCAAATACATGGAAATGACTGACTGAAGGCTTGTGACCGTATAAAATCTCGTACGGAGTCTTTATTTGAGCTTTGTTGATCAACACGCAATTCTGAACATAGCAAGCAGTGTTTATCACCTCAGCCCAAAAGAAGACTGGCAGTTTGGAGTCACACAACATCGTCCTTGCGGCGTCTTTCAAAGTTTTGTTTCTCCTCTCAGCAACACCATTTTATTGGGGTGTGTGAGCGGAGCTGTATTGACGCATAATACCCTTTTCTGCACAGAAGTGATCGAGAACAGAATTCTTAAACTCTGTTCCGTTGTCAGTACGAAGCGCCTTCACCCTGTTGTTAGTTTGGTTCTCAATTAACACAATGAATTTCCTAATCAGATCAGCAACTCCAGCTTTATTGGATGGAAAGAAAACCCATGTAAAACGTGAAAAATCATCAATCACGACTAGACAATAGGAATTTCTGTTAATGCTGAGAACGTTTACTGGTCCGAACAGATCCATATGTAGCAGTTGAAGCACCTGACTAATTGAGTTGACCTGTTTTCGCAGGTGTGGTTTTCTATGATGCTTACTTTGGGCACATAAAACATACTTCTCAAACGTGATAAAGTCCTTGACAGGCAAACCATAGACCATCTCATTCTTTGCAAGACGATTCAAGTTCTTGGCGTTAGCATGACCAAGTCTTCTGTGCCACAACATGGCAGTTTGTTCGGAAACCTTTGAGAAGAGGCACATAACTTGTTCTGGAAGATTGCTATTCATATCAATGATGTAGGCATTCCCATCCCTTTTAGATTTTACAAGAATTCACTCTCCTGGAATGATAAAGCCTGGCTTGAGAATTAAACATTCCTTCTCAATGAAATGTGTAGAATAGCCTTTGTCGCATATCTGCGACACACTCAACAAACTAGGCTTCAATTCTGGGGCAAAGTTGACATTTTCGAAACTCAAAACCCCATTTGTGACAGTCCCTCTTTGAGTAATTTTTCCACCTTCTCCACCCGCAAAGGAGATGTATCCCCCATTAAAGGATTGAATATTGTGCAGTTGGGCGATATCTCCTGACATATGCTGGGAGCAGTCGTTGTCGAAGAACCAGGGTCTAACGACATTCCCCCGCAACTGTCCTTGAAAGATATGCAGGTCTAACTAGATTTGGGAACCTAGGTCATTATTTTCCTGGGTGGTCCCGATGCCTTCTCAGATTTGTTATCATTCGGATTTTCCAGAGGACACATATGATAAATTGGAAGCTAATTTGGGCAACCATTGATAATTAGGTTTTATAACAGTCCCGGGTGGTTTTCAAATCGAATGTTTATCAGTTTGCTTGAAGCATTTGGGTTTTCTACTAGAATTAGTTGAAGACCTACTGCTGCTTCTTGACAAAACCGACCTTGGCTTGGCCATGCCCGGTTTTGGCAAACTGCTTGGGACTTTGTTATGAAAGACCTTTATATGATTTTGAAAAACAGCCCGTTTTTTACTCCAATCATTTTTCCAATCATCATTTCAAGAACGATTTCTAGAGGACTTTCTAGTTAAAGACCTTCCTCTGAATTTGTTCTCTCCTTTTGGAGATTCATAATGTACAAACATACGATTTTGACAATTTCTACCTATATGGCCACCAATACCATAATTGAAACAAATCTGTTTGTTATTGTTATAAGTTGTGCTACATTGATTAGATTTGTTTTCCATACTAACACCCCTTGCTTCTCTCACAAGAACAGGAGCAAGAATTAGGTTGTGAGAAAAGTGAGGGTACATTAGATGGAGAAGCTTGTGAAACTGGTGGTTTTTCAAAATTTTCATCACAAACATCAGAATTGTCAACCTATTCGAACTGGTATCAGACACTTTAAAACCATTCAAAATACTATCAGAAGAAACAGAAACACCACAAAAAACATTGTCGCTTGAGACATCAGAAAAATTATTGTCTTTATTTAAAACTAAAACTTTAGGTTCAGACTCAGTTTTATTTCCAGAAACAGATCCTTCAACTTCGTGCTTTGACTGATTCAAGGAACGATCTGCAGGAAAAGTAGAAATGTTAGTACTTTAAACATTAATAAATCCTCCCGAAACAAAACCAGATGGCTTGCCATAAACCATGAATAGTTCATTGACAATCTCTTCTTTGGACAGGGGTTGAAACTGATATGTATGATTGAAAGGAGGAGGCACTTGATTATACCCTAGAGCCTATGACTGATTTCTTTTAAATTGCATGCAGTGATCTATCATATTTGTAACTACCTCACAAGATACATCAAATTTTCTAAAGTCAAAATCAGCACTTTCAAATTTGCCCTTTAATGAGTCGATTTCAGCCACTAGTTCAGTATTCTGTTTCATTATATAGTCATAATTTTCGCATTTATTACTATAGTCTTCTTGAAGTCTCGTAAAGTCTTTTATTTTAGATTCTAATTGGGCTTTAAGAGGTTTTTGACCTTTTCTGAGTTGGTAACCTTCATATCTAAGGTCTTCTACTTCCTTTTTTAGTGAGTCATTAAGTTCACGGAGAATTTTAAGGTTCTTTACTTCACTACCTAATGTCTTAATTTTCTCATGCATAATTTTAACATAATCAATACAAGCTTGAGAGCATGAGGGTAGACTTACCTCGTTTTTATTAGGTTCATGAGAAAAGGATACCATCAACGCAAACTGCAGCTCCATCATTTGATCTTCAGCTGTAACAATCTCTGCCGGAGCATCATCACTAACCTGTGCCAGGTGGGCATTTTCAGGTCTGGATAAGTTCAGGGCCTGCATCTGATCCTCCCATTCAAAACGATTGTGCAACCATAGCCTTCTCGTTGTTGACCTGAGCACCGCTTCAATTGTTCCCAACTGCAACTATTGTCCTGTCATTATTTAATCTTCTGTCTGGCTGTGGACAATCATGAGCAAAATGCCCTGGCTCATGGCAGTTGAAACACCGCAGCTTTCCCTTGCTGAACCCAGCCTTCTTGTCAGCACTCATATCCTAGTTGTTCTTTCCGGTATTCTTGGCAAACTGTTTCGCCCTAAAAACTGCCATGGCAATTTTCCATGTAATATCCATCTCTTCAACGTCTTCAGGGTGAATCTGATCAAGATCGGCAAATGATAGTTGGGGTGGAAGATCTCCAGCTACGAGTGCATTGTAGCAATTGACAAGCCCTGTAGCAAGAGCAATATTTTCATCACCCTCCTTTCCTTTTGAAGAAGAAACCACATTAGAGAAGGAAGCAACTTAAGTAGCTACAAACGATTGGTTCTTTGAGAAAGGCATGGCTGATGCAGAGGAAGCTGATGGAGTGGAGAAGGACTGAACCTGAGCTTGCTGAGTAGCAAATGATTGACCTGCAGAAGGAAAAGTAAGAGATGAAAGAGCATTGTTAGTAGAGATTCCAAGATTCGTAGCTTAGTATGAGTTCATATGGTTGATCTCTCGCTGCTTGTCATCAATATCACAGGCCTTGATGACAGTCATCACTTCAGCAAGAGAGAGCCGACTAAGATCCTTAGTCTTCTTGATGACAGCTAAATTCATGTCCCAAGACTTTGGGAGAGAATTCAGTAGCTTCTTGTTTATCTCAGACTTTGTGTAGAAAATCCCGGCTACAGTCATTTCAGTGTTAAGAGATGTGAACCGCTGCAGCTGTGCTTCAAGAGTTTCTCTAGGAACGTAGTTGAACATATTGACACGTTGTCACAACATATCTTGGCGACTCTCCCTCATATCTTCGTTCCCTTCATAGACCTCAATTAGGGCTTCCCACAAAGCTTTAGCAGAAGTGTACTCCCTGAACCCTTGAGCAATGTCTGGAGATAGTGCCATGGTCAAGGTGGCCAAAGCTTTTTCTTGCTCTTCAACCTTCTCGAAGTCTTCATCAGTGTAGTTTTCCATCTTCTTGTCAACCACTTGCCCTGCAACAGTAGTGGTTATTCTGACAGGATCTTTTATTATGCTTCTCCAGATTTTGAGGTCCTTCATTTTTATGTACTGCTCAATTCTATACTTCCATTCTGGGAAACCTTCAGCGGATAAGAGTCTAGGAATTCGGGTGGTTGTGCCCATAACTGAATCCAGCTTGTGGTTGTGTGTTTGACTTTGAGAATCCATTATTATTTAATTAACAAAAATTAAATTATTTACGATTAAATTAAGTTTCTGGTCAAACACAGTCAAAACAATATTTGCGGCCGTAAACAGGGTTCATGGTTAGATAAGAGTTTGCGGCCGTAAACTCCGAGTTTACGGTTGTAAGGTGTTTACGGTCTAAAATTCACGGTCCAAGAACAATCAGTTTCCGGTTTATGAATATTCCTTATTCACGGCCCAAGAACACAATTTACGGTACAAGAACTTCGAAGAATTTGCGGCCGTACACTGAGATTACGGCCATAAGCTAAGGTCGTAAGCTCTTAAACTTGAGAGAATTTGCAGATTTTTGACGAAACTGAGAACCCTTTTGCAGTAATCACCAACTTTTAGTCGCAAACAGATGAGAACCCGGTCCAAAATAGATTGTAGAGTGCTTCCGACACTGGTCTCGCTCTAATACCAATTGTAAGGTCCTGAAAGGATCTTACCAGTGATCAAACAACAATAACAATCAAATAATCAAATATGAACGAGTAGAAAAGAGAATCAAACAAGCTTGCACACGCTTTTCTATTAAAATTACGTCTGGTCCAACTTGCAGTTTACAAGAGTTGAGAATATCGAGGCATCAACAACCACAAAAGACCTAGCATACCTCTATATATACTATCATGGGCCGGCCTTGGGTTTACAGTCGTAAACTCATTACAGTGACCGTAAAATCCAAGCAAAATACTATAAGCTATCAAATGACCGAAAGAACCTATTACATGGAAAGCCTAGACCAAACCACTAATTGGACCCTTCATTGTTGGCAAGTTTGGACTTTAATGGGATGATTTGGGAAGTTATGGATGAGGCGAAGCTTGATTGTAGCTAAGTCCATGCTTCTCATGTTATAGATATAGATGAGATGGGAGGTTGTAGTGAGTCTGAGCAGCACCCCAATATGGTGCCGAATATTATTTGATCCCTATGATACCATGGAAGGTAATCGGGTATTGATACTATTTTTCCTTCGTTGTCCGCAACAACTGTTGGAGGTTGACTAGAGGGGCCGATGACTTGGTTATCAAGTTTAAGACCGATCAAAGTGGATTTGACCTGTTTTCTCCATACAAGATAATTATTGGGTGTGATTTTGATGGTTACATGAGTAGCATTGGTAATGTGAGTGGTGTTTTTGGTGGCCATCGATGAACCCTAATTGAGGGTTGAGTGGTTTGTTTGAGAAGATAGAGAGATGATCAAATCTCGTGAGAGCAAGTGAGCTCTGATACCATATAAAGCAATGATATTTGAATGAATTGGTTGATTGAGTATACATGTACAAGCACTGGCTTAAATAGTCAAATAATACAAATAGCAGGAGATAAACTAGGAAGGTTTATAAAGAAAATACAGTTGTAGAAGATTGAGTAATTACAAGGAAATAATCTAATTATATAAAAAGACTATTGAACTCCAACTTCACGAACTTTCTAGAATTCTTTTAAGTGAACTCTATTCAAAAAACACAAAACGGATATTGATCGCAAGAGCGTGTACCATCAAAAAAGTAATGTTGGAAGAATTTTCAAAAAATGTTCATGATTTTAATGTCATCAACACATTTGTAATAGGATTTCATTAGTGACATGCGGAATTCCATT
The DNA here is from genome assembly GCF_051521515.1 of Lactuca serriola. NCBI lineage: Eukaryota > Viridiplantae > Streptophyta > Magnoliopsida > Asterales > Asteraceae > Lactuca > Lactuca serriola. Next base: position 87,817,490 of record NC_136415.1, read on the forward strand.
TGAGTATTTTCCGGGACAGGAAAATACCAAGCGCACATTCGTATAGCTAATAATGACTCGGAAACATGGGGGCCGGGATAGCGCCGCTGACAATGGTGATGACTAAAAAAATGAATCCATACAGATGAAATGAATTCAACTGAATATTTCCCTCTAAAATCCAAGGGTTGCGTTTATTCTGAAAGTTGTGTTGTTTCCTTGCAAAACCTTCTTCGGTATGTCAATTGAAGATATACATCGCAGAAGATAGAGATATGAAAATAGCATCGTTACTCTCTGAAATTTGGTCTCTCTAGAACACCAAACAAAAAAAAGGTGTTATTTGTTTGTGAATCATATTAGTCTTGTAATTTAATTAAATTTATTGTGTTATCCCATAGTTTGAATTCGTGTAATCCCAATAGTAGCTTTGAATTACAAATTTTATAAAGCGTTGTAAACACTATGCATGAAATTTTACAAATATTTATGAAATGCGTAATTCAAACGCATCAAAATATAGAATGTTACCTGAAATGAAAGCCCTAATATGATTATTTTATTAAATATATCTATTTTCTTTTTAAAGAATATTACATTTATCTGTTTCATGTTACTAATAATACTGATTGATGTGATGTCCGAATATGATATTTAGCCTTTTAATTGATTGATTTTAAATAGTAAAGTGCTTCCCCTCTCTGTGGTTGTGCGTGTTGGATGTTTCACAGCCATCTGTTTAAAGAGAATTTGATTGATTATTTTGTTTATAAGTGTACTTATTTGAGTTGTTGAAATGAGCTAACGACAACTTTATTGGACTTCAATGGCTTATGGAAAGTACTCCTAAGATAACCACTTTAATAATACATTTTCCTTCACTTAATGCGAATACTTGCTTAACTTTATATCATTTTATATTGCTGACGAAATCGATCAAAATTATTTTACTGTTGACATTTTATTTTATAGGCTACCCATAAAAATGAGTGTTGGACTGACATTACTTTTTTATAGGCTACCCATAAAAGTCATTTTATATGAGAGAAGTGTAGATGTGGATTCCTGTTATCTTAAGTTTTTGTGTTGGTAATATGGAGACGTTGGATCATATTTTTGAGTGACACACCCTATTGTGAGCTCTATTTTCTCATCAGATCGGAAGTTCGTGGAATGCCTCGTTAGTAGAACACAACCCATATGATATTAAGCTTGAGCATTTTGGCTTATTTTTTTTTTTCTTTTACCTTTTTTTACTTTACCAAAAAGAACGGATTTTTTGGTCAGAACAAACTCAACTCATGGACTTTTTGGTCGGATCAAACTCAACTCACTTTAATACAAAAGAAAAGAAAAATTGACGCAATTGTCAGGTCGGTTTGAAGATTTTGTAATAATACTTTTTTTTCAAACCATGAGGCGGATGAACATAGGGATTCAAACGGGGGCGAATATTGTCGGATATTGTGATACCCGTCCCCGCACCCGAAATCTGATCCTAACACCCGTCCCCGCCCCCGACCCGTAAAATCCCCGACAGATTCGGGTAAAAAAAACCCGTCGGATACGGGGAACCGGATGGATATCCGTTTAGTCCAATCTTTAATATAAAAAAGACAAAATAATAATTGATAACTAAAACATTCAACAATTCATACTTCATTCTCAAACACCAAATAGTAAAAAATAAATAAATAAATAAATAAGATAAAGGACATCCTCATGTTTGTTTAAATAACTAAAAAAAAAAACAACAATTTTTCATGAACTAAATATCAAAATCCCCAAAGCTTGGACCGGCTTCATCATCTTTTATAACTTCAAACTTTGCAATATGTTTTTCTTTATTTGAATGTACACCTAACAATAAAAATAAACAAATATATGTATTTTTACAAAATATTTTATGTTAAATAAATTTAAAGTAAAATATAAAAGGGTTAGAATATAGAAAATCATACCGAATTTTTCATCCCATAACCAATCTTGTACACAAATCAACACTTCCAATGTATCCGGATCAAGTCTATTACGATGTGGAGTGACATGTCTTCCACCGGTACTAAAGGCTGATTCAGAAGCAACTGTGGCACCGGTATAGCTAAAACATCTCTAACAACTCATTGCAAAGTTGGATATTTTAGACCATTAGCCTTCCACCATGCTAAAATATCGAAATCCCCGGTCCTTGGCAAAACATTCTCCTCTAAATAATAATCTAACTAAGATCTGTAAGTATCAATTGTGGATGTGGTACTCACGAATAAACCAAAACCAACCAAAGGATCTCCACAATCATCAATATCCAAGCCAAAATCGGAATTATTCAAAGAAGATTGGGTTTCTTTGGCATCATGTGGCTTGTGTTCTCTTACCAATTCGTAAGTTAACTTCCTAATTCTCTCAACTTCTTGTAGGGACACATCACCATAAATTTTGGGAAAATAATACTCAATCAACTTCATTTCTCATCGTGGGTCCAAAATAGTGGTTATTGCTAATACTTCATGAATTAGAGACCAATATTAGCCAAACCTCACAATCATATTAGTAGCCATCGCCTTGATCTCCACATAAGGTGATATAAGACACTCTTGAAGCAACATTCGAATCTCACAAATCTTTGGAAAAAAAAAAAGATTAGCGGTGGGATATTTGACCCCTGGAAAAATTTCAGTCACACTATAAAATAGTTTGAGCTTCTCACACACCACTTTTGCTAAGTGCCAATCTTGATCACTAGGTGCTTGCTTGTAGCTTTTATCTTTGTGTACAAGGCGATTGAAATCTTCTTTATATGGAATCGCACTCGTAAGCATTAGATAAGTGGAATTCCATCTAGTTTTACAATCTAAAACTAATTTTCTCTTACTTGAAAGAGACAATCCATCCTTTGCATCCTCAAAATTTTCAACTCTTTTTAGAGTTGCGGTCCAATAAACAAGACTCTCACGAATAGACTCTACTTCACTTTGAATTGCACCTAATCCTTATTGAACAATTAAGTTCAATATGTGTGCACAACATTTCATGTGAAGTAATTCCCCTTTCAAAAGAAGTTTGTCATGTCTTAACTTTTCTTTCATTTTGTCCAACATAGAAAAATTAACACTGTAGTTATCTAAAGTCAAGGTAGATAACTTGCAGTCAATGGACCATGAAACAAAACACCCCATTAATTCTTTAGCTAATGTTTTAGCATTATGAGGGGTTGGAACATACATAAACCTACAGTTTATAAACTAAAAAACTAATTAGTACACAGTTAATCAAGATAAAAATAAATATAAAAGAAAAAAAGTAATTGAATACCTTAAAATTTTATTGCACAAATTCGATGATTCATCAATTTAATGTGTAGTGACAACCATGTAACCTCTTTTTTGGTTAGAGGTTGTCCACATATCAGTTGTCACTGCAACTCTACCTTGGTTAGAGTTTAAAAACTTTTTCAATTTCGTCTTTTCTCTTTCAAAAGTGCCCTTTATATCACTTGTAATGGTAGTTCGACAAACATGTTTAAATAACGGGTTAACAGAGTTAACAAAACTTCTAAACCCAACATGTTGCACCATGTTAAGTGGATACTCGTGAAAAATGATCATTTTTGCATGTTCTTCCCTTGAAACATTCTGATCAAAAGTGTGTGCAGCAAGCAAAACAGGTCCATCTTTTTTTTTCTTGGCGTAGATTCAAGATTGATTGTCTTATGTCTTGATTGTTTTTTGACATGCATTTTCTGTAATGTTCATGCAAGTGTGTTGTTCCATTATTGCTGACTCTACTTAATTTTTTCTTTTAGTAGTTGCATATAGCCTTATCAACACCATTAATCCTTTGCTTTTTCAAATGTATCCAAACTTCAGATGTCACTCTTTTGTTTGTATTTTCAGCACCATTTTCATCTCTTGTTCTAGCAGCCTCAACATCTGTTGCTTCAGAAGCCTGCTTATCTGTTGTTGTAGCACCCTGTCCATTTGTTGCTCCAACAACTTGCCCATCTGTTGTTCCTGCAGCCTCAACATTTGGTTGTGGGTGTCACTACAACAAAGAAAAAATGAGGTTAAAATTAGATTGCTAGTAATCAGATGCAACAAAAAAGATGCAGTTTTCAAGAAATCAGTTTCACTTAGAAACAAAAAAACAAAAACATATATGCAGTAAAATATATGCAAAAAAGATTACATATATGAAGCAAAAAAGATGACATATATGCAACAAAAAGGATGTAGGTTGCTAGAAATCAGATTCACTGAGAATACAAAAAATGACTACATATATACACTAAAAAATGCAAAACCGATAGAGATAATATGCAATCAGTTATACTTTATGCAGTTCGCTGAGATTACAAAGAAAACAGATAGAGATAATATCAAAATCGAGTTATAGAACTCAGTTCTACTTTCTACTTTCCAGACAAGCAAATGGATGTAATCAAGTTCAAGACATGAAATCGATTATACCAAAATAAACTGCAATCAATCAAATGCATCAGTTTAATTGATTATACATGTTCGATTATAAAAAATCATCGTTAAGTGAAGCACCAGTGTGTAACAGTGAAATAATGATACGAGTTATAGATCTAAGTTTAATCGATTACATGAAAATCGATCACTCAATAAAGAAATTGATAATATGAGTAGGAAGAGTTGGATGAAGCATGTCATTGTATAGATCGTGCTAACAAAATTATCCCTGTTGCACTTGGGCGAGACCTCAAGTTTTTTGATGTTTTATTTACCTTACGAGACCGGTTTCTAGCTGTTGAGGTGAATATATGTGTTGTTGAGGTTATGAAGATTGCAAGTGAGGTAATGTGGGTAAAGGTCGGGGAGATATATGTCGATTTGTCGACATGTCATCGAGATGCCATAACCAAGGTTGTTTCTGTAGAAAATGAGAGAGCTCTTATCCAAACAAATTATGAGACTTGTCTTCAAGAGAATGACTTACTACGTGCTCAGCTCCTTACAAAGTCATGATTATGTGAGTTATGCGAGTCTATTATGCTCTCTGTTCTCAGGAAAACATGAACTTGTTGTTTTTCTTGTGTGAATAACCGATTCTACTTTTTGTGGTTGGTCTTTTCGGGACTTTGATAATTGTGGTGCGGAATGCCACCATGTGTTACTACTATTGCTGATGATATTTGTTTCTTGTGGGAATCGTTAATTTCTAGTGCACTTTGATAATTGTGAACTTCTAATTAAATACTTGGATTATGCATCAACCAATACATTTTTCTTGCTTGACGAATGTTAACTAGCTGTTTTTCATGTCTTTTGATGGGTCAATGAATGGTGTTATGAACAAAGAATGTGTTTTTTGGCTATGCAGGTAATTTAAGCGTGGTGTACATACAGTTGTGGTCAGTAGACCAAGCTACATATTTTGAAGGATAAGGGAATTCTTGGGCTAAGCGAGTAGCCTGTTTTTTGAGTAATGATACTCGATGTATACAAGTATAGTCGGCAGACCGAGCTATATGTTCTGAAGAATAAGTGTATTCTTGGACTAAGCGGGTAGCCTATTTTCTGACTAATGATACTCGATGTATACATAAGTGTAGTCGGCGGACCGAGCAACATGTTCTGAAGAATAAGTGTACTCTTGGGCTAAGCGGGTAGCCTATTTTCTAAGTAATGATACTCGATGTATACATAAGTGTAGTCGAGGGACCGAGCTACATGTTCTGAAGAATAAGTGTATTCTTGGTCCAAGTGGATTACTTATTTTCTGAGTAATGATACTCAATGTATACATAAGTGTAGTTGGCAGACTGAGCTACATATTCTAAAGAATAAGTGTATTCTTAGGCTAAGCAGGTAGCCTATTTTCTGAGTAATGATACTCGATGCATATATAAGTGTAGTCAGTGGACCAAGCTACATGTTTTGAAGAATAAGTTTATTCTTGGGCTAAGCGGGTAGCCTTTTTTCTAAGTAATGATACTCGATGTATACGTATGTGTAGTCGGCGGACCAAGCTACATGTTTTGAAGAATTAGTGTATTTTTAGGCTAAGTGGGTAGCTCGTGTTTCCTCGCATCACTATAACCTAGAACTCTCAAGTCATCACTCCCACCAAGGGTAAGGACCCAGTCCTTAGTCCTTCGCAGGTGCTTGAGAATATTCTTTACCGCAGTCCAGTGTGCCTTGCCAGGGTTCCCCTGATACCTGCTAACCATGCTCAAAGCAAAGGCTACATCAGGTCGAGTACACGTCATAGCATACACGATCGATCCTACAGCTGAAGCATAAGGTATTCGACTCATTTCTACTATCTTAGCCTCAGTACTAGGACTTTGTGTCTTACTCAATCTGGCATTACTCTGGATGGGTAACTCTCCTTTCTTGGAGTTATGCATGTTGAACCTTTTCAACACTTTGTCCACATAGGTGCTTTGACTAAGTCCAATTAGTCTTTTACTACTGTTTCACAAAATCCTTATCCCTAGGATATAGGCAGCTTCACCAAGGTCCTTCATAGCGAAACACTTCCCAAGCCATGATTTTACTTCCTGCAGAGTTGGGATGTCATTTCCTATGAGTAGTATGTCATCCACATACAACACCAAAAAGCTTACTATACTCCCACTAGCCTTGACATAGACACAAGATTCATCTTCACTTCATGAAAAGCCAAATTCTTTGACTTTCTCATCAAAGCAAAGATTCCATCTGCGAGGTGCCAGTTTCAATCCATAAATGGATTTCTCGAGCTTACACACTCTATTGGGGTACTCTGTACTGAAAAAAACCTTCAGGCTAAACCATGTAAACATCTTCAGCCAACTTTCCATTAAGGAAAGCGGTTTTGACATCCATTTGCCATATTTCATAGTCATGAAATGAAACAATGGCTAACAGAACCCGAATAGACTTAATCTTGGCCACTGGTGAAAAGGTCTCATCATAATCAACTCCCGGAGTTTGAGAATAACCCTTTGCAACCAGTCGTGCCTTATAAGTGTGTATATTACCGTCCATGTCGGTCTTCTTCTTGAAGATCCATTTGCACCCAACTATCTTATGATCAGGTACATTGTCAACCAAGTTCCAAACTTGATTGTCATACATGGACTGTATCTCGCTATCCATAGCCTCTTTCCATTTAGCGGCCTCAGGGCCTGCCATGGCTTCCGTGTAGCTGTTAGGCTCATCCAGATTTACCAGTGTGTTATCACTGATAAGTGTCTCACCTTCTCCAGTAATATGAAAATCATAATAATGCTCAGGTGCATTCCTAACTCTGTTGGAACGCCTCATAGGTATAGATTCTTCAGTCGGCGAAACAGGAGTTTCCTCCTCAGGTTGAGGGCTAGGGTTTGAGGTTCCTTCACCACTTAACTCTTGAATTTCCTCAAGGTCAATTTGCCTCCCACTATCTCCTTCGCTCATGAATTCTCTCTCTCAGAAGAATCCTCTTCTTGCTACAAAGACCACATTATCATTGGGTCTATAGAAGATGTAGCCAAAGGATTTCTGTGGATAGGCAATGGAAATACACATTTCGCTTCGGGGTTTGAGCTTATAGTGAGTCTCGCGTCTCAAGAAAGCCTCGCAACCCCAAATCTTGATGTGGTCTAGATTGGGAGCTTTTCCAGTCCACACCTCGTGAGGTGTTTTGGCAACCTTCTTTATATGGACTAGATTAAGGATATGGACGGCAGTCTCTAAGGCATACCCTCAAAATGAGATTGGTAGCGAAGCTTGACTCATCATGGAACGAACGATGTCCAACAAGGTCCGATTGCGCCTCTCAGCTACACCATTCAACTGTGGTGTCCTAGGTGGTATCAATTGTGAGACAATCCCACATTCATTAAGATAGCCAGGGAACTCAGTACTAAGATACTCACCACCATGATCGGATCGAAGCGTCTTAATGTTCCTGGCCAACTGATTCTCCACTTCTTTCTTAAACTCTTTGAATTTCTTAAAGGTTTCTGACTTATGCTTGATTAAGTAGACATATCCATATCTACTAAAATCATCACTAAAAGTCACATAGAAGCGATTATCATCTCTTGTGGCGGTTCTAAAGGGTCCACGCACATTCGTGTGTATGAGGTCCAACAAACCTTCACCCCTAGCACAAGTTCCAGTAAAAGGTGACTTTGTCATTTTACCAAGCAAACAAGATTCACAACTATCATCTGACTTTAGGTCAAATGACTCCAAGACTCTATCTCTCCTTATCCTTGGACAAAAATTGCTACCTTTCTCCTACGGTTGGTGATTTTCATACAAACCCTAGTTTTTGGGTTTCTTCTTTTTGCTTTTAGTGTTGTGGGTCTGATTCCATTAGAGGGGTGCTACGTTAGATCCTTCATCCTTGAAATTAGCTAGAACGTATAAGATCATAATAAAGCAATATTGAGATTAGTAATTATTTATTTTGATGTTTTTTAAAGTATGTTTCAATAACTATTAAAACCTAGATTCTAGGATGCATTTGCACTGAGGTAAATCTGTTGATTTTTTCTGGTGCGTTTAGATGTGTTCTTGATGCTATTAATCCCCAAAAGTTATATAAAAGCCTAATTGGCTTTATTTAATAACAAAAACTTTGTAAAAATCAAAGAAAGAAAAGGAAACTTGTTAGTCATAGATGCAACGCACCCACTATTGGACACAATGCGTCTGGTGATTTTGCAGGTTTCCATAGTTTACCTGTTTTTCGAAAATACGGGGATAAGGCTCATGATTAAAATATCATTTTAACTAGTTACATATGAATATTCTAATTTAGTAATTAATTTGAAATTAAATTTAAATATTTAACTATTTAACTTTGAGTATTATTTAAACTTGAATTAAAATTTGAATTTTTATCTTGAACTTTATTTAATAAGAAAATTAAATTATAAACGCAAATAATAAATTTAAAATTTTTAAATTTATTATATGGTATAATCATACTATATGTATCCCAATTATACTACATACGTCCTCACATGTTAATAAAAACATTATTGCTGAATCATAACTAGGCTAACATACTATAATACTTTAAGAAAGGTTTAAGGAGCTCTCTTTGATTCATAATGAGTTTGGTTTTTAATATGGTTCGTGATTACCTCTCTCACTGCCTTTTTGTATTATGAGAGTGAAGTTACCTAAAGGTTCGATTAGATTATGTCGTCATCATAAATAAGGAAATCGGGAAACAAAATTTTGGACAAGGAGATTGATTCTAATCCATGTCTCATGTATGTATGATATCTTGTATAGTGGAGGAAAATTGGATCACTTATCTTAGGACCAATTTTTGTTTAGTTTAGAGTTCGGAAAATGCTATGGAAGTCCTCATTGATGTCTAATTTAGAAGTTATACCAGCAATTTAGTTTTAGACTTATCCCAGTAGGAGACAGCTGAATTTGGTTTATAATCCAATAAATAAATTAGTATAATCTTGAATTATTAACAAATTCATTTTGGGTTTCCCTCAAACCTAGTAATTGAGAGAGGAAGAGAGAGAGAGAGAGAGAGAGAGAGAGAGAGAGAGAGAGAGAAAGAGAGAGAGAGAGAGAGAGAAAGAGAAAGAGAGAGAGATTGATTTATTAATTTATTTGTGATTAATAACTTAATTGGAAAGAAAAATAATTTATTAATATGTTAATAAAATAATATATTAATTTCAAATCATAGTATTTAGTCAATAATTAATTAGAAATCAATTAGAATTAATTTTAGGATTAATTGGATTAATTAAAAATGCAGGGACTGTTTTGTTATTTATTGAAAGTTGAAGCATGAAAGCTCTAGAACCCCATGGGATGGAGTGGATGAAAATTGGCTAGGAATAGCTAATAATTTATTTCCATATGTTAATGATAAGAAGATAACGCAACTTGATTATTATATTAATTAATCTAGGCTTTATCCCAAAAACCCTAATTTTATCCCCAAGTTTGTTTCAGATATATAAAGACCTCACTTGCCTTATATTTTGACCACCCCCTTTACAAGAAGCCAAGGCCAAAATTTTCAGCTCCCCTCTCCTCTCTCTTTAAGCCTCCTTGTTACTAGGGTTAGGTGTGAGCGATTAGATGCACATGATTTTTGGTGCTAGGTTTCAAGCATTTTCAAGAAGGGTTTTGTTTTGATTCTCTGCTAGCATAACCAAAAGGTATGTTTTCTATACCCTTTTATTAAAATAGGGTTCTTGATATTCAAATTGATTATTGCATTCAATAATGAAAAAACCTAGATCCTTAGAGTGTATGCGAATTAGGGGTTTTATGTTTTACGCCAAAAATATGATTTTTTTTTGTCTATAAAACCCATCACAAACTCCTACTTTTCGAGAGTTCAAGGATTGTTGAGCTCTGGATTTCTTTGGGGCTAAGGACCTCATTTCTAGCCGTCGATGGATCGCTAACATGGAGAATATTCAGCGGACGAGTTTCTGCCCTAATAGGGCTGAAGGTGGGATTTGCATCTTGTCTTTTCCGAGACCAAGCACGTGATTAGTGGAATGAGGTTGGTAGTGCATTAGGATATGTGGCCGTGGTGGCCATGTCTTGTGAGGAGCTTGTCACGTATTTCTAGGAGGATATTTCACCAGCGATAGAGGTGCAACAGCTGGTGAGTGAGTTTCAAGATCTTCGTCAGACTATTGAGACTTTGGAAGAAATCACTACCAGGTTTCTAAAGAGGGCTGTGTTGGTTCCGCAATATGTTGTGGACGAGGAGATGAAGAAGGCGATGTATCATGATATGTTGTGGGATGACATCATGGAGCTTGTGAGCATGTCAGGGTGCAAGACCCTGAATGATATGATTGCTAGAGCCTGAGAGTAGGAGATTGATTTGCGGCACCTTAGGAAGAGAAAGTCAGATCCTATTCAGATCGCAGTGGGCCAAGCGAAGAGGCCCAAGAGTCAGGGTTTGCGATAGGGAGGCAATCATGGTCTGAACTGTTGTGCCAAGAGTAGGAGGACCCATGAAGGGAGTTGTCGTGAGAAAGGAAAGGGTTGCTTTGTTGTGGTTAGACTGGTCATTTCAGTAGGGACTGTCCTTAGGGCACAATTCCGATATGTTTTCACTGCAATTAGGTAGGCGATAAGAATGTCGATTGCCTGAGTTTTTTAAGTGGAGCAGGGAGTGCACTTGCTCTAGCTACTTTGAAGATCAATGACGATCATGAGGGCAGGGCGGAGGCCTCAGTAGCGAGGAGCCAAGCATTGCAACTACATTTAGAGGAGAACAGAGTTTCATCATATGTTATCGCGGGTGTGTTATCTTTTACTTTTTCTCATCCGTTATTATTAGTATTTTTGTACCTGTGGATCATATATTTGCATGTGTAAGGAATTATCTTTGGTTTAGTTTCTTTGTATCTGTTTGGTTAGTATTATCAAGGGTTGTTATATAACATGTTGCATGTCGAGAGTTATGAGCAGGGAACATATTTTTGGGTGGGAATTACGTTGTTAGCCATCTTTGGTGTGGGACCTTGGGGTAAGCGAACCATGGGTACCGCTTGGAAGATCAGTAGTTGAATCAGTGTGTTAGTTCAGCACTGGGGCAGAGGAAGTTGTAGTGTAAGCTCGATTGATTATTGAAATTCATGATAGTTGTGGGGTGTAAAGGATCGATTAGGATCGAAGTGCAAGAGAATTGTCATTGGGTTGTCGTTCTCAGGTTTGTGAAGTTAATCTTCGTATCAGAAGCTTTGCGAAAAATATCTCATGGAAGCTGATTAGTCCCTCCCGGGACAGTGAAGTTAGAGTACTGAGGTACTTTCATCACTCAGGTTGGTTGTCAACCAAATGTTGATGGACTCTTTGATCCTGTTGCTATCATTTTTAAGGTAAGTACGGTAGTGAGTGAGTGTGGATTTTAGTCATTTGTGTTTGTTCTGACGTTGGGATCGCCAAAGGAATTTAAATCATATATGTTTAAAATGTTTTGACCACATAAATCCTTCGAGAAGTAGGTTGTTGGGTTAGTGATCCGTTCGTTCTAGTAAAGGGGTTATTCATTCGTTGTATTTAGCAAGGTCATCAGGGTGCAATTGAATCCAACTGGGGGAGAACCATTAGGATTTTTGAGGATAGTTTCAGGTGCGATACAAGGAGGGGTTCCACTTCCTAGTCGAGAGGAAGACCAGTTCAAATGGCATTTTGCATAAAGGTTTCACATGGTACGGGATTCAGATCCTTGCATCAATTGGGTTAGACATTCATAGTAATGTTGAAAGATATGTGATCGGATCCAGGTTGAGGGTTGTGTTATAGCCTATCTGCTTGTTGTTGTCCGATAAAGGATTTAGGTTTCAAAGCATGACCTGAATACCTAATTGGGATATAGTCAATGTGGCTTTGACCCGTGTTTGATTGTGGGTTGGTATGGTAGATGAAGAGCAAGACCATGAGTTGGGCTCATTGCTGATCTGGGAGTGTTGTAAAACTACGGGTTAGCAGTAGCATACACAAGGGTGATAAGCTTCTGGGAAAGTGTTGTATGTCTTTGATGAAGTCGTAACATTCAACAGGATGAGATGGGCCATTGTAGGGGTAGTTGTTCGGCTGAAGGAGGATCAGCGCATGCATAGTTCAAGGCAGATAGTATTTTTGGTAGACCACTCCATGTTTGGAATGAGGATTGTGGGATATGAGGCATTGTTTGAGCCAATATGGCACTCGAGTAGATGAGAACCGTGGATGAGGTTCTTCAATTGTATAGATTGGGTGAGACCCATGGCGAGGCCTTTTTAGTTATGGTTGTATGGGTGAGACCAAGTAGAAGTGGCGGGAGTGACGTTTTATATCATGCTTAGATTCGGATGACTCTGTGGTCAACGGATGGAAACCATATGGTGTTTAGGCTCAAGTAGCCAGTAGTAGTTACACTTTTGATGGTCTCTATTCCAAAGAAGTTCATGCGTAGAAAATTTCCTAACTCCAAGAACCGAAACTGGCAAGGAAGCTAAAGTTCGGATAAAGCAAAGGAGGAACCGAAGAGCGCTCCTCAGCATGAAGAGTCGAAGAAGGATAGTAAGCTTGTTGGTGACTTTGGATTTGATTTTCACTTCTGCAAAGACAAAAATCACTTTTGCCAAATATAGTGTTTTAAGAAAGATGTTAGAAAAGAACGAGAATGAAGATGATGAAGCCTAATACCTACAAAAGCTAGAAGAAATAAAGAAGAAGAAATTTGTTGCTAACAACAATATGAATGCTTTAATTGTGCAGGAAAATCTCGTGGATAATGAGTTTGGTGGTGTGGAAGTCTGGTCTACAGACTCTGAGGACGAGGAAGTACGTAAGCCCACACATGGCAGAGCTTTCGTGGCGAAAGAAGCTAAAACTGAAGGTACCAGGAAGTGCTTGATGGTGACTGCAAGAGTATCACAGATGCGAGGCTACACTATTGATGGGGGTTGTGATGAAAAAAAGGAGCGAGAAGATAGGTTCTTTGCTACGAAACTAGTTGTGAGCAGATCAACGAATGCAACCAGTTGATCAAAAAGGTACAATCGATTCTCGAATCATTAAAAATCCCCGTTACAAACTATGAAAATGAACTAAACGGATTAAAATCTAAAATTTCTAGTTTAAATGGTAGTTTAACACAAAATGGCCTCACGAACTCTAAACTAACTGATCAACTCAGCAGGGTGTCTTCGAAGAGTGAGGAGAGATGGATCTAGATAGAGCAAAAGGAGAATGAGTTAGTTAGGATTAAGGATGAGACAATTTATTTGCAAAGGGTTAATTTAAAGCTTTTAAAACAGAGAAATGTTTTTTGTTTCATTGCTAAACGTTTATATTCGAATATTACCCAATTGCATCTGAATTGTGATATAGGATAGAAAATTCATAGTATGATTCTGCCCTTCCTTGAATTTAAGGAGGACGAAATTGATGCTGATGCATATAATTGTGAAGCTGTTGTATCTTCTGATGACATTTCTCCGGCATACAAAATTGGTCTTGAAAAAATAGAGTCCTTCATCAAGTCCAAAGACCACATGGACATGCTTAAGAACCTTTTGGACGAAAATGACAAATTAAAAATTAAAACCGAAACTATGCAGAAGTTTGACTCATTGAATGCCAAGTTAAGTTCATAAAATAAAATTGATGTTGAAAATACTTCTGAATTTAATGAGGATGATGATATGAGTGAAATATCCGTAGACGATGAGGTGGACTGTTCTGAATTTGTCAAAAGCAAACCCGAACCTATCAAAAATCTCATTTCTGAAAATTCGGTTGAGTTCCCTCGCTTATCCCAAACTAAGTCCAGAATTCTGAAAGAAAAGGTTGTGGTATATCAAAAGGTTCAAACCACACCAAATCAGGTTTATGCAGTTACAGGAGTTACACAACAACAAACTGTCGAACTGACAGCGATAGTAAATAATGACAATGTTGAAGGCTGTGAGGAGCATTTCTGGTCAGCTCCAATCGATAATGCTGATGAAACAGTTTGTTTGTCTGAGAAAACATCATGGAGAGTCAAAGGCAGATATCTGGCAGAACCACTCAACAAGCTTATTGATTTTGATGTTCCAAGCACAAGTGGTACCAAAAGGTTCCAAGAGAACCAGTCAAGGCTACAAGTGAAACCTCCTCGCTAAAGAGCGAAACTCGTGATGAAAGATAGAAACCCAAAGCTAATATCCATAAAACTCCAAAAGCAGTGGACAGAGAAGAAACATCAACGTAAGATATAAGAAGAATCTCTCTAGAAGGAAGCAGTTTTGGAAATCCCAAAACCCTAATTATGTTCACTCAGACAAATCTTCACTCTCTGCAGAAGACACAAAATTAAAGCGTAACTCTACTCCGTGCGCTCAATGCATTCTTGCAGTCAAGCAAACCGAAAGAGTAGTTTTGGCTCCCAAAATGGAAGCAAACGAAACCAAAGGAGTGGTTTCAGTTCTCCATCTTCAGACAAAAAGAACCGAAAGCTAGGTTTCGCTCCTAAAACTCATCCCGCTCACTCAAAGCAAAATCCTAAAGTAGATATAAAGGGAAAAGAGAAGCTAGTCTCAGAAGATGAAAAGAAGACAAAGAAAACACCTGCTAATTGTAGGAAAAAGAACCAAAAGGTTGTGAACAAAAAGAGAACAATTCCACACTCTGAACTTAAAGAAACAAACGCTAACAAAATCAAAGTTTTCACAATCAAAAGAAAAGATGAAACCACCTTAATAAAACAAACTTTTTGTGTTGATTCTTCTCTTACTATTCCTTATTCTGTAAAAGGCTCACAAGGACCCAAGAAACTTTGGGTTCCTAAATCTGCTTAATTCTTGTAGGTTATTCATGATGAGGAGTTCGATGATGAATGGGATATTGACAGTGGCTGCTCACGTCACATGACAGGGAGAAGGGAAGAGCTACGGGAGTTTCACGCTCTGAAGGATGGTGGGTGTGTCAAGTGTGGAAACAATTCTTTTGGCACAATAAAAGGATATGGAATGATAAAAAATGGAGAATTCTCGATCAGAAAGGTGGCATATGTAGAAGGCTTACAATGCAATCTTATCAGTGTCTCGCAACTGGTGGTGGGAACAGGACTGAAGGTTTCATTCGATGATGATGGGTCAGAAATCATAGAAAAGAAGACCAAGAATGTTCTGCTGAAATCTCAAAGAAAAGGTGAAATGTATCCATTGAACCTTAATCCAATACAAGGGAAGCCATTTGTATGCCTACTAACGAAAGAACATGCTGAGAAAAGTTGGCTATGGCACTAAAGGCTCTCGCACCTTAACTTCAAAGACATCAACAAGCTAGTTCTTGGTGATCATGTGCGAGGACTTCCACTTCTCAAGTTTAATAAGGAGCACTTATGTGCTGCCTTTGATATGGGAAAGCAAAGTAGAAAAAGTCATCCAACTATCGTGAACACGAAAGTTATAAAACCATTGGAACTTCTACACATTGACCTTTGCGGTCCTTCAGCTATTGAAAGCGTTGGTGGTATTAAGTATATACTAGTAATTGTTGATGGTTTTTATCGTTTCACTTGGGTGTTCTTTCTTAGACAGAAATTAGATGCAACGCCAAAGCTCAAGGATTTTATCAAACAGATTGAAGTTCAATTGCGAAAGTTAGTTCGCAACATTCACAGTGACAATGGGCTTGAATTCAAAAACCAAGCGTTTGACGAATTTCTTGCTGAAAAGGGAGTGTCACACAATTTCTCCGCTCCCTATATTTAGAACCATGTATGATTTTGAAGTAAGCGAATACCTAAGAAAGATTCCTTCGTCCGCCTTCACATCAAACTGGTTTCGGTTTTCTTTAGAATTGAAGATAAAACATCTTGAACTGAACACATGGAAAAACTTGATGTTAGGCTTGCGGATGTTTAGAATTCCATAAGGAGTTATTGTGAATCGTTTGTTGAGTAAAGACCAGTTCTGGGTGTAGCAAGCGACGGCAATAGCATCAACCCAGAAATATAGGGGCAACGAAGCGAACACCACATCCATTTCCAAGAATCGTTTCCACAATCTGCTAGGGATTCCACAATCTGAAAATCTGATTAATCTGGAAACCATCTCCAACACAACTCTCTTGGAAATGTTCTATCAAATGGGATACAAGCAGACACTCACTGCTGTATCCAAGTTCAAGAAACCCAATCTTCCACCAATTTGGAATGCCTTTTTCACCATTTTGTTCAAATCATTTTCTGAAAGAGTCACAGGCAGCGACTGTGCAAGCAAACTTTTCATGGGGTTGATGTATGGCCTCTACACTAGTGAAAACATCGACTACGTTTCTATCCTTTGGGCTCAATTCATCCAGATCTTTCACTCTGTAACTCGTCACAGTGATATCTCTTGTGCGAGATTTTAGACCGCGGTTGTCAACAGGGCTATTAAACAGCTCAAGATTACAATGATGACTGAGGCACTGATGGCTTCCATTGCGACATTCCACACAACAGGTAGATATGTCCAAGTTTGATTTTATTAGTTCGATTCCGGAGGCAATGTTTCGTAATGTTCCTCCCTCAAGTAAAATTCTAGAAGGACATCGTACTCTTACTCCTTCAGGACCTCGTTCTCTCACTGATGAATTCCAAGCCATTTTGGCTGAGGCTGATAAACCCAAGAAAGGGGGGAAAAGGGTCTAAGAGACCTGCCAAGAAAGATTCTGCAAAAGAAGGATCTTCTGTGGCTCCGAAATCTCCATCTCAGAAGAGAAAGGCTATTTCAACTTCTACTGCTGCACCTAAGCGAAGGAAACAAACTGCAAGAAGGCGAAAGTCTCCTACTCCAACTCCTTTTCAGAGTGAAGACGAAAACTCAGATTCTGGGATCGAGACAGAGATTCGCATTGAGGGGGATCACCCTGTTCGCAATGAGGAAACTGAACACATTCGCACTGAAGAGCAGGAACACGTTCGCACCGAGGAAGAAGAACAAGTTCGCACTGAGCACGAGGTAGCTCAAGCCATTAATGATTATGTTCCTTCTCCACCTTCCTCACCAAAAACAACTTCATCTGTACCAATCACAATTTCTACTCTCCCAACTATATCGTCTCAAACACTCACAATAATTCTTGTCTCCATACCTATTTTCACAGATTCCACACTTTCACCCCAAACCTCTAGTGCACGTGAATGTTCAGTCAACGTATCTGATACGGGGGCTAACATTTCAGGTTTTTCAACCCATGTTACCCCACCCATCTCTCCCATTCGTACTGATGATCTAGAAATGCTTTTCAGAGATGATGACGATGAAGATTTAGAAGCATTCTCTTTCAATCCTTTTCAAATAAGGGTTGATAATGAAGATGATGTCTCTACTTCAAAATCAGAGTTCAAGTCTATCCATGAGAAGCTTGATCAGTTGCTTCTTGCATCCAGAGTTTCCACTTCTGATGCTTATTCGAAAGCTGCGTTTGAAGCAATCCTTGAGGGAGTCACAAAGGAACATATTACCAACACTTCTACCTTCTCCAAGGAAGTTTCTGACTCTTCTGCTGTTTGCAAGGATACGAACGAAAAAATCGATAAACTAATTACTGATACAAGGGTATTCATGGACGAATACCAGGTTACCTACAAAAACAACACCTCAGCTACAAACAAAGTTATTCAAAATGTTTGTGTCATGTTTAAAGCTGAAAAGGCGAGCTTTACTGAACTTCAAACTGAGTTCAAGTCCAATCATGAAGCGTTATAGGCCTCTATTGATGTGAAACTCACAAAGCTTCATGCAGAATTAGCAATGGAGAACAAGATTATGGATGCTCTCGCAGTTAAAGAGGAAAAGTGTTAGGTGTTGGAAACCAAGCTTCACTACACTCAAAAGCAGGTCGATGATTTGCTAGTAGAGAAAGCAGTCACGCGAAGTTGTATTTATGATGTTAATGGATTGATATCTGATATCATTGAGACCCGTGATCCCATGATTTCTATCACAGTTCGAAAGCATCTGCTTGAAAAGCTGAGACCGGTCTTCGCAATGTTGCACTGCTTAAAGGGTGTTTCGAGGCCAATGTCGTTTACGAAACAAGGGGGAGAAGGGAGTTCTAAAGTTCAATCTGATGATGTCAAACCCAAAGTTTCAGTTAAACCTCCTATCATCAAGCAAGATCCAAAAGACAAGGATCCGTTATTTAGCAATGAACCCATCATTGATGACAGTAAAGTCGAAGAGCCTGATGAAACTGAGCTTAAAAGGTAGAAGGCTCGCGAGGCAGAGATTGATGAACATGCTCGCATTGTCAGAGAGGCTGAAGAAAAAGAACAAGCTGAAAAGGAAGCTCAGGCCACTCTTAAAAGCAAAATGCTTCTATTTCCAAAGTGGACCTTGAAGCGCATGCAAAACCAAGCTGTGGATATGCCAAGTCAGTATTGGTTGGATCCTATTGCTTCCTTTGATGTCCAAAATTCATAGGATTTGCAATTTCACCTTCCCATCACACCAAAGGCGTTTAGATTTCATGCCTTTATTAAGGTTTCCAATGTTCCTTTCTCAGATAGCACCAGTGATCAATTGTTGTTTTCCTTCTATTTGAAGCATATGAAGCCCCAGTTCGAGGCCTAAAATGCGAGCAAAATTGTAGTCATGAAGGTTACTGGGCCGATCGAGACTGAAAGCTTCCCTAATGCAAAGTTTAAACTTGCGAGAGGATCTGCATGACAAGCCTGCGAATTCACTCTCGCAGATTTGCCATGCTTGAACCCCAATGACTAGATGGTGATTTTCAACATTCTGCTACGAGAAAGGGAGAAGTATGAACCAATATTTTCTCATCTTCAGATCATGATCAAGTCTTACATTCAGGAAGTTGGGTCGATGGATGTGGAAATTTTTGCGGTTCTAAGACAAAAACCTAGTGTCGTTCTAAAAGAAGCTCCAAAAGACTTCTAGAAGCTCAAGCCAGGAAAGATTTACAAAGAACGATGGTTTGTGGTTTACACTGCTAGAGATCGTCCAAGTGCAGATCATCGCAAGCTATAATTACATCTTGAAGACAAGCACCTGTTTGCTACTTCTTGTCTGGAGTGCATTTTGGAACTAGTTGCGAAGTATAAAGGCAACAACAAAGATGATGTGAAGTGCTTCACTGATGTGATCACATGGTAAATTCATGTTCGCAAGTTGTTGCTGAGTTTCATTCCTAAAGTCTATGAAGTGTAGAAACGAATCTTGAATTAACATGGCCATGGTTTCACTTAACGCAAAGGGGGAGATTGTTGAAGATATTAGTGTTGCGTTATTGGGCCTATGTTATTTAGTCTTTCATGTACTCTCGGTTTGGGCCTGTCCAACCATGTTTGTATTTCTAGGGTTTAGTATATAAGGTGCATGCATGCATCCTTGTCATTAACGCTTTTCTTAATTAACTTATTGATTGTATTGTAAACCCTAGAGAACCGCTACAGTGGAAGTTCTTAATCGAGCTCTTCTGAGATGTGACTATATTGTAGTCATTCGACATACAGATTGATTGATTGAGTTTTTCCATATTTATTGTTTTTATTGTTTTACCTGTTAAGGATCTAATAGATCTAAAGAGTTTTCAACTCTACAGGTTTTATTAGGATCCTGGGTCGTATGGGCTTGCTCTCTCGGAGTCACGCCCCAGGCGGCAACATAGGCATGTGTTGAGGATCCTATCTCACAACGAATCGTTGAGGATCCCGTGTTGTCAAATTTTAGGATTTGTGGCTGCAACATCGAGGGTGGTTCTTCCTGAGACTTGTGGATTTCTGTCCTCATTCTTTCCACTTCCTTTTGAATTATCATGTTATCCTCCCGTTGTTGGTGTTGAGTATTTAGTGTTACATATTTTAGGCCTTTTACTTTGTGTTTTGTGTATCCGTGTTAGGCCTGTCCACCCGTGATTAATGATTGGGGTTTTAGTATTTAAGGTGCATGCATTCATCATGTATTTGCTAATCGTGTTATTGTAAACCCTACACACCTCTACTGTAACAGGTCTTTATTGAGATCTTTTGAGGTTGTGATTTATAATCACTCGACACATTCTTGATTCATATTCTGTGTTTGATTGCTTTAATTGTATGAATCTAATCGATCTTTAGAGTTTTCAACTCAACAATTGGTATCAGAGTAGGAGATTGTGTAATCTATACACATCTCTTTTGTTGTAAGAGCTTTTAGGGTTTCCGCTGTTATTGGATCTGGTTCAGTTGTCATCATTATTATCAATGCTGATCTTTGATCTTGACATTACCTAAAAATCATTTAGTTTACAAATCTGATTCATAAAGGTTTTATCGATCTCTAAACATGTCAGATGATTCACACGTTAACTTAATTCATCTTTCAAACAACATTGGATCTACAACCAAAATACCTATTCTGTTTCCCAATGATTTTAAAGTGTGGGCATTGCATTCTGAAAACCACTTCCTTGGGATTGAAGACAATGGATATTTGTTAAGGGTAGATATTATTGTACAAAAATTTACTCATATAGGAACAATAAGAGAAATCAAAACTCAAGCTGACTATAACAAGCTTCTTCTTAATATTAAAGACATATCATAAGATGAGAAGGACAGGTTGATAAGCAATGTCAAAGCAATTAGAATCATAAGGTTTGCTTTGCCACCAGACACTTTTTGTTTGGTTAGTTCATATGACACATCAAAAGCCATTTGGTATAGGTTTAAAGAGCTATACTCAACTGATGCCGATCTTGAGCATTCCACTTAGACTATATTGCTTTTAGATTTTGGAGTGTTTGTACAAAAGCCTGAAGAGAGTCTAGATCAAACTTCCAATAACTATAATCATCTTCTCAGTAGGATGATGAAGTACAAGATTGGACGTGAACTAATCGAGCGAAAGGTCATGTTCATGAACGGGCTAAGATTTGAATGGAAGGATGTCGTTTCGACTATAAAAGCACATGAGCAGTTCAAGAACTACACGTTGGCGAAGCTAGTTGGAATACTGAGGTCACATGAAGATGAAGTGATGAAAGAAGGGAAGATAGTTTTTGGGATAGGATCACTGGCCCTCATTGCGAAGGGTAAAAAGGCTATAGATGGTGATGGTTCGGAGTCTGATCTCTCCAATTGTGAAATTTCTAAGCAGGAATTTACTTTGATGGTATCTAATCCAAAGAGATTCACAAAGAAGAATTGCAGTCGTAACAAGAGCCGAAACTGGCAGGGCGGTAATTTCTCTGAAAAGGTAATTGAGGAGAGTGCGAAAAACTCTCAAAAAGACAAAGCGAAGAAGGAGGGAGAGGATGATGAAGCTTATTATCTCGGAAAGCTATAGGATTCAAAAAGAAGAAGAACACTGATAACACCATGCCTGCTTTAATTGAGTAGGAAAACGAAGCTGGAGATGAATTTGGCAAAGTCGAAGTCTGGTCGACTGACTCTGGAGATGAAGAGGTTCGTAGACCTACTAATAGAAGGAGCTTCCTATAGAAGGATGAAGTTTTGTAGCTTCGTGGATGGTGTTTGATGGCTGAACCTGAAGTGTCAGAGATACGAGGCTATGCAATTGATGGTAGACGTGGTGTCGATAGCTGTTTTGCTACGAAACTAGTTCCTAAGCAAATAAGGGAATGTGAGAAGGTGATCAACAAGGTAAACTCCATTCTCGAGTCTTTAAATATACCTGTGTCTAGATATGAAACAGAATTAAACGACTTAAAATACACATTTTCAAGTTTTATTGATAGTTTAAAACAAACTAGCTTAACAAATTCTAACTTAACCGATCAACTTGGCAGGGTTTAATCAAAAACTGAAGAGAGACGCATGTGGATTGAAAAGTTGGAGTCTGATTTGTCTAAGTCTAGGGATGAGTCAATTTATTTGCAGAGAGATAATTTAGGTCTCTTAAAACAGCATAATATTTTTTGTTTGATCGCTAAAAGACTTTATTTCAATATTACTCAGTTGCATCTAAATTGTGAGATTGGAAAGAAAATTCACAAGATGATTTTGCCCTTTCTTGAGTTGAAAGAGGATGAAATTGACGCAGAGCGTTACATGTGCAAATCTATCGTCTCATCAGACGAAACTTCAGATGCATACAAAGTAGGATTAGACAAAATTGAATCTTTCATAAAGTCCAAAGATCACAAAAACATGCTTAAACAACTTTTAGATGAAAAAGACAAAGAGAAAATTAAATCTGAAACTGTACATAAGTTTGACTCATTAAGCACCAAGTTAAATTCAGAAAATAAACTTGATGTTGAAAACGTTTCTAAATTCGACGATGAAAGTGATATGAGTGAAATCTATGTGGAGGATGAGGTTGACTGATCTGAGTTTATTAAAAACGAACCTGTACCTGCGAAAGTCCTAATTTCTACAAATTCAGTTGGGTTCGCACGTGTTTCTGAAAACAAATCTAAAATTTTAAAAGAAAAAGCAACTATTTTCCCCAAAGTTCAAACTTTTCCTAACCAAGTTCTTACAACTAAAGGACTGAACAAAAATTAAACACTTGAATTAACATCCATGGTCGAAGATGATAACAAAGATGGTTGTGATGAGTTCTTCTGGTTTGCTCCAATCGACAATGCAGACGAAATCGAAGGTCTATCTGAAATGACCTCGTGAAAAACGAAGAGCCGATACATAGCAGAACCTCTAAACAAAGTAAATTCAAGCTACGAAAAGTGAAGTCCAAGTGGAACTATGAACGTTCCAAGTGATAAATCATTTTTTTGGACCGAATCCCCTATCAGAAAGCTAAAACCTAGGGCAAGCATTCATAAATCCTCTGAGCAGTTCGCAGCTCAAAAATGTCATAGGAATGCTAGATACAACAAAGTTCTCAAGGAAAGAAAGCAGTTCTGGAAATCTAAGAATCCCAACTTTGTTCATAAAGAAAAACTCAATCCAAATGCGAAAGTCTCTTCATCTGTGAAACCTAAGAATTTTCAACAAAATCATGCTCCACAGGTCTCGAATCAAAAAGTTTTTCAAAAACCATCCTTTCCAAATCATGCGAAACATGTACAGAAATCCAACTCTCATCTCTCTCCGAACATGAATGTTTTGCATTCAGCCAAGACTTCGCGTGATGTCAAAGGAAAAGGAAAGATATTTTTGGAGCCTCAAGTTCCTCTCAAAAGAACAGAAGATAATCCTAGGATAGTTGAGAAAAAGATTATTAAATAACAAATCTAAAATAAACAAATGAATCTATCCTCCAAGGATACGAACTCAAAAGACAATAGGATTATTGTTTTTCAAATCACAAAGAAAGATAAAACAACCTTAATAAAACGGACTTATCTGGTTGATCCTTCTATTTCTTTTCTTGTGAAAAACTCACGAGGGCCCAAACAACTTTGGGTTCCTAAATCTGGTTAACTTTTGCAAGTAATACATGACGATCAGCTTGACTCTGAATGGTACATCGAAAGTGGCCACTCACATGACAGGTAGGAAGGAGGAACTGCACGAGTTTAAAGCACTAAAGGATGGAGGCAGAGTGAAATACGGAAAAAATTCACTTGGTGAAATCAAAGGTTATAGGATGATAACCAATGGAGAGTTTTCAATTTGTAAGGTTGCGTACATGGAAGGAATGCCACACAACCTCATTAGTGTTTCACAGTTGGTGGTGGGGACAGGACTGAAAGTTTCATTTGATGACGAAGGATCGGAGATAATCGAAAAGAAGTCCAAATTTGCACTCTTGAAATCAAAACACAAAGGAGAAATGTATCCACTGAATCTGAATCCCATTAAAGGGAAGCCAACAATTTTCTTCCATGCAAAAGCTTCTACTGATGATAGTTGGCTATGGCACATGAGACTCTCGCATCTCAATTTTAAAGATATCAACGAGCTTGTTCTTGGTAATCATGTGTGAGGATTACCACTCCTGAAATTTGACAAAGAACATCTTTATGCAGCCTACAAAATGGAAACCAGAGCAGGAAGAGTCATCCAACGATTGTGAACACGAAAGTCATTGAACCACTTGAACTCTTGCATATAGACCTTTGTGGTCCTTCTACAATTGAAAGCATTCATGGTAATAGATATATTCTCATAATTGTAGATGATTTTTCTAGATTCACTTGGGTGCATTTTCTTAAACAGAAATCAGAAGCCACTCCTAAGCTCAAGGAGTTCATAAAGCAGATAGAGCTTCTACTGCGAAAGATGGTTCGTAACGTTTGCAGTGACAACGGTCTGGAATTCAAAAACCAAGGGTTTGAAGAATTCTTGACTACGAAAGGAGTAACTCAAAATTTTTCAGCTCCTTATACTCCTCAACAAAACGGGATAATCAAAAGACGAAACCGCTCATTGTGCGAACCTGCGAGGATCATGTTGTCATTCGCAAATCTACCAGTTTACTTCTGGGCGGATGTGATTGGAACTCCTTGATTTACCCAAAACCGATCCATCCTCAATAAGCGGTTCTCTGTCACCCCATACGAAATTATAAATAATCACAAACATAATGTCAAGTTTTTCCATGTGTTTGGTTCTAGGTGCTTTATCTTCAACTCGAAGGAAAAAAAAGGAACAAATTCGATGTGAAGGCGGAAGAAGGTATCTTCCTAGGGTATTCTCTAACTTCTAAAGCATATCGGGTTCTCAACAAAATATCCAAAAGGATTTAAGAAACCTACTATGTTACATTCGACGATGATTACATGAAGAAGTTTCAGAAGAATAACAGTCCAACACCGGGGATCTTTCCTAAACCAAATCTTGCTACCATCCCATTCTCCAACCTTTATAAGGAATTTTTGGACTTATTTGATGAGCCAGAAAAAGCAATCTCCTCAGAGTCCAAAGCAGCGGACAACAAGGAAGACGAATTGAAGAAAATCATTGATGATGTTGCGAAAGAAATGGAACAGGAAGACACCACTACGAAAGATCCTGAAATTCCAGTTCAACCTACAGATGAGAATGTTACATCATAGGGGGAGGTTTCTAATTCAACCTCCTCATCTGATACACCTGTTTAGGGGGAGAACGAAACCCCTAAAGTCAGCTTAGGGCCACCTTTCCAGGAGGAGAATCCAAATTCAGAAGATAATATTCATACATCATTCGAGGGGGAGAATGGAAATGTGAATGATGATTCGGATGTACATTCAGAGTTTGAAGAAGTGAATGCAGAATTGGATCCAACATATGATCCAAATTACCTTCCATTGGCTAAATGGACCAAAGATGATTCAAAAACTCAAGTCATAGGAGATTCGTCTTCAGGTTTTCTTACGAGAGCTCAACAAAAGGCGAAGCCAACTGCATTATTCTTTAAAGTGGAATTTTTCATGTTCAATTCGTTTATCTTCAAAATTAAACCTAAAAATTTTCAAATTGCTCTTGATCACTTTGATTGAGTACAAGCAATGCAGGAGGAGATCAATGCATTCGAACAAAACAAAGTCTGGAGAGTTATTCCCACTCCAAAGTATGCATCCGTTGTTAGTCTTAAATGGGTATTTCGCAGCAAGATGGATAAGGAAGGCAATGTGATAAGAAATAAGGTGCGACTTGTAGTAAAGGGATATTATCAGGAAGAAGGCATCGACTATGAAGAAACCTTCACACCCATTGCAAGGATAAAATTTGTTTGCATCTTTCTGGCATACGCATTACACAAGAACTTTGAAGTTTATCAAATAGACACCATGTGTGCATTCGTAAATGGGGAACTCGAAGAAACAGTGTATGTGGAACAACCACCAGGGTTCATAAACGAAAAGTATCCGAAACATTGTTACATTCTAGACAAGGCACTATACGGTCTAAAGCAAGCTCCAAGGGCCTGGTACGAAACTCTAACTCGTTTTCTAAAACAGGATAAATTTAAACAAGGATCAATCGACCCAACCTTCTTTCGAAAGAAAGATGGTGACCATTTGATGATCTTCCAAATTTATGTTGATGACATCATCTTCGGATCAACTAACCCCAACTTAACAGTTAAGTTCCGAAAGTTGATGGAAACTAAATTTGAGATGAGCTCCATGGGTTCGATTATCTTTTTTCTTGGTTTGAATATAAGACAGGGTTAGGAAGGGATCTTTATTAATCAGGAGGCTTATATAAAGGCCTTACTCTCCAAGTTTGGAATGGTGGGAAATTCAAAAGTGAAGGCTCCAATGGCATTCAGAACGAAACAAACACCATCCTCAGATAAAACAGCTGCATATGTGACTCTTTATCGTCAGATGATAGGGTCATTGATGTATGTAACTACTAGTCGTATGGATATCATTTTTTCTGTTTTCTATTGTGCTAGGTTTCAAGCTAATCCTCTCGAACCTCACATGACAGCTGTTAAGAATATCTCCAGGTATCTCAAGCGAACATCCTCATTGGGAATATGGTACCCCTTCTATTCAGGTTTCTTTGTGCAAGCATTTTTGGATGCTGATCTTGGAGGTTGCAGAATAGATAGAAAAAGTACAATGGGAGGATGCCAATTTCTTGATGGCAAACTCATGAGTTGGCAATCTAAAAAGCAAACTTGCGTCTCCCTATCGACTTCTGAAGTAGAGTACATAGCCACTGCATCTTGCACTTCACAAGTTATTTGGATTCAGAGTCAACTTCGTGACTATGCTATCAACATGAAATGAATACCCTTATATTACGATTCTGAAAGCGCCATTCGCATTTGTCACAACCTAGTGCAACATTCAAACACAAAACACATCGCACTGAGGTATCAGTTCATCAAAGATCATGTGGAAGATGGAAATGTCGAGATACACTTTGTAAGATCCGCTAATCAGTTAGCCGACATCTTCACGAAAGCCTTACCAAAACAATCATTCAAACGCATTCTTCAAGGCTTAGGAATGATAGAGGTTGAATCCATTTCGAAACCACCTTCGTAGTCATAAGTTTTTGATAGGCCTGCGAATTGGTGGGAACGCTCGCAGTGACTCGCAGTCATCTTTTTGGCCTGCGAATTGGTGCGAAGACTCACAGTGACTCGCATTCATCTTTTTGTCCTATGAATCACTGCAGACGCTCACAGTAACTCACAACCAACTGTTCACTCTGCGAATTGATGCGAATGTTCGCAGTGACTCATAGTACACTGTTCATTCGTGGTTTGAAACTATTCGTATCCTTTATACATTTTCTTTATTACTTTTTATTTCCTTTTGTTTTTATTTCTTTTTCTTTTTCAGAAATATAAAAAATCCAAAAATATTTTATTTCTTTCTGTTTTCATTTAAATCAAAAATCCAAAAATATTTTATTCTTTCTGTTTTTATTTCTTTTTTAGAAAAACAAAAATATAAAAATAGTTTCTTTATTTTCATCATAACATTATAAAATACAAAAAAATATTAGCTAATTGAGAAGATTTTAAGGCAAACATCCCGGTGATCTCAATTATGAATAATGGGGCATGTACACAAAAGGGGAAGAATTGATCTCTTTCGAGATCTTCAACTGAAAGACCCACATAACAAAATCAAGATTCTATCAACTTCTAGGGCTTCCACAGGGTCTTGAACTAATTGACACTGAGAGCGTGTCCAACTCTGCAATCTTGGAGATGTTCTACCAGATGGGCTACAAGGAATCATTACCAGCAGAAAGGGTTACTGGCTCGGACTATGTGAGCAAGCTATTCATGATGATGTGGAACGATCTCTTTACAATGATCTTCAAAAGCTTCTCAGAAAGGGTTACTGGCTCGGACTGTGTGAGCAAGCTATTCATGATGATGATGTACGACATATACTTCGGAATCAACTTGGATTACAAGTCAGTTCTCTGGGATCAATTAGTTCAAAGCACTCTTTCTACCACATGACACAATGAAATCTCCTATGCTCGGTTCTAGACCATTATCGTTTGAAGGGCGACTACCAAACTCAACACTCCGGTCGTTGAAGGGTCTTTATGGCATCTACTTAACTCTTTCACACCTCCAACATCATCTTAGCAGACAACTCGAAGTTTAGTTTTATCAGTTCCATTCCTGAAGTAATGATTCATGATGTTTCGACATCGAGTGAGATAGTGCGAGCCTATCGCAGTTTTCCCTTTTCAGGCTTTCGCCCCTTGACTAATGAAATGTGAAAGGTCCTCAAAGAGGCGGAAAAACACAAGAAGGGAGGCAAGAAGAAGGGCACACAAGTTGGTCTGTCTGAACCAGCTCCATCTCTAAAGAAAGGTGGGAAATGAAAGCTTGAAGTTTAACCTTCCACACTGGCTAAAGCATGCAAGAGGAAGGGAGTCAAGAAGATGGCTCATCGACCACGAACTCCGACACCAAGCGATCAAGAGGATTGGCAATCTCAAACGGTTTCGGATGTTCCCATTCAAATGGAGGTTCACAATGAAGAAGATGTTACATCTCAACCTAAGGTTTCGGAGCCAGCAACTACGAATCCCGATGTAACGACTGAAAACCCAACTTATGTTCCCATTAATAAAGAATTTTTCCAATATTTTTCTGTTCCTTATCCAACTGCCACTATTTCCACTCCCATTACAATTGCTCCATGCCCTCTGGTTTCATTAGGTGTTTCTCATGTCCAAACCCAATTCTTCACTGATTCCACCACCACCACCACTACCTCCACTATTCATTCTCCGATAACTGTCAACGCATCTGATGTGGGGGCAGGTGCTTCAGGTTTCACAGTCGATCACTCTACTCCACCTATCTCTCATTTCCGCAAGGATGATCCAGATATGATATTTGGTGGTGATGACGAAGACTTCGCAGGATTCACCTACAGTCCATTTAACATTCGGACTGAAAGTGATGACGAAGCTCCCGTCACAAGAGGGAAACTCAAGGCGATTAATGAGAAACTGTACTCATTTCTCCAAGCTTCTAAAGCATCATTTAGTGACGATTGTTCGCAAGTAACGATGAAGTCCTTCCTCCAGACCCTTAGAAAAGAACACTCCTCTAATCTGGAAAAAAACAAACAAGGCGGCAAATACTTCTACTTTAGTGTGTAACACCACGAACGAAAAAGTCGATAAACTAATTCCCGATGCCCGTTTGTTCATGGAGAAATTTCAAACCTCCTTTGAGTCTAAGACACCGAAGGCTGATGAAGTTATTTCTAGCCTTAGCTCAAGATTAAAAATGGAGAAAGCAAAACTCGAAGAGGTTCACACTGGTATTCAAACAGATAATGTTGAGCTCAACTCCTTAATTTCATCAAAGTTTACACAGCTTCAGGATTACTTGGCAACTGAGAGCAAGATAATGGATGCTTTTGCTGTAAAGACAGAAAAGGTGAAAGTCTTAATAGTTAAGCTACAACATGCGGAGAAACGATTCATTGATATGTTCTCCAAAATGGTAGTTATGAAAAGTTGTGTAGCAGATGTTAATGCACTGCTTTCGGATATCATTGAGACTCGCGACTCGATGATCACGATCACAGTCAAAAAACATCTCTCCAAAAAGCTCAGGACAATGTTCGCAATGCTTAATAGACTGGAAGGTGTTCCGGAAACAAGCTCAATTCTGAAATAAGGGGGAGAAGAAGTGAAACAATCCAAGAATGAAAACCCCAAATCTTCGGTCATACCCACTGTCAAACCAAAAAGCGAAAATGAACCAAAAGGCAAAGAGAAGCTGATAAATGAAGAACATATAATTGATAACAGTGAAGAGGAAGATCCTGACAAACACGAGCTGAAAAGAAGAAAAGATCATGAAGCTCAGATGGATGAGCACAAAAGAATCATTCGTGAGGCTGAATAGAAAGAAAAAGTCGAAAGCGAAGCTCAGGCCACGCTGGAAAGTCGAACAAACTTGTTTCCAGTATGGACCTTGAAGCGAATACTGAGTGAAGCTGTGGATATGTAGAATCAGTATTGGTTGGAACCAGTTGTGTCATTCGATCTTCTGAATACACAAGATTCGCAGTTGAACCTTTTGATCACTCTGAAAGCCTTCAGGTTTCGTAGTTTTGTGAAAGTTGCGAATGTCCCAGCAACAGACAGCATTGTCGTCTACTTTCTTTTCTCGTTCTACCTCAAGCATATGAAGCCACAATATAAGACTTGGAGTGCAAGCAAAATTATGGCTGTGAAGGTCACTGATCCACATGAAATTGATAGCTTCCCAAATGTGAAATTCAAGGTTGCTAGAGGTTCAACAAGTCATATGCATGAGTTTACTCTTGTCGATCTTCCATGTATGAACCTATATGATTGGATCATGTTGTACAACTTGTTGCTAAGGGATGGATAGAAATATGAGCCTGTTGTTTATCACCTAAAGCAAATTATAATTCATACATTCATGAGTTTGGCCAAATGGATGTTAAGATTGTTGTAGTGTTACGAAGGAAGCGAACTGTACTCCCCGAAGATAACCCTGATGGTTTTGACAAAATGAAACTTGGGAAGATACAAAAGGACTGATGGTGTGTAGCTTTTCAATTGAAGGAGCAAACTGATGCAGACTTTCACAAATTTTGTTTCTTTCTCTACGACAAACATTTATTGACTACTTCGTGCCTGGATTATATCTTGGACTTCGTCAACAAGGCACAAGGGTAATAGCAAAGGTGACAAGGAGTTCTTTTAAGATATGATTATATGGTATATCCAACTTCGTAAGGTTCTGCTGAGTGTGATTCCGAAAGTATTTGATGTCCAGAAGCGAACTTAGCAGTGAAGGACTCTCTCCTCAATCGACGCAAAGGTGGAGATTGTTGAGTATTTAGTGTTGCCTCTTTTGGGCCTTTTACTTTTTGTTTTTTGTATCTGGGCTAGTTCTGTCCACCCGTGATTAATGATTAGGGTTTTACTATTTAAGGTGCATGCATGCATCATGTATTTGCTAATCGTGTCATTGTAAGCCCTACACACCTCTATAGTAGCAGTTCTTTATCGAACTCTTCTGAGGCTGTGATTTATAATCATTCGACACATTCTTGATTCATATTCTATGTTGCTTTTACTTGTTTGAACTAATCGATCTTTAGAGTTTTCAACTCAACAGTTGGGCGACTTGTCATTCTAGTCTCTTTATTATAGCGAAGATTTCGTTGTTGGAAATCAGCACAGGAGGATCCTAGAGTCCTGGGGTGACGACCAGATAGGTGTTTTTATTTGGTGATTCTGAGGTTTTCTTGGGGGATCCAGCCGGAGGTGGTGGAAGGTTTTTGGAGGGAATGGGAGGAATTGAGGAAAGGACAGGTTCGATTGTGTAGACGTGATTTTTCGAGGTATTTTGAACACCACGGCCCTACACTAATTGTTTTGGTTAAAAACTGAACAATCAATAATCAACCAAATTGTATGAGAGGTTGCGATGTTCATGGTAGAAAGAATATGAAACGATGATCAAGATAACAAAAGTGATTTACAAGGAAAAACCTTGATCCTTGCTAGAATCTCCGACACAAAGCCTTGGGAGGTGATAATGATCACATTCCTTGATAGTTTTATTAATTGAAAATTTTGATTACAGAGATGAATGTATGAAAAGCAAGTACAAGTATCGTAGTTAGCTATGTGTCATGTGTAGTGTGATGAATACAGGTGTTTCTTATAATATAAAGCTAATAACAAGAAGTCCGACAATTCCGGGATCCTCCAAGATCAACTTATAGATGTTACTTGATTTTGTCTTTCGAGCCTTTTGCATGGTCACGATGACTATTCATTGAGCATAAGTCTTTGGCTGACTATTTCTGCACATGTGAGAAAAATAACAAGGTGTATAACTATTATAAACGCTAGGAGAATAAATGATAATAGTCAGGATCCTAAAGTATTTTTAGGATATTGAGGTTTGAGGATCCTGAATATAATTTCGGGATCCTGGCCCTAACAGGGCATGCCTTATTAAGATCCGTGTAATCCACACACACTCTCTATTTTCCATTCTTCTTTTGGACCACCACTACGTTGGCTAGCCATCTTGGGAACTTCACTTCTTTAATCATCCCTGTTTTGAGAAGTTTTTAAACTTCTTCTCGAATGATTTGGTTTCTCTCAGGTGCAAATTTCCTTCTTTTTTGGTGTATAGGCTTGAAATAGGATTTATATTGAGTTTATGAGTTATAATTTCCATATATATACCTACCATATCCTCATGCTTCCAAGCGAAGGACTTGTTTCTGTCTTTTAAAAACTTTCTTAGTTCTTGCTCGATTTGTTTTGGTATTAAGGATCCTATGAGGACTTTGGCTCCAGGATCCTCAAGGTTTAGGGTCACTTCCTTTACATCTTCCTCTCTTTCTTCTAGCACGCCTCATGCCCCTGATTTAATTACTATGTTTGTCATGCTACTGTTGAAGATTTTGTCGAGGTCTTATAGCATTCTTTAGATTCTTGCTGATCCCTGACGATCTTCACTACCCCCTATGGGGTAGGCATCTTGATGTATTAGTGGTACGTCGATAGGTTTGCTTTCATGTCATGGATCCATGGTCTGCCTAATATAACATTATAGGAAGACAAAGCATCAATAACACAAAAACGTTATGTGGATTTTACCCCTTCAATGTAGATGGGTAACCTGATTTCACCATTGAATCATATTAGGACCGAGGATCTTATGATTATTTCAGATTATGGGATGTTCACCCTTGTTAGAGTATCTAAAAGTATGATGTTCACTGAGAATCCTTCGTCTAGTAGGATCCTTCTGACGAAGTGATTGGCGATATGTAGGGTAACCACCAATCCATCATGGTGAGGATCCTGGATGTTTTCTCTATCCTCTTCGTCAAAGATGATCACCTTGTCGTTTGTTACCAACGTGCTTTTTCGGGGTCTTTCCTCCTTTTCTATCTTGGACACTTTGGCGTGCCTTTTAGCTGCAGAATAAGAAGTTCCACAGATGTCAGTCCTCCGGAAATAACATTGATTACCTTGGCATCGGAGGGAGGGGATCTAGGTTTTTCCAGGATCTTCGTAGGGTCTTACTCTTTTTCCCTGGATCTTTCTTTTTTCCTTCCTAGGATCTCTTTGAGATATCCGTTTTGTTAGGAGATAATTAATATCTTTTTAATGGTTATGCAGTCGTTAGTGTTATCACCAAAATCCTCATGATATGCACACCATTTGGCTTTGTCTTTCCAGCTGTTTGACTTCTCTCCATTTCTTAGCCATCTCGCTTTCTCACCAAGTTCCTTCATGACGAATATTAGACCTAAAACATCCACATAGAAGCAATCATCATTAATTCTAGGAAACTTGTTTGCATCTCCTTCATCATCAATGACATTAACCCTGTGATGATCAGGTTTGGAATATGGTTTTGACTTATAGGATCTCTGGGCTGAGGATGCAACCTTCATGTTACGGTTATCGTAGGAATTCAATGCGCCGACCCTCCTTTGTATTTCTTTGTCTTCTTCCAATCCGATTAACCTTAGTGCTTTGCTTTTGACTTCATCTATTCATTCGCATGGAGTCATTACAAGGTCATCGTAGAATGGAGAATCCTTCTTTAAATCCATTTTAAAGGCCTCCACGACAGTGGGCATGTCGATGTTTGGTATGTTTAGAGCTTCCCTGCCGAACCTACTTACAAAGTCCTTTAAGGATTCTTTGGGATCCTAGACCACCCAGTAGAGATAACTAGTGATCCTTTCAAATATTCTGCTACAAGAAACAAATTATTGAAAAAATTAACTAAGTGGTCGAAAGAGGTAATAAAACAAGGAGGAACATTAAGAAGCCATTTTAAGGTTGATATTGTAAGAGTTGATTTGAAAGCTTTGCATAAATAGGCTTCTTTTAAGTCTAGCAGAATGGGAATGATCTCCATTCTTTCCCTATATTGTCCGATATGTTCTTCAAGACCTGTGGTTCACTCGTAAGGCTTCATGCTAAGAGTTTGCAAGCGCTTTGGAACTTCAGTATTGACTATTGAGGGGTATTGAAGGTCTCCAACATTCGTTGCTACCCCAAATCGATTTGCTATTTGATTATCCAATATTTCTTATAGGCTTGTATTCCAAATCAATTTGGTATTAGATTATCCAAAATCAGATTTCATGATACCCTAGACAATAAGATCGAAATAACATATTTTGGAGAATATTTTCATACACGACCATTGAATCTTCCAATTGTTATTATTGATATCTAGACCGAAATATTTTCATATACGACCATTGATTGTTGTTTTTTTGGTTCTTTGATCTTTAGTCGTATAAAAGGCAAACTCTTCTAACTTAATTGGAGAGATAATTTCGCTTAAAAAAATATAGGGATATTCATCTATATGATATTAATGACACGTAAAACTTGAAAATACATTGGTAGACTAAATTCAAAGATTAATCACAACCATTGAATTACATCAATGGTTGTCTAAAGTGTTTATCTAAAGTGTTTATTGACTTATAGCAATTTGACATCGATAATAAGAAATTTTAAATGTCTCGTTAGGAATATTTAATAAGCATTTATTGACTTAAATAAGAAGTTTTTGATAAGTTACTCACTCCTTATCTATTGACTTATATAATGAGTTTTTGATAAGTTATTTCTTAATAACATATATAATCAACATTTGTCAAACACTAAAAATTAATTTATTAACCTATTACGTTTTGCTACCGGATAAGCTAAACTGAAAATATATTTTTTAAAAACTTCATTTTGATATTGGATAAACTAATAAACATTTTACTAAAAAGCATAAAAATTCGATTAAAAAAAAAACTACTTTTTTTTTTTCGTGCACATATGCAAGAAAAAAGTTTATTGTTTTGTGTTTTTCATGTGCTCTCTCAAACGGTACATATAATCACTTTTGGTGGTGCTTTTATTGTAAAATTTTCTATTAATTTGTATACTTTTGAGGACCAACTTTTGAACGGTTATAAAATAGTTCGGGGTATTTCAATATGTCGATATATAAACTGCCCCAGTGTACCCGTAATGTACAAAGAAAATCCTTCTTAATAAATGAAAGTTTTTTTTTGTCACATGTCATCTTCTTCTTTATTTGGACACATGGCATTTTTTAGATTTTTTGAATTTTCTATTTTATAGTTGTCATTTTATTAAATTAAAATTCCACATTTAATATGTAAGGTAATATATATGTAATGTATTCAATGTATTAAAGTCTCATTAATTTTAATAATTTAAATTTTTTTCATTTTTCTTATAAATTCAATCTTTTTAAATTGTTAAAATTTCATATTTAATTTTTTTTTAAATAAACTCATATAATACATGGGTCTCCCACCTAGTTATTAATAAAAAAGTTGATCGAGTATGACAAGTAATTTATTTGAACTATTCACACATGTTCTACTCCTCAAAGTCATTGGCGAGTAAAACCATACAACAAATACATGGAATTCCTTCATCCAACTTAACAAAAACGTATTTAATCCTCATAAGATATATAAAGAAAGTCATCACTAAAATGAAGTATATATGGGAACACAAGTGCTCGAAATAAGGAGCGTGTCGTCATATGGAAGGCTAGAATCTGTCTGGATCGAAATCTTATGATATGTTAGAACTTTATTCCCTCGAATGAAAGAGTCTACCATCCTATATCATAGCTAAACTGTTCATGAGCGATCAAATGTTGATCCGATAGGATCTCATGTAAGAATAGTACATGCATAAGTAACGGGTCCCTTACATTTAGCCAATATCCAATGCACATCATCATAAGTAATTCCTTAGATGCCATTGATAGTCACCCTAGATGGTAGGGACGTCATTAGCGACTCCTTTCGTTTTCAATTCTTGTTTGAAACCCATGTTAGTATCCTACAATAAAAAAACAAATAATTAAAAAACACAGAGATATACCAAATAAAATAAATTAAAAATAACCATTTTGCAAGGAGATGTAAAGAACATTTTGCAAGGCAACATGCAAATGACATTTCACGGGGTACCATACAAAATGCCATTTCATACATTTCACTGGTTGCCTTGGAAAATAGTATTTCATAGTTGCTAAATACTAAATCTTATGACTTTACCTATACAAGAGTCAAGCAAAAAAAAAAAAACCCATTTTGCATAAGCAAAAACATTTTGTAGGTACCATGCGAAATGCTCTAAATTTACATAAGAAATGGCTAATATCTAAGAAAATTTCTCGTAGTTTCTAAATACCGTATCATATCCTAATATGATAACTCAAAAAAAAAAAAAAAAAAAAAAAATGCTTTTCCTATGGTCCAAGAACATTTCACATGGCAACCTGCAAAATGCTCAAATACTAAGAAATATATGTATTCTTTAAAAAACACAAACGATATATGAAAATTTAAACTATTAATATAATAAAATTTTACTTGAATATGTTTATTGTCATATTCGGTTATAACAAGATCAAAATGTTTCACATAGTGTCATTTCACACTCTGCATGCCATTTCAATTTTCATAGAGAGTCATGAGAAATAAAAAAATATTTTCGAAAAAATGTTATTTATCCTATTATAAAATACTTAAGAAAGTGGCTATATCTTTCTTTCTTTATTTTTTGTACATAACTTATTAAAATAATAACAAATTTAATTTCTAAAACATAATTGTTAAGATCCGGATATTTTGTCTGAAGATTTTACGATTTAAACACCCTAAAAGCAAAAACAGAAACTGTCACAATAACATCTATTTAAAGCAAAATTGACATATCTTTAGTTTATTAAACAAGCCTAAAAGATCAGTCTATTCAACTTGAAGTCAAACATTGCAAGGTGTAAAAACTCTCATATGGCACCACCACTTCATCAATTCATCTGGTATTAGGTAGAGCACATTCATGATATTCTCTTTGTGATCTCATGTTTAAGTTGTATATGATCACAAATTCTCAATGATCTTATTTTATTTTCTAATTAAGATGTTTTCTTCCGAATTGTTATGGTATGTAGAAACAAAAATTATGTTTAATGTTCAAGAAGTTAATGTTGATTCCGCAATCGACGTTAATCAATTTCAAGTTTTGAGTTTATCTTCCTATCCTAATCGTAATCTTACAAAAGGTAACTATTGACAATCTTGATTTAAAAGCAAATTCCTTCAATATACCTATTTATTTATCCTTAGGTGTAAACAGGTGGTTGAGAAAATAAGAATTCTTTATATGCGTGTGATCTTGATTTGCATGCCAATAATTGAGACAAAATCATGATATTTAGAAAAAAAAAAAAAAAAAAAAAAAAAAAAAACAAAAACAAAATAAAACAAAAAAAAAACAAAACAGAGATATGTTACATATATGGATTGTTTGTAAACTTGGTCAACTCTCCCACTCACATTGTTCTTTGATCCCACATTGGGTTTAATGTTCATAACAGAAAAAAGTTACAAGTGTCCTCGACAATCGACATTTGCTGCTTTTTTCCATTAGTTACCTATATTATCCAATTTGATTCTAAGGTCTATCAATATACAAATTCAATAAATTTTCAAAAATATTATTAAATCTACCAACAAATTTATAGAATATTTAACAAAATCATTCACTTTTTAATATAATTACTACTTGTGAGACTCATATATTAAATAGGTTAATTTAAAATAAATAAATAAATAAATGTCTAAATATTTGAAAACTTTGAATTTATAAAAAAATAAAAAATAATAATAAATTACTATAATGAAAATGTTTTTTTATCTTTTAAATTAAAACAATAATTTAAATAAACAAACAAAAGAAACTAAAAAACTTTAATTTTGAGTATTTTGAAATTAAAAACTAAGTTCCTTAATAAATTTGATATCTATTTCCAGGAAGAAAAAGATAGAAAAATGATGATTTCCAGTGGAGTTGACAAATATATATATATATATATATATATATATATATATATATATATATATATATATATATATATATATATTTCAGCAAGTGTTCTGTCAGCCCAGAGTATAGACTGATAAGAGTAAGTGTCTGGCATGCGGGGGTGGGATACAGACCTAGGGCATTTAATTGAGGAGGGCTTGGGAGCAGGCCGGGATCGAGTATGTATGATGGAGTTAGAGTTCGGAACCCCCCTTGAGGGCTAGAACGGTATGCATGGAAGGACTTCCGGGGGGGATAGCTCGGAATGTTGAATGCTAGTGGAGCGGTCCGGATAGACTGAAGGCCGGAAGGCGTACCAGCAGGCCGAAGGCTCGGAGAACGGTCCAACCTAACTGAAGGCACTGAGAGCGGTCCAGAATGGCTGAAGGTTCTGAGAGTGGTCCAGATGGACTGAAGGCCTGGTGAGGCGGTCCAGTCATGTTGAAGACTCTGCAGGTATTGTTGGATCAGTTCGAGGATTTGGATTGTGTATGTTGCGGTGTGATTGCATTAGAAGGTCTGGCCCCGGGTAATGATCTTGATTAGTGGAGATAGTGCAGGGGCTTGAGAGTCCCTGCGATGAGAGTCAGAGGATGTGTGTTGGATGGATAGCGGATACACTAAAAGGGTGGTGTAGCGTTGGGCGAGCACCGTGGCACTTGTTGGAGTGGCAATATGGCCAAGTGGATTCCTTGGAAAAGGAAGTGAGAAAGGTGTGTAACTCCGAGAGAGAGTGCAAGTTCACGGAAGTGAAAGCGGCAGAGCAGAGTTTTGATTAGAGTAATTCGAGTATGGTTTTTAGAGCAGCGTGTTTGCGGCAGTGGAATAGAAGCTTGGGATGTCTGCTGAGGTTGCGGAGGAATTCCGCAGATGTAGAGCCAAGAGACTCGGAAGGGATGCAGGGAGAGAGTCTTGGGCTCTCAGTGTGATTCTGATCAGGGTATTGTATATGTATCAGTGGTTCATCCTGGGGGGTGTTGGAGGATATCATCAGTGTATCAGGTTTTCCCAACCTGAGGGTGCTGGAGAAAGTTCAGCATGTGTATGTGATTGCAAGAGGAGCACTCGTAGGAGTTGCTCTGAGATTGAGAATGGGTCTTTCCGTCATCGCGGAATGGATAGAGTGAGATTCGGATCGGGGATCCGATGGTTCATGGCTTTCTAGCTCTTATGGGTCGAGTGATTGTTGAGATTTGGGGCAGTGATGCGTCATGGGTAATTCTCGGTTGTTGAGTGTGATTATCAGAGGGTACAGCCGGTGCCCGGCTCGAGACGGTGGTCAGGACACCGTAAGGAAAGAGAAGGTGTGTGAGTTTCGATGGGTATGCCTTGAGGAACTTGGCCCGGTTAAGGCCAGGTGGCGCGTTGTGGGAGTATCTTCGGGTTTGAATTGCTGTAGGCTTCGAGGACGAAGCCTAATTTAAGTGGGGGAGAATTGTAACATCCCGAAATATCAAGAGTAGAGTGGAAGGGCTAAAAGAGTAAATTGGGAAAGAGTGACTTGGCGAGTCCATGGATGGACTCGGCGAGTAGAGTCGCGACTTGGTCGCGTGTTAAGTAGCCGACTCGGTGAGTCAATGAGGTGGACTCGGCGAGTAGGCGCTGAGTGGAGAAAACCCTAATTCTCGGGGTTGAGCCCTATATAAAGAACCTTATGTTTTCCTCCCAGCCTCTTTATCACCCCTTGAGTCCCAGAAACCCTAAAATCGTGGAGAAGTACCATTGTTGAGCAAATTAGAGCTTGGAGAGATGGCTATTGAAGAGATCTTAGAGAAGGAGAGGCTTGGAGCAAGGGGCTTTGCTTGGATTCAAGTTTCATTGCAGTTGGGGCGTTCTTTTGAGGTAATATCTCGTCTTTGAGCTGCCATTTCCTTGATGCATCATTTTGGGGGTATTAGAGATTACATATTTGGATGTGTTGGAGTTTAGAGGTTAGATCTGAGGTTGCTACCTCAGATCTAGAATGGAGAAGAGTTGGAATGCATGAAAGTCCCTGTGTTGAGTGTTGGATGAAGCTATCATGTCCCAAACCTTAGCCCTAATGTGCAAAATGCATAGATCTCTTTGGATTCACGTAAAGTTTGCCACTTTACGTGATGGATGAGTTGTAGGAGGCTAGATCTATGTTTTGGAGCAATTGCATGGCCTGGAATGCTTCTGAATGGATTCAGACCGGTGGTACTCGGCGAGTCACATGGGTGTACTCGACGAGTTGCTTGAAGATGAGCTGGAACTCGATGAGTTGGAAGAACAACTCGGCGAGTTGGATGAAGATGGCTTGGAACTCGGCGAGTTGTATGAACAACTCGACGAGTAGGTTGAAGATAGCCTTAGACTCGGCGAGTCTGTTCTTGGGCTCGGCGAGTCTTGTCGAAGAGTCCCAATATCTTCTGGTCAAGTCGAGAATCGGTGAGTCAAGGGATGACTCGGTGAGTGGTGTGCGAGTGGACTCAGAGTTGTTGAACTCGACGAGTCTCAGGGTGACTCGGCGAGTTATGTCGC
This sequence comes from Lactuca serriola, assembly GCF_051521515.1. Classification (NCBI taxonomy): domain Eukaryota; kingdom Viridiplantae; phylum Streptophyta; class Magnoliopsida; order Asterales; family Asteraceae; genus Lactuca; species Lactuca serriola. The sequence goes on from NC_136415.1 coordinate 87,858,194, forward strand.
GGATTGAGGAAAGTTCTGAGTATGGGGACTCGGTGAGTCATCGGGTTGACTCGGCGAGTAGAGTCAGTCAGGGGTTGACTTTGACCTTGTCTTTGACCAAGGGTTAACCAGTGGTTTTCAGGGGCATTTTGGTAATTGTTGATTATTGTTTGGAGTTCAGTGCATTGGTGGTTGTTCAGTGGTGGAGATCGTATCAGTGATCGGAGCAGCTTGGGTTATCAGTTCAGTCGGCAGTTTCGAGGTGAGTTATCCTCACTATATTAACGGGGTTTAAGGCACCAAGGCCGACCCTTTATCGGATGGAAATCCGGGTAGTTGTCTGTTGTTATGATATTGCGGGATATGGGCCGGAAGGCATTATATGTTGTGGGCCGGAAGGCATTGTGACATTATGTTATGGGCCAGAAGGCATTGTGGCATTATATGTTGTGGGCCGGAAGGCATTATATGATGTGGGCCGGAAGGCATTGTGATGAGGACCGGAAGGTCATGGCCTGGAAAGGCGTATGTGCGTAAATAGTATGTTGGCTGAGTCGTAGGGTGATGTTATGTTAGTGATCGGCTAGGTCGGTATCCTGGTTAAGGTGATCATATGTTATGTGATCTGTTTGATCGATGTGCTGACTGTGAACTATTATATGATTATGTGTTATGTGCACACTGTTGTTTAGACTGGAGTTTGACCCGATATGCATGGCTGTTCTATGTTCTGTTATGTTATGTATGCTTTTTATGTTATGGGCCGAAAGGCAATACGTTATGGGCCGGAAGGCAAAATGTTATGGGTCGGAAGGCAATACGATTTGGACCGGAAGGTCGTGGCCTAGAAGGACGTATTTGTAGTTGGTATTTTGGGGATATCTCACTAAGCTTTCGGGCTTACAGTTGTGGTTTCATGTTTTTCAGGTTCTTCAGGAGACTGTGGCAAGGCGAAGGCGTGATCGTACCGCTCCTCATGATTTCATAGTATTGTGATTCTGGGAACACGTTATATGTTTTGTATTGAAAACCTTTTTGTAAAGATTTAATGGAATCGAGATATTTTTGAAAAATTTAAAATTGGTTGTATTTTTCGGTTGTTACAAGTTATATATATATATATATATATATATATATATATATATATATATGTGTGTGTGTATATATATATATATATATATATATATATATATATATATATATATATATATATATATATATATATATATATATAGACTTAGGTTCAAATGTTTTCACTATCTATTGTGTGCATGTATGATTAATTCTGGACCAATCATTTTAGTTATTTTAATAAAGTAATTAATGCATATTAAATGTTGAAGATGTAATTAATATCTATTATATGTTCAACATGTAATATGCATTAATTACTTTCTTAAAATAACTAAAATGATTGGTCCATAATCAATCATACATGCACACAATAGATAGTGAAAACAAAATAACCTAACCCTATATATATATATATATATATATATATATATATATATATATATATATATATTGTAATTAATACAGTAAAATATTATGTAGAATATATTAAAATATAAAAACTCATAAAATAAAATGTTGAAAAAAATAATAATTCAAAATAACCATAAGATGACATTTGAAAAATTAAATAACAAATGAAAAAAAATCTTTTTTTTATTTATTATAGTACATTATCAAATAACACTTTACATATAAACCCTCAAAGAACTCAACAAGTTCCTTTTCGAGTTGTTGGTAGAAATATTTGCAACTTTGTTAAAAGCAAATCCATTTGAAAAATAAATAAATAAATAAATAAAATAAAAACAAGTATGAATACTTTAAGCAATTAAATCCTCCAATAAACAAGATTTATATATAAAGGAAAGAAAAGAACATTCTCTTCTATTGCATACGCTTTTTTATACTACACAACAAGCATCAACGTTTTACCATTTCTTGTGTTTTCAATCAGATATTTAAAAAATACCTTCCATTAAAAGATTAATTATTTTGACTACGAATTAGGTTCTAAACAAATAATACTCTAATGACATCTATAATTGATTGCTTTATTGTCTTTATCATTGTCTAAACAACAAGAATTGTTGTTGACAACATCTATAAGAAACAATTAACATTGATTAAAAAGGAATCATCAATTATATTTTATTTTGAGCACCTGATGCCTTATATAGACTAAAACGCAATTCACAATTAAACAGAAAGCAATTAGCAATTATTATTGGAGATAGAAAGGATTATAGGGTGTTTTTTTGGAATCAAAATGTTTCATGCATGCATGATATCGAGTCTAAGTGGTTTGATGCACCGTGTTTTATATTCATATGAGACATGAGTAGGGACGGAGTTTGAACAATTAATTTGGGGGGCGGAAGTATTAGAAACAAAAATTATCATTCTTACACATAAAAAAACAAAATTTTTTTCAGCAATTATCAACATATATGTTGCAAAAATGTGACACAAAGAAGTATAATAATCAAACAAAAGAAAAAAAAATGCATACGGCAAGCATACAAGCTTATAAATCTCCAACTTTAGACAAATCTTTAAATAATAAGGTATTTCCTTCTAAAATTGATAGACCAACAAACCATGTTAGCCCAATAATTGCACCTTTTATTGTATCTAGTAACACTAATTTGGTGAAAATTTTGGCTAAAATCAGCTCTATTATCAGAAAATGACTTACCTATAAAAATTTATATTCAATAAGTTATTAAAAATGAGTTTACAGCAACTAGAAACAAATCTATTAATTTTAATGCAAACTTGATGACTGCATTTGTATAGACATATCTTCTTCATTCCTATATTATTTGACATATTGTTTTATTGCATTAAGAATAACTGTGATTTCAAAATAATCCTCCATTAAATATATTTGATGATAAAATCATAGCAAACAGTATTCATAATAAAACTTGGAAAAAAACATGGTTCTTTAGCATTTGCACTACCAAAGAAAGAGAAACTTCACAAACTTACGACAAATGAAGAATGAAATTATAAGACAAACAAGAGTCTGTCCATGCACTTTAGCCTTTAGGATTTAGCATAACCATTGAGTCGGGAACACAAATCAAATTAGAATAATGTATTAGGATTTAGGAGAAAATGACGATGAAATTAAGAAAACAAATAATACATGGCACCAGCTGATATACGGTCTGCTCTAACAATTTATTTAAAAATTTGAAATCAATTATGATTTATGAGGCAATGAGAACACAGATGACAAAACACTGATTCACTGATGACTGAACAGGGCTACATGAGAAGAGAAAAGAGAGAAATAGAGAGAATTGAGATTCTAAGAAATGAGAACATACCTAATTGCTGATTGATTCCAGTGAGGAGAGTCGCGAGAGGAGCGGTGATCAGTTGATCACTAATTCACTAATCAGCGGAAAATGGCGAGCGAGGTTTAGCACTAATCGGTAAGGACTGACGAGGGTAGGGCGTCAACAATGAGTCGATGATGATCGTTTGGAGTTCTGGACTTTAATTCGGACTCTTGGAGAGCACAGGGGCCACAACCCACATCTTAAATATCTAGCCTAATTTGCATAAAAAATGGGCTATTTACACTCCTAACAAAAAAAACCAGGGGGGGCACAGCGCCTCCTGGCGCTTGATAAGTTGTGCCCCTGGACATGAGGTTAGGAGTTCGATTCCTTTAAACTCTTTCTTGTGGTGCCACATATGAAAAAAATTCCTTGAAAATCCATATGGGGATTAGGTTTGATCTTTAAAGGAGCTCAAACTCGGGGTGCTCACTGAAATATTGCGAGTTGGCTTCTGCTAAACGTTTCCGTCGAAGCCTGTTACTGAGTCTACACCAAAGACGGTTAAAAAGGTTGGTGTTTCGAAACCTGATCCAGATCCTATTCAACAGGAAGTTGTTCAGCCTGTTCAAGAGAAGATTTATCAACTAGCAAAAGTAGTTATGCGTTCGAAGTCTGGTGTTCTCAAGCGACTAAAGAAAATGGCTCACAGACCTCGTCATTCTCCGGAAATGCCTGATGTCGAAATAGTTACTGAAAAATCATCATCCTCTATCAGGAGTATTTGTTTTACCAAGAGGATTCGTAAGCCTAAACTCAATAGTAAGGGTGTAGCAATTCGTGAAATTTCAGCTCCTGTTTCTCCAGCATCTATGAAGTGAAGGGATCATGACATGGTGAAGAAGACTCAGAAGAAATAGAAAATTACAGATCAATTGGATGAAGTGGTTCTTGAAACATATGACGATAATAATGGTAAGTCTCCATCTCCAATTCGACATACTGATACGGGCTTTCCATCACCAACAAGGGGCTCACCAATCAAGTCGATTGTCGAGGCTATTGGTTGTCCTAGTGGAAATATGGAAACATCTTATGTGGACACAACCATCAATCAAGGTTATCATTCACAACAATCTATCCCTCAGCAGACTACGGTCATACCACCCGAAGTTTCGCATGCCAAATTAGTTTTTGAGGAGGTGCAAACTTCAGGCATCACTACGAACATATCTGATATGGACTCAAATGTCAATAAGGGTGATAGGGTGTCGACTTCTCAATCTTAAGGTAATTAGAATTCCATCATTGTATCATCTACCTTCGAAACTTCTTGTGTTGATACAAGTACTTCGTTATCACCATTTAATTCACCTGTATCTACTTCTTTACATCAATCCACTACTTCACTTACTTTTCAGAACATCCTCAATCAACCTATCACCTCTTTGTTTTCTTCATAATCCACTGAAGGTCTAACATCTATTCACGATACTACAAAAGAAGGTGATTATGTGTTTGTGTCTTTTGCTGATCTTTAGTTTGACCCAGAAGAGGAGGATATACCATATCATATGCTCATGTTTGGTAAGCAAATTAAGATCCTCAATCACAAAATTAATTCTTTACTTCAGTTTCAGGCTAATGCTAGAAGTCGACACAATGTTACTGGAATCGAGGTTGATGTAATGCTCAAGGCTCAAGAAAATCGCCTAAAATCAGTAATGGATCATATGGAAAAAAAACAATGAACTTCGGGTGAAATTTTAGTTTGAAACATTTAACTTTGAAGTTAAAGATTTATGAATAGTTGCCAAGGAACATCATCTTTTATTTGACCAAGTTGTCAAGAAAATTCAAGAAGATATCAATTTCAAATTCGAAGAACTTTGACAAGAAATGACGAAGGAGATTGCAAAGGTTGATCAAAACTATTCTAATCTTTATACTAAGGTAGATATTATTGTTGATGCAGTCACGAAGCTAGTTAATTATCACACTTCTCTTAACTCTAAGGAGTTCATACATCTGCAAAGTTTCTTACCAAAAGTGAAGGAAATGATTTTGAAGCTTACCATTCCTCCTACTTCAATTGTTTCTCAAGAATCCATTTCATTATTGCTCTCTTCTTTGGAGTCTCGAATGAAGGTTGATCTTGGTCCCTTAATTAATTTGGTGAATTTGATCCCCACGGCTGCCCCACTAGTTTCCATATGGGTGCAAGGGGGAGATAAGGGGGCGGGTGCATCAAAGAATTTAGAACAAGGCAAAGTGGTTGGAAAAGTGTTAAGCACACAAATTCCCAATATGTTTCCAGTATCTACAACAACGAATTCCACGACCATAACCTCGAAACCTTTAACCAAAGGTGTTATCATTGGGTTATCTGTTGGGGGGTTAAGTTCGAAGCCACCACCTTCAGAAGAAGAACTGAAGAAAAAAGGAAATGGTACTTTGATTGAACCAACCGCTGAAGAGAAAAAGTTGGCATTGGAGTAGGAAATGGAAAAACAAAGGAAAATTCAGAGCATGCGTTGACAAAGACAGTGTGATCCTCCTAGTCTTGATAAGGGTGATCCATCGAAACATTATAGCTATGAAACAATTGAGACTAATGTGTTCAGTGGTGTTATGCATGACTTTTCCAAATTTCCCAAAAAGAGCTATGATTTTGAAAACTTAGATTTCAATCAGTTAGACTTTCCAATCAAAGAAATGATGTTTATCTCTTCACAATATCAAATTGTTGATAAATTTGAATACAAAGAAGAATTTAGCAAGCTGAAGCTTAGATTCCATGTAGTCCTTGGAAAAAAGGAAGAAGAGATTTGGTCAGTGGTAAAAATAGTATGAGTGCTAAACATTTCCAAGGATGTCCTGTTTAAAGGATTTTGACAGAATTTTCAATATCATGTTGTTCGAGCTAAAAATGTAGCATTCGACTTCTCAGTAGCTGACTTCTCACTAGTGAATCTAAATGATCTCATCAATGTTGAAAAGATTTTGAAAAGAGTGGATACTTTGAAGCTACAACTAACCAACAAAGAAGATTTTCTTCTTGGATTTGCTCATATAAAATTGTTTTTAGACAATTACTATGATTGTGTAGAAATGACGGATGTGGATCTTGCACTTACAATGGGAAAAAATCTCTGTCCCACAGTCATTGTTAAAAGGTGAAATGAACTTGAAGAATTATGATGATGGAGAAATTTGGTTGAAGCCCTTGGGAATTGTTTTTGTTGGAAAGAACAAAAACAACAAAATTAAAAAGTTTTCGTTCAAGGTTGAAGATGTGGAAAGATATATGAATTCTCAATATACGAATTTGCTGGTTCGTATCGGAAGGAGATAAAGCTGAAAAACATAAGATAATTTTGTGGTATATAGAAGTTCAGAAGGTTTTACACCATGCTACTTAGATGCTGATTACTTAGATTCGGCATTTCTCACAAAGGGGGAGAACGTGGAGGTCGAATGTAGTTGTGAGATGTCTAAGTCTATCTGAGTCTGTATTAGTTTCGAAAGTTAGTTTGTGTGTTTTATATAGGGGCATTGTTAGTTTCGAAACTATAACACTTAGTTTCTTGTGTATTTTTTGTATGCTTTTGTATTCGCTATAAATAGGGGATGGATAGTAGAGTTAGAGTAATCTTCGTGAGTTTGAACACTTGTACTCTATTTTTCTCTGTATTCTTCAAGAGCATAATCGAGCCAACCAGATCATATTTACACTGTTTGTTCATAATTCGTTCATTACTCTGATTTCTGTTTACATACTCGATCAAATAACACTAACACCAGACGATGAAAAAAACTTCTGAAGGCGATTTTTGATACCTTTCAACGATTTTCGAAGATCTGAATGCTACGAGTCATCCCACACACTTAGTTTAAAAGATTATTCAGTTAATTTTTTTAGTTAAGATTCGTTTTTAGCCATGTTTGGCTAAAACCCTAGTTTTTAGTTTTGCATTAAACTAGTACTTTTCATGTGATTGGTTTTCGGATCTGATTTTCTTTATGTGCTTCTATCTAGATTTTTCAGTTTTGACCTTAATGAATGTTTGATTTGTTAGTCTGATCACCTAGCTAGGGTTTTATCATTCTAGTTAATCGGTTAATAGAATCTATATTTCTTCTTGTTAACTAGTAATAAGTAACAAGTATCAAGTTGGTTTTGTGTTTGGGATTTAACTCTAATATAAATTGAAAAATCATATTTTAAACTTTCGAGCTTTTGAGATGTATTGGGTAGTGATTGGACTTTTAAACAAATCATAAATTTGCTTTTTTGATTTCATTAAGAGCTTGCTTAGTAGAACAGTAAAAATTATGGTTAATTCAAAGAGCTTGTTTTGGTTAACTAATTTGGTAAAAGAGATTATACTGGAGCTTGTTAGTTTTTCTCATTACCATCTTAGATAAAATGTAGATTAAATTACACAAATGATCCCTATGGTTTAGGGTAATTTGCACGTTTGGTCCTTAACATAATTTTTTAACTCGGAAGGTCCTTATTGTTTGTTTTTGTTACGCGATTGGTCCCTGTCTTACCTAAAAAGACTATTTTGCCCTTGATTTTTTAATTTATTTAAATAAACACACCCATAACCTCACACCCTCACCTTATCTTACCTACCTCACCATTTTTCCCTATTTAAATAATAGTATTTTTAGGTAAGATATGGACCAAACACGTAACAAAAACAAACTATAGGGACCAAGCATGTAACAAAAACAAACAGTAGGGATCTTCCAAGTTAAAAAAATAAGTTAGGGACCAAGCGTGCAAATTATCCCAAACCATAAGGACCATTCGTGTAATTTACTCTAAAATGTATTATGAATAATCAAATATGGGCTGATTGCATGATTAGGAAAGTTGCAGCGGAACTGAATTCGTATTTATTATTGATTTTTGTTTGGTTTATTTTCACTACAATTTTAGTTTTTAGTTAAATTTAAAAAAAAAACCCTTTTATAATTTATCTTTTATTGACTAGAATGTGCATGATGCAAAAAGACATTGACCATTAGGCTCTATCCTCGAGAATTCGATCCTGCTTCCATGTGCTATATTATTAGTGCAAGAAGCAGTGAAATTTTATTTGCTTAATATATCTGCGACAACGTGTTAACAAATTAGTGTGGTTGCCGGGGACACGGTGCTTTTAATAGTTTTATGCCAAGAAATATTTGTACAGGTATACCTTTAGTTTTTTTATCCCGAAATCGAAAGAACTGCAAGGAAAATGAAGAAAAAAGCAGCAAAGAAAAAGGGATCAACTAGTTTCTTTGGTTTATCATCATCCTCCCTACTACTTGAAATCTCCACAACGCAAGGCACTCCCTTGTATATTGAACCAGGCCCAAATTTTTTGTCTTTTCTGAAAGTACCCTCATCTTCACCTTCTGATAGCTCTTTTAAAATATAACCCCGACCATCCTCAGTTACATCAGAGCAAATAGATTCTTTTGAAATCCACTCTGAAAAATCAGACATGAGTGACGTAGGAGAAGAAGTAGAAAAGACTCTCAAAGAGTGGGTCACTCAAGAGGTCAATCAACAACCTCTTTGCATTACTTTTCCAGAATGCCAAAACTTTGAACTCAAATTTGGGTCAATACATCTTCGTCCCATATTCCGAGGTCTAGAAAACAAAGACCCATATAAATTCCTCAAGGAATTTCATGTGATTTGTTTAGGAATGAAGCCACATGCTGTTACTGAAAATCAAATAAAGTTAAGGGCATTCCCATTTTCAGTTCAAGACTCAGCAAGAGAATTGTTGTATGAGTTTTCATCCCGTTCGATCACCACTTAGACAGAACACGAGTTTCGAGTCTTAGAAGAGAAAGACTTGGTATCATACAAGGAAAAAGAGAAGCTTTACAAACTTACTGGGAGAGATTCAAAAAGCTTCTGGTTCAGTGCCCACAACATGGGATCAATGACTACTAGCTCTACAAATGTTTCTTTGAAGGTCTGACAATCTTGGAAAGACATCTAATAAATGCTTCCAGTGGTCGTTCCTTAGATGATATGACACCCACAAAAATATAAGAACTGATCGAAAAACTAGCAATAGAGTCAAAGCATTCAACAACTGAAGACGAGTAGTATCCGGATCAACAAAAAGAAGTAAAAGAAATAAGCAATTCTCATCCGGAGTCCCAAATTTCCGAGCTCACAAAAGTGGTTCCCCTCTTGACTAAGGAAAAAATAGCTACAAAGAAGCGGTGTGGGATTTGTTTCAAGACTGAACACCCTAGTGACATGTGCTTATTATTGCAAGAATACACTCTTACAGCAAAAGTTGTTGGAGGGTATCAACCAAAAATTTGTTATCAACAAAATAATCAACGCCGGAATGATAATTTTCAGCAGAAACTACAATATCAGATGCCACGTAGAGTCCATCAGCAACGAAATTATTAGCAACTGAATTTTCAGCCCAACTTTCAGAATCCAAATCAACAAAATTACCAGAGTCAAAATTTTCAAAATCATAACATGCATCAACAACCCAACAAATCTAGTTTGGTCTTAGAAGATATTGTAAAAATCTTAACCACCAGCACCCAAGCATTTTAGAACGAAACAGAGTAAGTATCAAGAATCTGGAACAATAGGTGTCCGAACTATCCACTTTTGTGGTTCGTCTGTAATCTCAAGGAATGATATCGACGCACATTGAAAACAATCCAAAGCACAATGTGAGTGCTATTTCCTTAAGAAGTGGGAAAAGTTATGACGGCCCAAGCATATCTAAACCAGAAAAAGAAGTTGATGAAAAATATGAGGAAGTTTTGGTTGAAGAAGGAGATGTAGAAGATACAAAAAAAGGAGAATGTGAAGAAGTGTTGGTTGAAGAAGATGCTGACAAAGATGAAGGAACATAAACTCCACAACCAGCTCAGCAGAATCTGAAGGAGTACAAGTCTTACCTCCATTCCATCATGACTGAGAAATATGAAGCACAAAAGAGAGCATCAAGACATTATGGAAATTTTCGTAAGGTTGAGGTAAATATTCCACTAATGTTATCCAACATATTCCTCATTATGCCAACTTTTTGAAAATTTTATATGTTTCTAAGAAAAAAAATGAAATGTAATGAAACAATCAAAGCTGGCGAAAATATTTATGCCATTTTGCAAAAAGGTTTGCCCCCAAAGTGTAAGGATCTGGGAATTTTCTCAGTTCTTTGTAAATTTGGGATCATTACTTTTTTCAAATGACATGATCAGTTTAGGTTCTTCAGTCAATGTCCTTCCTTATTCTGTTTTTGAAAAATTAAAATTGAGAACTTTAAAAAAGACCGGAACACTCATTCCGTTGGCATATCACTCGACAATACACCTCGTCGAAGTGAGTCAGCTTATTTTTCCCATTGATTTGTATATTTTGGACATGGGTGGTTTATACGTATCAGATAAAAACTCAATTAATTTGGGAAGACCTTTTCTAAAGACTGCTAAAATAAAAATTGATGTTTTTGCTGGTACACTTTCTATGGAATTTGATGGGGTTGTGGTGAAGTTTAAAATGACTGATGATGATACTTTTGATAAAAATTTTGTTAATTATCAGGGTACCAATAGTCTTTTATCTGAGGGTAGCTGTGAGTTTTCTAATGTTTCTGTGCAAGAAAAATTTGTAGAGAGTAAATTATCTGCCACATCAGAAGAGTTGGATAATGGAAAACTTGGGGAAAATAAAGAGACATTAGTTGCTGATAAGAAGATGAACATAAATAATCTTGGGGAAGAGGAGGAGCTGAAATATGCTGAAGAAGAATTAGATAAAAATCTGAAAATAAACAAACTTTTGGAAAAACAAGAGGTGAAAGTGATGATTTCAGTTGAGAAGGCACAAAAAAAGAAGTTGATTTATGCAAAGGAAACATTAGAGAAAAATCTGAAAAGAAAAGAATTAGAATAATTTAAAGAGAATATTTTTGTAAAGAAAAGGAAGATCATACAACGAAAGAAATCTGAAAAATCAGAAGAATGTCTTATCTGAATAAAATGTGAAGTCTTTCTAGTTTGCTGAACAAGTTCCAGATCCATTAATCTTGCCATATTTGAAGGGATCTGGAGTGACAAAAAAGAGACAGTAATACAAAAATAACCTACGGTGACATTTTTCGAAAAACGACATGTCACACTTTTTATTAAAAGTGTAGCCAAATTTTGCTAAAAAATTTTAGAAGCTATTTCTGGATACATTTAAATTTGTTTGTATGTCCATTGTATAGATAATTAAAACTGTAACCACACCTGATTATACCAAATGTGACAATTATTAGCGACACTCGAATACTGTGACCATATGTGACCATCAACCACGATTACTAATTATCATTATGATACTTTTTTTTGAGACAATAGTCAAATATATGGTGACATCAGACAATTGTATATGTTTCAGTATCATGGTGCCTTTTTAGACACATAAATGTAGCTAACAGGTGATACATATGGCCACATTAAATATTTATATATATCCATAGGGCGGTGTTTACTAGTGACTTAGTAAGAGCAAAAAAAAAGTTACTTTTAGTGGTTTATGGTCATGTGTCTTTTGTTATGTGTGTCAAAATATGATAAACTAGCTTTGAAAAGAAAACCAAATATTGTGAGGGTAAGTTGCATTTGGTTATGGTTACAATTATTCTGTGTGTCTACAATTAAATCTAGTTATAGAATAAATATAATATCTAGGGCTAGCAATTCTCGACACGACACGTGAGACGACCCGCGACACGACACGAAATAAACGGGTTTGGGTTGAGTTTTTCAACACGCAAACCCGTCAACCCGCCAATCTGCCAACACGTTTATTAAACGAGTCATATATGGGTTTCTCAAAAAATAAATGGGTTGACCCGCCAACCCGTTTATATTTTTAATTAAAAATATATATTTTTTATTTTTAAATGTATTTATATTTTGACTTGTGGTCCTAACTCATAAGGTCATAAGTAAGTTTGTAACCAATTGATTTTCCTCATTTTTTCCCTAAATCAAATGGCGTATCGGTGTATGGCTGTATGAGCGATTGAGGCTGAACATCTTTCTATGAATGTTTTTAATTTTCATTTGGATGTTTAAGACTTTAAGACTTAAGTAGTTAAGTGTCTAAAATTTAGATATGTTTGCATTAACCATCAAGAATTTATTTATGTTTAATTGTTAATTTCATTTATAGAATCTAACCCACGAACCCAAATCTAACCCACAAACCCGCCAACCTGTGAACCCGTAAAAATAAATGGGTTCGTGGGTCATATATGGGTTTATGTTCCAAACCCGCCAACCCGTGACATGTATATTTAAATGGGTCGTGTTTGGATTGGCATATTTTGACCCGCCAACCCGCCAACCCGCGACACGCTAACCCGAACACGACACGATTGCCAGGCCTAATAATGTCTGATCTAAATAATTATTGAAACATCCGTAAAATTTTGAAAATTTGAAAACTTTTACATAAATCCAAAAACCCTCATTTATTACATATTCTTTTCAAAATAGGTTTCACATTTGATTTTTTCCCAGAAATCATAACATGAAATACGAGGAGGTGCACGATCAAGCCATTTCCTTTCCACGATCATCTGAAGTACATGGAACACAACATTATACTTCTAACTTTTTCTTATAAGGATATTATACTTTTAAATTTCTATCTAATTATAGCATTATACTTCTATATTTTTTCTTATAAGGACAACACTATAATAGGAAAACATGAAAGTATGATGAAATACCAAGTCCTCAGTTTGAGTTCAGACATACCCGAGAGTGTGCCCGAATTCATCAAACCAAGGTTTTGATACCAACTTGTAACATCCCAAAAATCATGTCCAAAAATTTCATTTTAAAACTATAAAAGAACCATAGTTGTCAAACCATTCATTCAAAACATATTTAATTATAGTATCATGTCTAAACATATCATATTAGAGTAAAACATCCCATGCTAAAACATCATGGTGTGTGCGATGCATTCATCCATAGCTCTTCCCTCTGCTACTGGAAGTACCTGAAACCAAAACTAAAAACCATAAGCATGAAGCTTAGTGAGTTCCCAATACTACCACATACCATAAATATAACCACATACTAGGCCCCCGCCCACTGCATCGGGACTTGCCCGACATCGGACTCGCTCCGGCATCAGGCCCCGCTTGGCATCGAGCCCCGCTCGGTATACATATATGTCTCTCTTAGGCCCCGCCTGTCTCTGGGCCTCGCCCGCCATACACATACAATCATATAAACATGTTAACACATAAGCAAACGTACCCTACTATATTCCTGTCCTAAGGCCTCACCTAACTTGGGCCTCACGCCTGTCCTGCTACTTATGAGTCATGGAACCCCGTCCATACTCCGGCTGATAATGAGATACGCCCCCCTGCATACACTCACTCCTCTCCTATCTCAGGCCCCACCCCTGCTTTGCTACTAAAGAGTTATGGAACCCCGTTCATACTCATCTAATGATGAGATACGTGACCTTGCCCACACTCACCTCCCTACCAGGCACATACAAGTATCACACCGCCAACAAGTATCAACTAACATACAAACATTCCTCAGGATTTCTTGGACATCGGACCTTAGTCTGGAAACATACTACTGACAAATGAAAGAATCACAAAGACCTCTAGCATACTAACGTACCTCGGGCCTTGCCCGACATCAGATCGTAATCCGGAACATATATCATAATAATGCCTAGGGCTAACCCCGGGTCTTCCTACTATACAAACATAATGGGCCGGCATAGTGGCCGTAGACCCATGCACCTAGTGAGGAGACTTACCTTGCACTGCTGAATTACTGCTAAAAACTCCTCTGGCTGCCAACTGGAACTTCTCAAACTGCTGATCCTTTAGCTCCCCGAGCTATCAATACCAAAATATCACTTAGTGTAATTCAATAACCCTTCAAAGGGAGAGTAACCATTCTAACCCTAGGCCAACTTAGTCCATAACTAAGGTCCAAACCATAATAAAAAGGCACAACACTAACTGAGCTTCCCAAGCCCACTAGTGGCCTAATTTGCTAAATTGGCCCAATATCATTAATGGGCCTTTCCCTAAGCCCAAACATTTCCTTGGCCCATATTATCTGACTTCTGATGGCCCACTAAGGCCCGAGAACCCAAAGCATGGCCCAAACCGAGGCCCAATAATGCAAACCCCAAACTGACAGAGTACGCGGGGCGTACATTCACGTACACTAAGCGTACAGGCTAGAAGGTGTGTACGCTGGACGTACCTGCACGTATGCTCTGCGTAAACCTCCTGATAAGTCCTTTTCCCATTAAGTGCTTAAGACTCCACTTCAAAAGTTACAATCACAGATCCTGGTCCTTTTCCACGTCCTAATCCATAATGCCACTGACTTGGTGACTTTACTTGGCCCAAACAAGTTCAAACTCAAAAAATGATGTATTACTTCCATGAAGATGGTCTTACCTCTTGCATGAATCCATTAAGACCATCAAGGTGTCAACTTTCTGACGTAGAGAATCATTTAGCACCAAGGGTGGCAACCCTTGGCCTGGAAATCGGATTTGGGCTATAAAGCTGATGGGTTTTGAGCATTCTAACACTTCCTAAGTGTACATGCAACCCTAATAAACCTTGGATCTATGTTTGTCTAAGATTCAGGCAAAGTTGATTTCCAAGGTTCAAGAACCTATCTAGCATACATGGGGAACATTTTAACTTAAATGAAAGCTAGAATAACATACCTTGTTGTTGATTTTGATTCCTTGAAACCTTGTAAGCCTAGCACCCCAAGTGTGATGCCTCAAATGCTTCACACAACATCAAATGCTATGGAGTAAACTTGGAGAGAAAATATAACACTCAAAAATGGCCAAGCCCTCAAGTATGCATGTGTAACCGATTTTGGGAGAAACATGAGTTTTATATAGTGTGTTGCATTAGGTAAACCCTAATGTAACATGACTCTTCATTTCATTGATCCATGGATTAACTCCATGGAGCATCCTATGGGTGGAACCCAACTTGAAAATCCATGGAGCCTTTTAGCCCACTATATAATAATAATCTCATATATTTAATTAGTTATCTTTTGATCACTTAATTAATTCTAAATTAATTCTTGATCAAACTAATTAATTAATATTATTAATATATTAGAACTTATAATATATTAATAAACCATAAGTGTTATTTCTCTCATTTAGTTTATCTAATGCATGGTGCCATGCAACCCAAATGGACCATGTCGGGTCGGGTCAAGTACATACCAGAAATAGTTATGGACTTAGACACCTTATCCAACAGTCTCCCACATGGATAAGTCTAATAACTATAACTTCAAGTATGACTTCAGGAACCGATCGACAATCGTAGCTCTTTCAAGGTCTTTCGGAACTGAGAGGATGATGATACGCCATTTAACATAAGTGATCATATAATCCCTTGTTCTAGATATCAGTCGGGCAAATACATGGAACAATGTCTTACTTATTGTCCAACAGTTTGTTTCCCGATTTCTGATTTGTTTGACAAAGAACTTAATTGAACACATCAACTTAGTTCTGACTGGGCCCTGTATATAGGTCAAAACAAAATCATCAAGGGGCCTAAATATCAGCTTCTAATCCAAGAAGGAACAGATAAAATTCGACTCATATGTTTGCTCAACTACTTGTGAATTATACACAAAAGCACGTTTTATAACATCGAGTTACCAATGTGTTTTCGTACAATCAATGCATAACCAACTCATAGGCAACAATTCATATCTCTAGGTTTGAAGACTTATATGATGTTATCGTCTCACGATCACTCGAGATAAATTCCATGAAGTGATACCAGTGAGCGTGGGTTGATTCCAATACTCAGAACTTATGAGTACTCAT
Source organism: Lactuca serriola (assembly GCF_051521515.1). Lineage (NCBI taxonomy): Eukaryota > Viridiplantae > Streptophyta > Magnoliopsida > Asterales > Asteraceae > Lactuca > Lactuca serriola. The sequence goes on from NC_136415.1 coordinate 87,874,397, forward strand.
GAAGTGTTGTCCTAAAACTTGACACCTACAACCAACTTCATGACAGTCTTAATTCATATCTATTTCCAACATATGGCCGACTATGGAAAATTTGAATAATATGTAAAACAAAACATAATATTCTGGAAGTCAAAACATGCAAAAGAAATTATAGTAAACGATTGACAGAAGATAGCAACACTTTACTCATAAATAAACACAACTTTTATTCATCATCAAATGTCAATTACACTTTACAAATTTCCAAAATTATCTAACTACTAAAACTAATATCATCCTTTAGCCCTATGCTCTGAGCATGCTGAATACGCTTAACCCAACTCAGTCCCTTCGTGAGGGGATCTGCTCGGTTCTCATCTGATGATACCCTCTTTGCCACGAGGATTCCTTCTTCTATGCGATGTCTGATAAAGTGATATTTTATGTCGATGTGTCTGGATCTCCCGTGATCCCTTGGTTCCTTGGCTAAGGCAACAACACTTTCACTATCATAGAAAATTTCCATAGGCTCCTTTATAGCTGGTACAACTCCAAGGTCTCCAATGAAGTTCTTTAGCCATATTGCCTCCTTCGCTGCCTCGCTCGCTTCTATATACTCTGATCCACAAATGCAATCAGCTACTGTCTCCTGCTTGGAACTCTTCCAAGTGATTTCTCCTCCGTTTAGGGTAAAGATCTAGCCCGAATGAGAGCGGAAATTATCCCTATTAGTCTGGAAGCCAGCATCACTATACCCTACAACTCTCAAGTCATCATTCCCACCGAAGATAAGGACCCAATTCTTAGTCCTACGTAGGTACTTGATGATATTCTTTACCGTAGTCCAGTGTGCCTTGCCAGGGTTCCCCTGATACCTGCTAACCATGCTCAAAGCAAAGGCTACATCAGGTCAAGTACACGTCATAGCAAACATGATCGATACTACAGCCGAAGCATAAGGTACTCGACTCATTTCTGCTATCTCAGCCTCAATACTCGGGCTTTGAGTCTTACTCAATCTGGCGTTACACTGAATACGTAACTCTCCTTTCTTGGACTCCTGCATGCTGAGTCTATTCAGCACCTTATCCAAGTAGGTACTCTGACTAAGTCCAATTAGTCTTTTACTACGGTCTCTCAAGATCCTTATCCCTAGAATATAGGCAGCTTCTTATAGGTCCTTCATAGGGAAACACTTCCCAAGCCAGGACTTAACTTCCTGCAGAGTTGGGATGTCATTTCCTATGAGTAGTATGTCATCCACATACAATACGAAAAAGCTAAATGTACTCCCACTAGCCTTGACATATACACAAGATTCATCTTCACTCCTAGAAAAACCAAACTCTTTGACTTTCTCATCAAAGCAAAGATTCCATCTGTGAGGTGCTTGCTTTAATCTAAAAATGGAATTCTCAAGCTTTCACACTCTATTAGGGTACTATGTATTGAAAAAACCCTCTGGCTGACTCATGTAAACATCTTCAGCCAACTTTCCATTAAGGAAAGCGGTTTTGACATCCATTTGCCATATTTCATAGTCATGAAATGCAGCTATGACTAACATAACCATAATAGACTTAATCTTGGCTACTGGAGAAAAGGTCTCATCATAATCAACTCTCGGAGTTTGAGAGAAGCCCTTTGCAAACAGTTGTGCCTTATAAGTGTGTACATTACCATCCATGTCGGACTTCTTCTTGAAGATCCATTTGCACCCTACAATCTTACGACCTGATACATTCTCAACCATCTTCTAAAATTGATTGTCATACATGGGCTATATCTCGCTGTCCATTGCCTCTTTCCACTTGGCTGACTCAGGGCCTGCCATGGCTTCCGCATAACTGTTAGGTTCATCCAGACCTACTAGTGTCTCATCACTAACAAGTGTATCACCTTCCGTAGTAATATGGAATCCATAGTAATGATCAGGTGCATTCCTAACTCTCATGGAATGCCTCAGAGGTACAGACTCGTCAATTGGCTCAACAAGAGTTTCCTCCTCAAGTTGAGTGCTAGGGTTTGAAGTTCCTTCACCACTTGACTCTTGAATTTCTTCAAAGGCAACTTGCCTCCCACTGTTTCCTTGGATTATGAACTCTCTTTCTCGAAAGACAACCCTCCTAGCTACAAAGACCACATTCTCACTAGGTCTGTAGAAGAGGTAACCAAAGGATTTATGTGGGTAGCCGATGAAAATAAACCTCTCACTTCGAGGTTCAAGCTTATCATGAGTCTCGCGTCTCATGAAAGCCTCGCAACCCGAAATCTTGATGTGGTATAGTTTGGGTACTTTACCAGTCCACATCTCATGAGGAGTTTTGGCAACTTTCTTTGTAGGGACTAGATTAAGGATATATGTGGCAGTCTCTATGACATACCCCCAAAATGAGATTGGTAGCGAAGCTTGACTCATCATGGAACGAACCATATCCAACAAGGTTCGATTACGCCTCTCAGCCACACCATTCAACTGCGGTGTCCTGGGAGGTGTCAATTGTGAGACAATCCCACATTCCCTAAGATAGTTGAGGAACTCTGAACTAAGATACTCACCACCTCGATCGGATCAAAGCATCTTAATGTTCCTGCCCAATTGATTCTCAACTTCCTGTTTGAACTCTTTAAACCTATCAAAAGTCTCTGACTTATGCTTGATTAAGTAGACATATCCATATCTACTGTAATCATCAGTAAAAGTCAAATAATAACGATTAGCATCCCTTGTGGCATGTTTGAAGGGTCCACACACATCCGTGTGTACGAGATCCAACCCCTCTCACAAGAATCAGTGAAGGGAGACTTTGTCGTTTTTCCAAGTAAGCATGATTCGCAACTATCATCTGACTTTAGGTCAAATGATTCCAAGACTCCATCCTTTTGGAGTTGGCCTATGCATTTCTTGCTTATATGTCCAAAGACGACTATGCCTTAATGATGCTTTATCCAAGTTATTATCATTAATAAAATCAATACACAATACATTATTTCCTAAGTTATCTACAACAGATACAGTTTCATACACACCATCACAAGGTAATGCTTTAAAATAAAGAACATTATTAAAGAAAGCATTAATCGAACCAACTTCATTATCAAATGAAAAGGTAAAACCTTGTTTATACAATGCATGAAAGGAAATAATATTTCTTGCCATTTCTGGCGAGTAACACCATTTATTAAAAACAAAACTCACTACTTAGCGATAAAGTATAAACTCCAATCTTGGTGACAGGTGAAGCTTCCCTATTCCCCATGATCAAGTTTATTCTTCCATGCTCCACATTCTCATTTCTTCTTAGTCCCTGCAAATCAGAACATATATGAATACCACAACCGGTATCAAGGACCCAAGAGTTAGAACAGGGTGATTTATTAGATAAGATAGTGTAGATACCTTCATGGTTGGGTTTAACTTTCCCATCCTTCACATCTTTCTGGTACTTTGGGCAGTTCCACTTCCAATGTGCCTTTTCATGGCAATAGAAGCATTCAGCCTCTTTTGGGTTAGCAGAAGGAGTGAAGAAACTTTTCTTGGTTCCATTTGAAGAGGAGCCTTCAAGGGTCTTACCCTTGGTACCCTTCGAAGGGGTCTTCCTCTTCTTAACCTTCCCTTTCCCGATTGCCAAGACAGTGGCGGAGTTGGTAGGAGTAGACGTAACAACTGACTTACCCTTAAGACCACTTTCCGCGGTCTTTAGGAGTCCTTGAAGTTTATTGAGTGTGACCTCTTCCTTATTCATGTGATATGTCATGCGGAATTGATCATAGCACGAGGGTAAGGAGTGCAAAATGATATCTATTGCAAGCTCCTCAGGGAAGTTCACATTAAGCTTCAGTAGAAGGTCCACAAAACTTTGCATCGTCTGCATGTGGCCCGTGATGGGTTCACCATCCTTCATTCGGGTTTTTATCATGGAGAAGATATTTTCATACCTCTCTTGTCGGGCACTTTGATGGTATCTTTCCATCAAGTCTTGTTGGATTTCAAAAGGGTAGAAGTCCTCATAGAACTTTTGGAGTTTTGCTGTCATGGTGGTCATCATGATGCATGCCACTTTGGTGGCATCCCTTTCATGTGCCCGAAAGTCAGCGATCTCCTGGGGAGTTGTAGTGGTCTCATCAATCTCTTTAAGCTCCTTATCGAGGACATATTCCTTGTCCTCGTAGTGGGTAATCACCCTGATGTTTCTGATCCGTTCATTGAAGTTGGATCCATCAAAAGTGACTTTCCTACACAAGTTCATAAGGGTAAAGGAACCATTAGGATTAAAGCCAGAAGCAACATTGTTTGAAGACATCTGAGCAAGAAGAAAGACAAGATTAGTTTAGATATTAAAATATAGTCCTTAATAAAACACCCAAATGTAATACTAAGGCTAGGACCCAATCACAATATATTATACTTAGAAGAGGTATGCCTTAATCTAAGTAATAACACATTTGAAAGGTAGGTGAATGACGATTCACCAATTTCCACCAAAAACGAAATATTAATATATTAATTTTTTAATTTCGTTCTTAGAAATTCCTAGATTCTTTTGAGATTCAATGAACACTTCAAAGGCATGTTTCAATCTCGAGTATGCCCTCCAAGTTTTGTGATTAGGATACCGAGGATCACAAAACGAGGTGTGAAGTAACCATGCAAATCACTTGGTACCCTCAATGCTTATTACTCAATCGATGTGCCAATTAACCACACATGCTCCACCGAACTATGATAAACTTTATATCACCCTTTACCTACCTTGTTAACTCCAAGTTAGTGTGCCGGTTAACTACACACGCTCCACTAATGACGTAAACAAAGTGTAAAGTCTAATTTCATGGATTAGCACCTTATTCACATTTTACTAAAGTAACTAAGATTGGGAATTTAATAAAAACATTTAGTTACTTTATATTATTCATTACACTTTTAAGGAGAATTTATAAGTCCTTGTCCTACCCATTCGGATAACGACCCTCCACCGATGAAGGAAGTGGTGGGTGAGAGTGGACACCCATTAAGTTGCCATTTTATAGGCAACAACCTTATTCCCCCTTATAGACCGGCTTTGTGAATGAGGCGTACTAGCGGTAAGACGACTTGATCTTATACATATATATTATTAACTTATAATATTATAAAGTATAAGGGTTGAATTTGAACTTTTAAAATTCTAAGGGTTGGAACTAAAGTTTTAATCATGACTTTACTTGTTCCAAAACTTGAGGGCAAGTTTTGTAAACTTTCAAACTTTTTATTTCTTATAACTTATGAATTAATTGAGTATTAAAAATGAAGACTCTTCATTTTATAACCCTTGTGTTCTTTTAATGGCTTTAATTAAAGTGTGACCTTTGGTTTTCCATAACTTGAGGACAAGTTTTGGACTCCACTAAAACACATAATGATTATGAATTAAACTACCAAGTAGGTTACAAACAATTCCTATGATCATCTAATCATCATAAGTTCAACAACATGAATATGAACATTTCAAGAATCATAAATTACTCATAAAACTTGTAATTTTTGATAATTGCCATTGTAAATGGATTAGCATAAACATTACTCCATCTAAAACAAGTTTTAATGCACCGAAAAAATTTAGGGTAATGTTTCTAGTCCATTTCCAGCAAAAAAAGTCGCAAATCTTTTGTCAGGGCCTCCTACTTGTCGATTGCATGAACCTACTCGACGAGTAGGATGATTTTTCACTCGGACTCGTCGAGTCCCCCCATGTACTCGGCGAGTCCACTGATCAGACAGCAAGCAGTTACAATTTTTAACACATTTTTGCACGAATAACAAACAAACAAGCCTAGGCTCTGATACCACTGATGGGTTTTGAGCATTCTAACACTTCCTAAGTATACATGCAACCCTAATAAACCTTGGATCTATGTTTGTCTAAGATTCATGCAAAGTTGATTTCCAAAGTTCAAGATCCTATCTTGCATACATGGGGAACATTTTAACTTAAATGAAAGCTAGAATAACATACCTTGTTGTTGATTTTGATTCCTTGAAACCTTGTGATCCTAGAACCCCAAGTGTGATGCCTCAAATGCTTCACACAACACCAAATTCTATGGAGTAAACTTGAAGAGAAAGTATAACACTCAAAAATCGGCCAAGCCCTCAAGTATGCATGTGTAACCGATTTTGGGAGAAACATGAGCTTTATATAGTGTGTTGCATTAGGTAAACCCTAATGTAAAATGACTCTTCATTTCCATGTTCCATGAATTAACTCCATGGAGCATCCTATGGGTTGAACCCAACTTGATAATCCATGGAGCCTCTTAGCCCACTATATAAGTTATGGATGATTTACATAATCAACCCATATATTTAATTAGTTATCTTTTGATCACTTAATTAATTCTAAATTAATTCTTGATCAAACTAATTAAATAATATTGTTAATATATTAAAACTTATAATATATTAAAAAACCATAAGTGTTATTTCTCTCATTTAGTTTATCTAATGCATGGTGCCATGCAACCCAAATGGACCATGTCGGGTCGGGTCAAGTACATACCAGAAATAGTTATGAACTTAGACACCTTATCCAACAAAAGCTTCCACCTTTTGGACCAAAATTACTTCACCACTAAACCACACTAGATCTAAGCACCCTTAAGTGAAATTATGAGCTTTATACCTCCAAAGAGTTCCAAATGATGATTCTATTCCAGATCTGTGAGCTCCAACTTCCCAAGTTCTTCCTTGCCAAGTTCTTCTTTTCTTATTCCAAGCTTACATCACCAAAATGAGCTTCTTGAAGTCAAAATCACCCAAGGATGAAGATATGAGGCCTTTAAAGCGTTCTATGAGGTTGGGGAGGTTGATAAGGAGGCTAGGGTTTGAGCCATTATGTTCTTTATATAGTGGTTGGCTCTAAAATTAGGGTTTCTGGACACTGCACGTACGCTGGGCGTATGCCAAAAACACCTGCGACCATACCCATTTATATGTTGGGCATACCCCAGCCTATGCTGGGCGTACTCTTGCGTTGCCCACCTTGCATGCATGGTCCTTTCTTGCCATCTTTCTCTATTAAGGACCAATATTGCCAATAACTTCAAAGTGTTATAAGTCCTTTGTTCTAAGTCTGTTTCTCACGAACTTTATACCCACGAAAAGGTGGCGAGAAGCCTTACGCTTCTAGCGACACACCCTGGCCCCAAACCTCTTGGATAAAAACTTCAATACCCATGAAAGACCGAAACGCCCCTAGCCTAGGCCTCTGAAATCCATAAACAAACATTTTCAGAATAGGGTGTTATGGAGTGAAGTATTTTTAGTTTAAATTTTTAAGTTTCCTGTTATTTATTTAAGTTTTTATTCTAAATTCTTTGACGTTATCTATGTCTTTCCATTTGTTTATAATGGTTCATATTTTTCTTATTTGAGGGCAAGTAAGGCTTAAGCTTGGGGAGATTTGATAGATCTCACTTTATGCATCTTTTTAGGGTATTTTTTTTAGCATTTAGTATCATATTTTGTACATTTGAATGTAAATTGTTTAAATAATGTTCAACTCATGTTTTTTTATTAGAATTCCCGTACTGTTAGCATTTTTGTGTTGTTTTCAGATATTTCGAGTGGAGCGGTATTTCGGGAACAACTGGATGCATATTTGGAGCCTAAATGGAGCTACAGCTAGAGCTGAAGAAGGATGCCAAGGAATAACACGGAGCACATAAAGTGAAGAATTGCGTCTGAAACAAGCTAAAAACTCAGATCTATGATCACATTTTCAGTTTTTGCGATCGCATAAATGCATAGAAATTTTATAGGGCCGAAATAAGTCATCTAGAAGCCATCTGAGAAGAAAAACCAAAATCTACAATCGCATAATCCAAAACTATGATAGAATTTTTGACTCGCAACCTAAAAAACTTCAGATATGTCATCGTACTTCATTCAAACGCAATTCTGGAAGATATGGCATCGTACTTCAGATATGGCATCATACTTTATAGGGCCGAAATAAGTCATTTGGAAGCGATCACATTTTTCCTTTCTGCAATCGCATTTTTATCCTGAAGTCCTGAAAACGTTGAAAACATCCTCGTACTATCAGTCAGAGGTAAATTTGGATAAATCATATTTTCTACGATCACATATCTGACATCAACGATCATGTTTTTTGTTTACTTTCTTTGGAAGCTTCCCTCTCGCATATAAATACGACTCTCATTATCCAATTAAAAGGTTAGATGGCTCCAAACAATGAAAAACACTTCTAAAGGCTATTTCTGATACCTTTCAGTGAATTCTGAAGATCTGAAGGTTGTGAATCCTCTCACACACTTAGTTTAAAAGATTATTCAGTTAATGTTCCTTTTTATTAGTTTATATTTATTTTTATCCAGATCTGGCTAGAACCCTAGTTTTCAGTTCTGCATTAGACTAGTACTTTTCATATGATTGGTTTTCATATCTGATTTTCTTTATGTGCTTCTATCTTGATTTCTCAGTTTTGAAGTTAATGAAATTTTGATTTTTAATTATTGTTAGTCTGATCACCTAGCTAGGATTTTATCATTCCAGTTAATCAACTAATAGAATCTATAATTATTCTTGTCAACTGGTAATATGTAACAAGTATCAGATTATTTCCTTGTTTTGGATTTAACTCTAATATAAACTGAAAAATCATATTTTTACCAATTCCGAACTTGTGAGAAGTATTGAGTATTGCTGGAAATTTTACACGGATCATAAAGCTTTCTGATTTAATTAATAGCTTGTTGAATTGAACAATAAAAAGTTAGGGTTAATTCAAAGAGTTTGCTTTGGTTAATTAATTAGCTAAAAGAGATGATACTAGAGCTTGTTGGTATTTCTCATTACCAGCTTATAAATAGAACGCATTTTGAATAATTAGATCTGGGTTGATTGCATGATTAGGAAAGTCGCAGTGGAATTGAATTCGTTTTTATTATGATTTTCAATTAGTTTATTTGCAGTGCAATTTTTAGTTTTTGGTTTAATTAAAAAAACAATTTTATAATTTATGTTTAATTGACTAGAACGTGCCAGATGCAAAAATGCATTGACCATTAGGTTGTGTCCCTGTGGATTTGATCATGCTTCCATGTGCTATATTATTAGCGAGACCAATAGTGAAATTTTATTTGCTTAATACGTCCACGACAACGTGTTAATAAGATGCAAGTAACTGAGTAAAATCATCAGAGGTATATTCCCCTCCAAATCACAACGAAAACATTTTATAACAATAGAGTGTAGAGTCTTGAGTAGGCTCTAAATTCACTATATATGGTGAAAAAGTTAGACATGTGCTTTATAAGATAATTTCATGTATAACGAGTGTAATCATATATAAAGGAAACATAGTAAGTAGATCCTTCTATAGAGGAAACTGGTGAGGGACCCACACAACAAAATACACAAGATCAAACGAAGCAATAGAGCACTTGACACTTTTATTAAACGGTAGAGCAAAATTTTTTGCTAGTTTGCAACCACAACACTCAGAACTATCATGACTGTTTTAACAACCTAAAATACTAGTGAAGGTTAAAAATTATAAATGAGGAGTTGGCACATGTCCTAAACCCGTACCAAAGATAAAAGTCAGAAGACGAATCACTCAAATTAAAAGAAGATAAATCAACACTACTAGCAGCGACATTGAACACTCTGAGTTGATCTAAGACATATAATTATCCTAACTTATGGTTGGTCCCAATCACTCTCTCGAATTGAGAATCAAGAACACAACAAAGAAAATCAGAAAAGGAAACTTAATAACCATATTTACACAATTGACTAACTGAGACAAGATTTAAAGCAAGTGTGGAAATATAATAGACATCATTTATAGATATATAAGTAGTGACAACAAAAACAATACCCTAGGATGACATAAGATGAGATGCACAAGAATTCAAGATCCATAAGACAAAGAAACAGAGTATGACTAAGGTGACATAAGATGAGATGCACCAGAATCCAAGATCCATAAAGATCAAGGAGTAATTGAAGTAGTGGATGAGGAAAGACGTAAATGAGATGTAGATGTAGACATGGTTGCATAATTATGAGCAAGGATATGTCTTAACTGCTCAAGAACTCGATGATCCAACGTAGAATATGACGTGGTGGTAATATGAACATTAGTTTCTACTATATGGTGAAATGATGGTTGAAATGATCAAGATGATCTATCTTATTGTTGCTTTTCCTTGTTCAATAATAATAGGCACCGAGACTTCAAATGATTTTACTAACTGCAATAAACATATTCATCAAAATTAACATGTCTCCAACAATCATAAACGATGGACCGAATACGAATCTGATACCATGTAAACTTATGAACAAAATATTGCTAAGGTTTCATTATTGAAAATAAATTTTACAATTAAATAAGAAATCTAATTAAGTTAAACCTAACTATATGACTAAAGGCCATGGCCCAAACTAGGAAAGAGTCTAACTAACGGTTGCAAATGAAATATATTATTCTTTCACTACAAGGAAAATGACAATTAGCAGCGACAAAAGTCACTGCTAAAGGGTCACGAAATCACCGGTAATGGTAATAGCGGCGACACGTCGCTGGTAATAAGTCACTGCTACCGCCCTGTCGCTATTGATCAATTTGTTGCTGCTAAAGAGAATATTAGCCGCGAATGATTGTGATGCCGGTTAAGAGTGTAGTTGTCGCTAATGCTAATGTCGTTGGTAAAGAGTATAGTCGCCGGTAATAGTGTCGCTGGTAATAACAATTTTTATTTTTTATTTTTTTTAATTAATGATTTTTCTTGCCAGTAAAGAGTATAGTCGTCGGTAATAGTATCGCCGGTAATAAAACTTTACTTTTTAATTTTTTTTAATCAACGATTTTGGTTGTTGATAATAATGTCGCCGGTATTGACATAACAACATCCGATTATATATCAAAAGTAATAGTGTTGCTGGTAATTACATAAAACAACTAAAAGTTTACAATTCTAACAAGTAGCAAAGTGTGACAATAAGTGTAATATACAAATATAGCTCCTCCCTACATACCATCATCTTCGTTCCCATCGTTTCTTCGATTATTCTGTGATTGAAAAAATGAATAAAACTCATCCCTACATGCCGGGTCGTTGAGTATTGTCCGAAGATTTTCCAACTACATAATAAATCACAACATATATAAACCTATGAGTTAATTTATCAAACATAAACAAAAATTATCAAAGTACATTGCTATTTTTAAATTAAGACTAAAAGCCAAAGTACATTGCTATTTCTTGCACTTGGGAAAAAAACCCAAATACCAAAGTTTTTAGTAAATAATCACCACAAAATGAAAATTACCAAATCAACATGCATTTTATGATGCCAAAGTAGATTGCTATTTTTTAACTAAGACAAAAACCCAAAGTATATTGCTATTTCTTTCACTTGGGACAAAAACCCAATTACCAAAGTTTTTAGCAAATAATCACCGCAAAACGAAACTTACCAAATCAACATGAATTTTATGATGCCAAAGTAGATTGCTATTTTTAAACTAAGTCAAAAAGCCAAAGTACATTGCTATGTCTTGCACTTGGGTCAAAAACCCAATTACCAAAGTTTTTAACAAATAATCACCACAAAACGAAAATTACCAAATCAACATGCATTTTATGATGCCAAAGTAGATTGCTATTTTTAAACTAAGACAAAAAGCCAAAGTACATTGCTATTTTGTTTCTTGCACTTGGAACAAAAACCCAATTACCAAAGTTTTTAACAAATAATCACCATAAAACGAAAATTACCAAATCAACATGCATTTCATGGTTCCAAAGTAGATTGATATTTTTAAACTAAGACAAAAATCCAAAGTACATTGCTATTTTCTTGCACTTGGGACAAAAACCCAATTACTAATGCTTTTAGCAAATAATCACCACAAAACCAAAATTACAAAATCAACATGCATTCTATGATGCCAAAGTAGATTGTATTTTCTAAACTAAGACAAAAAAACCAAAGTAGATTTTACTTGGGACAAAAACTCAATTACCAATGCTTTTAGGAAATAATCACTACAAAAACCAAAGTAGATTGTTATACCAGTGATGGTTGTGGTGATGGTTACGATGGCTGTGAAATCGGTGGGAGAGCAGAAGTTTTATGGTCGATGCCTCTGATATGGCCACGTCACTCTCCTAATACGTTCTCAAAAGCTGATCTTTCTTGAGCGGGTGTTAACTCACTTTCACCTTGGGTTTGTTTTAAGAGCTCTTCGACTAACCGATTTTGTAATTCCCAAAAGTGAGTAACGATTAAGTATAAATAAACACTTAATTATATGATAAAAGTATAATTAAATACTTACAAATTGTTGTTCTGCCTTGGTAGTAACAAATACACCATCTATATCGGTATGAGCTCAACCCCCCCCCCCCCGATTCACGTTCATTTGTATTTGACAGACTTTTTTGTTCCTGTCTGAAGCAATTATGTGTTCGTCCGTTTGGAAATACTCAACTACTTTCTTCTACTTATCACCATCCATACCCTTTGGAGGGTTGGCTAATGCTCTCGGGATATCATCATACCCTCCGACTGCCAAAAAATATTCTTTTGCGTCATATTTACGGTCTCGATAACCTTTTAACAAAGTTGCTTGAAAAATCTCTGTCAACATATTAGCTTGTACATCCTGATAAATCTGATCCACATCAAACATTTTCTACAAAAGAAAAAGTTAACCAAGTAAAAACCAGTCATAATTAACCATATAAAAGATTTTGAAATAAATAATTAACCCTAAATGTTGTATTACAGTGTCCTTTATTGTAGGGGAAACTTTTTTCCAAGTCCATTTATCAAAAGGGACCATATGCCACATTGTTTTTCAAACTTCTCGTGAAAACATGTCTTTCGGCTCTCCAACGGGATCATATGTTATCTCCTTATCATAATACATGGTAATCGGTTTGCCCTTATTTTGTAAGATCGCTCTTTCAAGCTTTATATTTTTGGTTTTGCCTCCGACTTTCCTATGTGCACGTTGCTCAACTACAAATATAATTTAAAATTATTATAAACGATATTTAATTTATAATAACCGAATAAAAAGAGTAAATAAAAATTCATAATAAGACTAACGGTCCAGCTCATGATGACCAGCACCTCTACCACATGGGAAATGTGGGGCCTCAGCTCTATCACCCCCGTGTCCACAACCCATAACAACAGCCATGGTATACACATAGAAAAGCCATATTGACAACATTTCCTGAAAAATTATGAGATATACAGATACAATTTTTATTACAAATACACATTACATAGAAATAAAAATTTACATAGGAATAAACATTTCTATTTAAACTAGGAATCCAAATAAAGTTCATATTAGAACACATGTATTTCCTTAAAAATATTCTAACCAGAATCTTCCTCATATCCTTCAGTGTCTTCTTCAGTATGATAACCAAAATCGGTATCATTGTAATCAGTCTCGCAATCAGAAACATCATTGACTCTACCAGTTGATGGTGGAACTTCTGTTGCACTTTCTACATCAACAATGACTAGGAATGTTTTGAAAGTACATGATGAAATAAAAAAAAAGTGGAGCATCGGATGAAGAGATATTTTGAAGTACGTCGACATTATAAACATTTTCACGTGAGCCATTGTCAACATTTTAGACAGATTCATTGTAAACAAGTTGGGCACAATCATCGTTCGTCATTAGATCCCAAATACTTCGATGACTAACATGCTCGACAACACACCGATGGTTATTGTTTGGCTCTCTGATGTAGAACACGTGTTTGGCTTGTGAAACATATACGAGTTGATCATCTTTGTATGCTTTGTGTCGTGTGTAGATACTGGTGAAATTATCACTAGAAATAACTCTTGTCCGAGTATCAAACCACTTGCAACGAAATAGTACAGTTGAGTAATCATGTGTATCAAACCACTTGCAACAAAATAGTACAGTTGAATAATCATGCGTATACCTCAACTCTATAATCTCTTCTAACTGGCCATAATATTTCTCGCCTTTCTCAACCACCGCTAAAACCCTAGAGTTTTGTATTGTGCGGTGTGCGTCACAACTAAGTACCATAAACCTAACACCATTGACTGCATGCGATGTAAGAATAAGCATTCATTTGCGGACCCATTGCAAGAGCCGACAACTCTTTGTGGAATTCTGGAGAGTTTTCTATTTTCATTTGATGAACCTAGCAAATATAAAGTAATATGTATTATGTATTCTTTAGATCAATGAAACAAATTTTTTTATTGATTTATGTTACCTTTTAACGAAACCAATTACGAAATTCTCTATTTTCATCACTTTGGGGATGTTCGGAATTGAATTTCCTACATTGATGACAAAAAGATGTAGATTTAAAAAGATAAAAAAAATTAAGGATGAAAGTTAAAGATAAAAATAGTTACTTGATATAATGTGTGACTTCTTCACAACTATTCAATACAAACCATTCCATGTTATGCATTTCCGTTAAGTTAAGAGTTTTGATTTGAGTTGTGCTGGTCGGTCGACATTTAGACTCAATGTAACGCCCCGATCCTCAGGTATTTAGTTATTAAGAATTTCTGGATAAAATCTCTACTCGACGAGTTGGTCGACCTACTCGTCGATTAGCAACGGGGTAAGAACACGTGTTTAGTGACCTACTCAGCGAGTCCACTATTGGGACTCGGCGAGTAGGAGCTGGCAGATGAAACCCTAAATCCTGGGGTTTGCACCCCTATTTAAAGGAGCCTCAGCCTCCTTTGGGCTTCCTTACAGTCTTTGAGAGCCCTTATAAACCCTAATTCATGTGTGTGTGCCTTGGAGTGGTTTTGAAGCTTGGAAGACAGGATTTTGGAGGAAGGGAGTTAAGAGTGCAAAGGAAATTGAAGCAATAAAGGAGGGGGGAAAATGGGTTTTGCCTCAGCTAGCATCTTTTGAAGGTATCAAAGTGCCATTCTTACTTCCTTTTCTTTCCTCTTGTTGAGTTCTAGGGCTTTTTATGGATTTTCAAGTTGGGATGTTGAGCTATAGGCTAGATCTGAAGTTGTAACTTCAGATTTGGACCCTCCTTGGGTGCTAGAGTCATAAAGTTGCTGTATTGGTTGTAGATGAAGTCCCTATTAGACTAGAAGCTCCATTAAGAACTTAAAATAGACATTTGGAGCCTTTATAACCATGCATGTATGTAAAGTTTGCAAATTTACATGGTAAGTATGCCCTAGAAGCTTGGATCTGTGATTTGGAGCCGCTGCATGGCTCAAAACAAGTCTGTATGGAGAGAGGACTGGATGGACTCGGCGAGTCGCAAGGATGACTCGGCGATTCACATGAAGACGGTCATTGAACTCGGCGAGTTGGATGAACAACTCGGCGAGTCCGATGAAGATCACCATAAAACTCGACGAGTTGAAGAACAACTCGGCGAGTCAGATGGTTTTTCCTTTGATTAGGCATGCATGTGTACCCGTCGAGTTGCAAGGAGGAAACAAGACGGGTGGCCCTTAAGGATTTATCAGGATTCGAAGGAAATCGACGAGTCACTCTGATGACTCGGCGAGTTGGAATGTGCTCCATGGACTCGACGAGTGGTCGAGTGCACTCGACGAGTTGAGGTCAACATGGACTGTTGAACTTGACTGAGGAATCTGACCTCGATTAGGAATTACTAAGTGATTATGGGGTGTCTCATAAGAGTAAGAACTTATGAGTATATTGTGCTATGGTTATAGGTGGTGGAGCCGGTGTCAAGTGATCTGATAGTTGGAGTTTGCATTTCTATCGACATCTGCGAGGTGAGTTATCCTCACTATATCGATAGGGTCTACGGCACCAAGGCCGACCCTTTATGATTTACATCCTGGGTTAGGATGGTTGCTTTGTTATTGCCATGTTAGATTTCATCCTGGTTTAGGATGGGTGTTATGTTATTGCCTTGCTAGAATTTATCCTGTTTAGGATGGTTATTATACTAGAGATCGGTAGTTATGGTATGCTGCATAAGATTCTGATCTATTGGATCGGAATCAGGATAGATAGTATGTTATGCTTTTATGATCTGTGAGGATTGGTATGTTAGTGACCTGTTAGGTCGATACTCTAGCTATGGGTGAAACTCTATGATTGATGGTCAATGAGATAAATATGTTTGCTAAGTGTACATGCCAGTATATGATAGTATGCGTACATGGTTAGTTGCTTGTTGGTTGGGCTGAGGCGGTCCTGCTTTGTGCTGAAGGCCAACACACCCTCTGAGCGGTCCCAGGAGACTGTAGGCCCACGCGGCAGACCAGTCATGCCGAAGGCTTGGGATAGATCCAGATAGACTGTAGGCCCAGTAGGGCGGACCATTCCTGCCGATGGCCCAGTATGTATGTTGTTTGATTGCTCGTTATGGCTTTGGTTTCTGCCAGTGTGGTATAGGTATTTTGGGGGTAGCTCATTAAGCCCTCGGGCTTACAGTTTTCAGTTTGTTGTTTCAGGTACTTCAGGAGAGCGAGGGAAGGCGAAGGCGTGACTGTACCGCTCTTCATCCTCATGATCTATTTTGGGACACTCTGATGATAAATGAATTGGAAATGTTTTGTAAAAACAATTACTATTTGACTCACTTGTTAGTATTAAAAGTTTAAATTTGGTGTAAATTTTATGGGTGTTACAAGTTGGTATCAGAGCCTTGGTTTGAGCGAATTGGAGGAACACTCGTGTGAATCCAGTCTCAAACCGAGGAGATTTTTGGGAAATATGTTTTAATAATGGTTTTCAAAATAAAGAATGGAGGATGCAGAAGGTACGATCAGCCGGAGCCTGTAAGTAAGCCCCAAAATACCATACAGTTATTTGATATTCTGATATGATTAGAACAACATGCTAGTGTTAGGCTAGGTATTTTTAGGAATCGCATGATAAATTGGCTTGATTGTATGATACCTATTAGCTTAGGGTTTCTTGTATATGGGATTGACATCATAAGTGTATATGTTTAGTGTATGCAGCACAGCTGTGGATAGTCAAAATCTTATAGCCTGAGAATGTCTGATACGACCTTAGTGTAGGATCAGATATTCGAAAGTCTATCGGGTCCAACACTATGTGCAGCCAGTGTACACTAGCGCTGTTGGGGATTATGCAAGTTTCATGGATATATGAGTGGTGCGGAACTGTAGGATCAGTTACTAGTTAGGCGATGTCCCTTGTTAGTGAGGGTTGAGTGCAAATTATGTTAAATACAGTTTAGGGCGTTGTGGTGATACTTGACACAAATATGGGTAGGTGTGGAAGGTAGTAGGGGCCCATACTACTGAAAGCACAGGACCAATACGCGTATCAAGGACGTCACCACCCCTAGGGTTTGAGGGTAATTGGTCTTCCGTCATTATATGATCTGTCTGAGACATTGAGTTTGTTTGCAGTATGGTGGTGACGAGACGTGTTGCTTCGGGATCCGGATCAGGATCAGGGTCGGGAGACGGAGGATTGGAGGTGTCGGTGGCACCTGAGCCCGTGGTTCAGATAGGGACTGAGGAGTTGGATGCCCGGATTCGGGAGATCATGCACGATGAGATTGCTGCTGCATTCCAAGCGCAGCTGCCAGAGATGTTTGGGTCGATTAAGACTGCGATGGTCAAGTATTTTGATGAGCGGTATGCCGCTCTAGCAGAGACTGCAGCCACTTCGGCTGTAACAGCTGCAAGGGTTGGTGGAGGAGGAGCCGGCGGGGCTTTCCAGTACCGGGACTTCGACAATACGGAGCCCTCGAAATTTGATGGTACACAGGATGCTATTCGGGCTATGAGGTGGTTATCTGACATGGAGGGATGTTTCTTCACGTGTTTGTGTCTTGCTGACCAGAAGGTCAGGTGTGCCCAGAACCTCCTGAGGCTTGGGGTGAAGGACTGGTGGAGGCTGACTACTGGGTTGTATACTGATGATCAGAGGGATGCTATTACCTAGGAGCAGTTCAAAGATATGTTTCGCACCCGCTACGTTCCGTGCGTGGAACGGGAGCGGCTTGCTAGGGAGTTTTTGACCTTGAGACAGGATGGAGAGTCTATGATGGAGATTACCCGTATGTTCACGGAGAGGGATATGTTTTTCCCGGATTTTGCTTCGGAGCAGTCTTAGATGACTCGTTATCTGAGTATGCTCAAGACGGATATTCGATAGTTTGTGTCTACTCAGCGATGTGATACCCTCCTAGACCTACATGAAGCTGCGCGGCGCGTGAGTTGGAGATAGAGCTGCAGCTGAAGGAGCAGCGTCAGGCACCGACACAGTCTCAGTCGGCGCCTAAGCGGTCTAAAACCGCTGATACACAGTCCGAGGGTCATCAGAGCCGCACTTGTGGAAAGTGTGGCAAGACTCATTTTGGGGTTTATCGAGCAGGAGGTGGGTGCCACAGGTGTGGCAAGGAGGGGCACTATGCCAGGAACTGTCGTCAGTCCGCCCCTCCAACAGATATGAGGATTTGTTTCCATTGTCATCAGGTTGGTCATGTGAAGACCAACTGTCCGCAGCTCGCCGCCAAGCCGGCGTAGGGTTCCGCGGCAGCTACTGTGAGGATTGGAGATGGGATGCCAGTCAAGATGGAGCCTCCGAAGGCTTAGGTTCACGCCTTCCAGCTCACGGCCGAGGAGGCCAAGGCAGCACCGGATGTGGTTGCTGGTATGATTCTATTCTCTATCTCAGTTATTGTATTTGTGCTATGCTTATTGGTTGTACCTATGATCAGGTATGTTTTTACTAAATTCCTTGCCTGCTTTGGTTTTATTTGACTCGGGGGCGAGTCGTTCGTTCGTATCTCAGACCTTCTCTAGAGGGTTCAGTGTGCTGATAGATGATCTTGAGTGCCCGTTGCGAGTTTTGATCGCCAACGAGCACGGGATTTCTGCTTCTTCGGTCTACCGAGGATGCAAGTTGGAGATTTTCGGAGTGTCTTTCCCGATAGATTTGATTCCTATTCCCATGGGGGATGTATGCATGATTGTGGGAATAGACTGGCTTAGCAGTTTTGGCGCCATGATCGACTGTGAGGGTCAGCGGATGGTGGTTCGAACCCCAAGTGGGGGAGAACTGGTGGTTTATGGTGAGAGCACCAGGTCGGGATCAGGGTTTTGTTCGGCGGCCAGGGCTCGACAGTATATTCAGCACGGGTGTGCTGGTTATTTGGCATATGTGGTAGATACGCGAGTTAGAGAGCAACTCTTTGTATCAGAGGTCCCGGTGGTTAGAGAGTTTGCTGATGTATTTCCGGAGGAGTTACCCGGAGTGCCTCCGGTGAGGCAGGTTGAGTTTGGGATTGATTTAGTGCCAGGTGCGGCCCCTATCGCCAAGGAGCCGTACCGTTTGGCACCGCCAGAGATGCGCAGTTGCAAGAACTGCTAGGTAAGCAGTTTATTCGTCCGAGTAGCTCACCCTGGGGAGCACCGATCCTCTTCGTCAGGAAGAAGGATGGTTCGCACAGGATGTGCATTGACTATAGGGAGTTGAATAAGTTAACGGTAAAGAACCGTTATCCACTCCCGAGGATAGATGATCTCTTCGACCAACTACAGGGTGCATCTTGGTTTTCCAAGATTGATTTGAGATCAGGTTACCACCAGGTCAGGGTGAGGGAGGAAGATATGGAGAAGACCGCGTTCCAGACTCGTGATGGTCATTACGAGTTCGTGGTGATGCCGTTTGGACTCACCAACATGCCAGCAGTGTTCATGGATCTGATGAACCGAGTCTGCAGACCGATGCTCGATCGCTCGGTCATTGTGTTTATAGATGATATCTTGGTGTATTCCAAGACCCGAGAGCAGCATGAGGAGCACCTCAGGGAGCTGTTGGAGGTGCTGCGACGAGAACGAATTTATGCCAAGTTCTCGAAGTGTGAGTTCTGGTTGCGGGAGGTTCAGCTCCTTGGACATCTCGTTAACCAGGATGAGATTTTGGTCGATCCGGCCAAGGTGGAGGCGGTTATGCAGTGGGAGACTCCGAGATCTCCCTCAGACATCAGGAGTTTTCTGGGCTTAGCAGGGCATTATCGGAGATTCATTCGTGATTTCTCCAAGGTTGTTGTACCCCTCACTCATCTAACGAGAAAGGGAGTGGATTGTCAGTGGGGCCCGGAGCAGCAGAGGGCATTTGAGACCCTCTGGTAGCGGTTATGCGAGGCGCCAGTGTTGACACTCCCCGAGGGAGTGGAGGATTTCATTGTATATTGTGATGCGTCTATCGCAGGCTTAGGGACAGTCCTCATGTAGAGGGGCGGGTGATAGCTTATGCATCACGGCAGTTGAAGCCGCATGAGACGAGGTACCCCACACACGATCTTGAGTTGGGAGCGGTGGTCTTCGCTCTCAAGATTTGGAGGCACTATCTGTACGGGGTCCGTTGTACCATATACACAAATCACAAGAGTTTGAGGCACATTATGGATCAACCGAACCAGAATATGAGGTAGCACAGGTGGCTGGATGTAGTCAAGGACTATGATTGTGAGATCCTTTACCATCTTGGTAAAGTGAATATGGTTGCGGACGCCCTGAGCCACAAGTCAGCTAGGTCTTCTACCCCAGCCAGGTGTATGAGGATAGCGGTGGATTCCCCGCTGGTGGGTTTGGTCAGAGATGCTCAGATCGAGGGTATGAAACCGAGAACATGAAATTCGAAAGGTTAAGGGCGAAAGCGCCCGATTTGTTCAGGATAGTCACGGGCTACTGACCCGATATGGTCGGGTTTGGGTTCCGATGACCGGAGGAGTTAGACAGACAGTGATGGAGGAGGCTCATAAGTCTCGTTTTTCTATTCACCCGGGGGCTACCAAGATATACCGAGATTTGAGTTTGAGTTATTGGTGGCCAGGTATGAAGCGAGATATCGCTAGGTACGTTGAGAGGTGCTTGACCTGCAGAATGGTCAAGGCCGAGCACAAGAGGCCGCATGGTAAGTTGCAGCCCCTGGAGATACCCATGTGGGAGTGGGAACGGATTACGATGGATTTCGTCACAAAGTTGCCGAAGACGGCAAAGGGATTCGACGCTATATGGGTCATCATGGATCGATTGACCAAGAGTGCCCATTGCCTAGCTACTCGGGAGAGTTCGTCGGTGGAGAAGTTGGCCGACCTATATGTCTGCGAGATTGTATCTCGCCATGGGGTTCCAGTCTCCATAGTTTCCGATCGGGATGTCTGATTTACTTCCCGTTTTTGGTAGAAGTTCCACGAGGAACTAGGTTCGAGACTGCATTTCAGTATAACGTTCCATCCGCAGACTAATGGGCAGAGTGAGCAGACCATTCAGACCCTCGAAGATATGTTGAGGGCGTACGTCATCGATTTCGGTGGGAGTTGGGATTCCCACCAACCGCTTGTGGAGTTCGCCTACAACAACAGATATCATTCCAGTATTAATGCCCCACCATTCGAGTTGTTGTATGGGCGGAAGTGTAGGACCCCAGTTTGTTGGGGCGAGGTTGGGCACAGGTTGATGGGTCAGACAGAGGTGGTTTTGCAAACTATCGAGATGATACAACAGATTAGACAGCGACTGTAGACCGCTCAGAGTCGACAGAAGAGTTATGCCGATCGACGCCGATTTGAGTTGGAATTTCAGGTGGGTGACATGGTTCTCCTGAAGGTCTCACCCTCGAAGGGTATGATCCGTTTTAGGAATAAGGGAAAATTGGGTCCCCGATTCATTGGGTCGTTCATGATTGTTGCTAGGGTTGGCAAGGTGGCTTACAGGCTAGAGCTTCCGGAGGAACTTAGCCGGATCCATAGCACATTTCATGTTTCGCAATTTTGAAAGTGCGTCATGGACCAGGAGTCAGTGGTATCGTTGGATGACATTCATGTCGATGAGCACCTGAACTATGCGGAGAGGCCTGCAGCTATCTTGGAAAAGAAGAAAAAGATTCTGCGGAACAAGGAAATACCTTTAGTAAAGGTGCAGTGGGAGCATCGGAGAGGATCCGAGTGGACGTGGGAGCTGGAGCGGAAATGCACGAGCATTACTCGACATTGTTTTCTTCAGCGGACTTCGAGGACGAAGTCTAGTTCAAGTGGGGGAGAATTGTAACGCCCCGATCCTCAGGTATTTATTTATTAAGAATTTCTGGATAAAAGCTCTACTCGACGAGTTGGTCAACTTACTCGTCGAGTAGCAGCGGGGTAAGAACGCGTGTTTAGTGACCTACTCGGCGAGTAGGAGCTGGCAGATGAAACCCTAAATCCCGGGGTTTGCACCCCTATTTAAAGGAGCCTCAACCTCCTTTGGGCTTCCTTACAGTTTTTGAGAGCCCTTATAAACCCTAATTCGTGTGTGTGTACCTTGGAGTGG
Organism: Lactuca serriola; assembly: GCF_051521515.1. NCBI lineage: Eukaryota > Viridiplantae > Streptophyta > Magnoliopsida > Asterales > Asteraceae > Lactuca > Lactuca serriola. Next base: position 87,896,727 of record NC_136415.1, read on the forward strand.
TTTTGAAGCTTGGAAGAGAGGATTTTGGAAGAAGGGAGTTAAGAGTGCAAAGGAAATTGAAGCAAGAAAGGAGGGGGAAACGGGTTTTGCCTCAGCTAGCATCTTTTGAAGGTATCAAAGTGCCATTCTTCCTTCCTTTTCTTTCCTCTTGTTGAGTTCTAGGGCTTTTTATGGATTTTCAAGTTGGGATGTTGAGCTATAGGCTAGATCTGAAGTTGTAACTTCAGATCTGGACCCTCCTTGGGTGCTAGAGTCATAAAGTTGCTGTATTGGTTGTAGATGAAGTCCCTCTTGGACTAGAAGCTCCATTAAGAACTTAAAATAGACATTTGGAGCCTTTATAACCATGCATGTACGTAAAGTTTGCAACTTTACGTGGTAAGTATGCCCTAGAAGCTTGGATCTATGATTTGGAGCCGCTACATGGCTCAAAACAAGTCTGTATGGAGAGAGGACTGGATGGACACGACGAGTCGCAAGGATGACTCGGCGAGTCACATGAAGACGGTCATTGAACTCGGCGAGTTGGATGAACAACTCGGCGAGTCCGATGAAGATCACCATAAAACTCAACGAGTTGAAGAACAACTCGGCGAGTCGGATGGTTTTTCCTTTGATTAGGCATGCGTGTGTACCCGTCGAGTTGCAAGGAGGAAAAAAGACGGGTGGCCCTTAAGGATTTATCAGGATTCGAAGGAACTCGACGAGTCACTCCGATGACTCGACGAGTTGGAATGTGCTCCATGGATTCGGCGAGTGGTCGAGTGCACTCGGCGAGTTGAGGTCAACATGGACTGTTGACCTTGACTGGGGACTCTGACCTCGATTAAGAATTACTAAGTGATTATGGGGTGTCTCATAAGAGTAAGAACTTATGAGTATATTGTGCTTTGGTTATAGGTGGTGGAACCGGTGTTAAGTGATCCGATAGTTGGAGTTTGCATTTCTATCGACATCTGCGAGGTGAGTTATCCTCACTATATCAATAGGGTCTACGGCACCAAGGCCGGCCCTTTATGATTTACATCCTCGGTTAGGATGGTTGCTTTGTTATTGCCATGTTAGATTTCATCCTGGTTTTGGATGGGTGTTATGTTATTGCCTTGATAGAATTTATCCTATTTAGGATGGTTGTTATACTAGAGATTGGTAGTTTTGGTATGCTGCATAAGATTCTGATCTATTGGATTGGAATCAGGATAGATAGTATGTTATGCTTTTATGATCCGTGAGGATTGGTATGTTAGTGACCTCTTAGGTCGATACTCTAGCTATGGGTGAAACTCTATGATTGATGGTCAATGAGATAGATATGTTTTCTAAGTGTACAAGCCAGTATATGATAGTATGCGTACATGGTTAGTTGCTTGTTGGTTGGGTTGAGGCAGTCTTGCTTTGTGCTGAAGGCCAACACACCCTCTGAGCGGTCTAGGGAGACTGTAGGCCCACGCGGCAGAGCAGTCATGCCGAAGGCTCGGGATAGATTCAGATAGACTATAGGCCCAGTAGGGCGGACCAGTCCGGCCGATGGCCCAGTATGTATGTTGTTTGATTGATCGTTATGGCTTGGGTTTCTGCCAGTGTGGTATTGGTATTTTGGGGGTAGCTCACTAAGCCTTCGGGCTTACAGTTTTCAGTTTATTGTTTCAGGTACATTAGGAGAGCGAGGGAAGTCGAAGGTGTGACCGTACCGCTCCTCATCCTCATGATCTATTTTGGGACACTCTGATGGTAAATGAATTGGAAATGTTTTGTAAAAACAATTAATATTTGACTCTGTTGTTAGTATTAAAAGTTTAAATTTGGCGTAAATTTTATGGGTGTTACACTCAAACATCCAAAACTTTTTTTCTTTCAATGACAACATCTTCATTTATTTATGGATGATTGAATTGATTCTTTACATCTCGAATGTACATCGAACAAAATGATAAAGCTTCTTCAGCAACATAACCCTCAGCTATAGAACCTTCCGGCCTTACCTTGTTTCTAACATAGTTTTTTAGTTTTTTCATATACCTTTCAAAGGGATACATCCATCTCATACATATCGGGCCTCCGACAATCGTATCATTATGTAAATGCAAAAGTAAATGAACCATAATGTCAAAAAACTCTGGAGGATAAATCAATTCTAACTTGCACAAGATTGCAATAATGTCGACTTTTTATTTTCTCATATCCTCCACCTTCAATGTTCTGGAACAAAGTTGCTTAAAAAACGTACAAAGGTCTATAATAGGTGTATAAGTGTCTTTGTCTAACAACCCTCTAACTCCAATTGGTATCAAACGTTGCATATAAATGTGATGGTCATGCGCTTCCAACCAAATAATGTTAGTATTTGTATCGTTCTCTTTCTTACTGATGTTAGAACCAAACCCATCCAGCAGTTTAACATATTTTATAAATTGACAAAAGAGTTGTCGACTAGATTTCATGAAAGAGTATTTTGCATAGGGTCTATGAAACTTGTCACCATTTTTTTTGCAACCTTTCAGTTCTCCCAATGTTTAGAATTCTCAAGTCCTCTCGTGCATTTAATGTGTCTTTACTTTTATCGTTCATTAGAAGAGTACCCAACAAACTCCCGTCCACATTTTTCTGGACATGCATGAGATCTATGTTTTGTTTCAACTGTAGAAAAGACTTATACTCGAGTTCAAAGAAAATGCTTCGTTTTGACCGGTTCAACTCGTTATCTTGCCTCTTTGGCTCCCTACCTCCATGCTCAGGATGTTTACCCGGTTTACGAGTTCGTAGACGACCTATTTGCTCTTGTATGTCGTCAATACTAAAGTGTCCCGGAGCAGGTCTCGTCTCTTCCATCCTGTTAAAGTCCAACCTCTTTCTTAACGGATCATTAGCATCTAGGAAACGACGATGACCGATATATACGACTTTATTTGTTGCACAGTACGAAGGAGTGTCTTCATTGCAAGTAACACATGCTCTATACCCTTGCCCACTCCAACCTGATAGACTACTATGATTTGGCCAGTCGTTCATTGTCCACAACAACATAGCTCTCATTGTGAAGAATGTGTTTGTCGCCGCATCTTTATTACTTACGCATGAGTTCCACAAATGTTTAAGCTCTTCCACCAATGGCATAAGGAAAACATCCATATCCTTACTAGGAGCTTTCGAGCCGGGAAACAACAAAGTCAACATGAATAATGACTCTTTCATACAAATCCAGGGTGGCATATTGTATGTAGTGTATGACCGGCCATGTTCTATGTGGATTACACATGTTTCCAAATGGATTAAAACCGTCAGTTGAAAGACCTAGGTGTATGTTACGAGGTTCGCTAGAGAAGTTAGGGTATTTTTATCAAAATCTTGCCAATGTTCCCCATGAACAGGATGACGCATCACATCATCTTTTGAATGTCCGATACTATGCCAAATCATATTTTTGGCAGTGTGCCTCGAAAAATATAAACTTCGTAGTCTCAGGGTCACAGGAAAGTACTGTAACACCTTATGAGCTACTTTCTTAACCCTGGAGTTTTTATCGATCCATCGGCTCTCTTTACAAATGGGACAAACTTGCATTGAATCGTTTTCTTTCTAAAAAAGAAAACAATCACTTTTGCACACATGCATCGAATCATACCACAGACCAATAGACTTAAGTTTCTTTTTGGCTAGATAATGTGAAAGGGGAACCTTGTTGTCTTTGGGAAATGATAATTGCAACAACTCAAGGAGTTGATCAAATGAACTATCAGTACATTTGTTGTTCACCTTGATATGCATTAACTTTGCTAGAAAATCAATGGAACAAAAGGTGCAACCAGGATACAATTTAGTTTCCACTTCTTCTAACAACTATGCAAAATCATCTTCCACACCGCTACTCCTTGTATTCGAGGTTCCTTCATCGAGGTTAGTATCATTTTCTCTCGACTCCCACATCACATCGTAGATTAAATCCGCCATTTTGCTACTTGGCAAGACAACTGGAGGAATAAAAGATTCACCATGATAGATCCAAGTTTTGTACGACTTAATGAAACCATTTATAAATATACGACGTTCCACTACAGATGGGTACTTGAAGTAACGGTTATCACATTTTTCACACGCACATTTGATTTTATCATTACTATCAAGGTGTGACTTGGACTTCTCGATAAAAGCTTTAAGCCCTGCTCGGAACTCGGGATAGTTTCGATGTGGATTACTAGTCAAACTTTTATCAATTGACATGATGTTGCTGAAACATAATTTCGAGTTTAGAGTTTAGTATATAGAATTAACATTGTTTTTTTTTACAATTATTTGTAACTTATCTAGGCAAAAGTTATAAGTATTAAATAAAAGGGTCAAATATCCAACGAATCAATATTTTCCACACATTTGTTTTATTTATAGTAGATGTACAAATATACACATAATTATTGAAAAAAAATTGTTTGTTTCTTTTAATATTTTTAGTGATTAGTTTTTATTGAATAAAATATTAAATAAAGCAAAATTAATAATTTTGTATATCCATTGTTAGGTGCGTTTTATGCACCCATTTTGTAGCTTTATTTCATAAAGGTACATTGCATATAGGCTTAAACTCATGCATTTTGCATGTTTTTCGGGATTTTTCATGAGGAAATTTCATTCACAAATTTTTGTGATATTTCAGGAACTTTTGGAGGTAGGATCTTGTTTGAGGAGGTAAATAAGTGTTGCGGACAAAATTTCGGGACTTGCGGAACACCAAAGATGAAGATATCAAAGAAATAAAGATTTTAGCTTTTCAGAGATTTACACGGCCATGTAAATGGAAGCCTTGTGTTTACAAGGGCCTTGTAAACGAATACTCTTGCGTTTATAACATTTTTTTTCCCAATTATAACAATAATTTATTTTTATTTTTTTATTCATGTAACGGCCCCATCTCTGGTATGTTGTTCCTGTGGCATTTATTTAAAAGTTTCATTGAGGGACTCGGCGAGTCTATGGCCTGACTCGTCGAGTAGGGTCGAGTTTTGTGCACGTGTTAGTCGGCGACTCGGCGAGTCCATATTCGGGACTCGGCGAGTCTGCCTGCCTGGAAGAAACCCTAAATCCCCGGGTTGCTCACTATTTAAGCAATGCTATGTGCCCCAAACTCGCCTCCTTCACCCTCAGAGAGCTGTGAGAAAACCCTAATCCATCCCTTATTGTTTTAAGTGCTTTTGGGTGTGGATTTTGAAGGCTTGAAGAAGAAGAAGAAGAAAGGAGCAAAGAGAAGAGGTGTAGAGCAAAGATCCAAGGGCAAAAGCAGAGTTCATTGAGGTATTTCTCGGATTCCTTCTGTTTTATGCTTTAGACCTCCATTAGAACTCTTCTAGGGCTAGTTTGATGCATTTTCCAAGCCTTATAGTTATTTGGATGCCTTAATAGGTCGAGATATCCCTAGATCTGTTCATTTAGTAGTTGTAGAGCCCGGATCTATTGCCTTTTTGATGATGCTTTGCATAAGAACCCTAGATCTAGCCTTTACTATGCTTTTTGAGCCTTATTATCTTCTTGGTCGCTTATGGGCACGTAAAGATAGAATCTTTACGTGCTAATCGAGTTAAGGAAGCCCAGATCTATAAGTTTCAGACGCTGGATTCAAGCAGAATCGAGTTTAGAGTAGCTGCATGGATGTGACTCGGCGAGTCGGAAGAACGACTCGGCGAGTCAAGTCGCGAGTCCCGTTTTTCCCCTTTTCGAGTGATGTCGAGTGGAAGCCTGTGAGTAGTAGAGTAGACTCAGTGAGTTGGAGGGCAGACTCAGTAATGGAGGGACTCGACGAGTTGTTCATACAACTCGGCGAGTCCAAGGCAATCTTCTTAGCTCAAGAACAACTCGTCGAGTTGTTCATATGACTCGGCGAGTCGGATGAAGATTGTCTGAGTTCTTGGATCGAGAGGGTACTCGTCGAGTCGATGCCATACTCGACGAGTAGCCACGAGTAGGGTTGAGAAGTGAGACTAGAGACTCGGCGAGTTGGCGGCCCAACTTGGGGAGTCAGGTCAACTGTGGGTTGACTTTGACCGAGAGAGTTGACTTTGACCAAGGGTAAAAGAGTCATTTTACCCCAGTGCAGTGTTTAGCATTTGATTGAGTGTGTTTATGGACTTGTAGCCAGGGAGATACCGGAGCAGCAGCAGTTAGCTTCCAGAGCCATTCACACAGCAGCCAGTTCACGAGGTGAGTTTCCCTTCAGTAGGAACGGGTCTAAGGCCACAATGCCGGCCCGTTCAGTTAGCCGTAATTTCTGGACTTCGGTCCAATGCAGTAGCTAGTATGTTTGACGCCTCCGTGGCTCAGACAGGATTTATGTGTTTATGCTAGTTGATATGTTGATGCTATGTTCAGTCAGCTTCGGACTTCGGACAAATGTAGGGGACAGAGGTCCCAGTCAGCTTCGGACTTTGGTCCGATGTAGGGGACGAAGGTCCCAGTCAGCTTCGGACTTCGGTCCGATGTAGGGGAAAGAGGTCCCAGTCAGCTTCGGACTCCGGCTCGATGTAGGGGACGAAGGTCCCAGTCAGCTTCTGACTTCGATCCGATGTAGGGGACAGAGGTCCCAGTCAGCTTCGGACTTCGGTCCGATGTAGGGGCAAGGCCCCAGTTAGCCCGGACTTCGGTCCGATGCAGTTGGCAAGGCCCAGTATGTGCTTATATGTTATTATGTGGTATGTGGTAGTTTGGGGGAGCTCACTAAGCTTCGTGCTTACAGTTTCAGTTTTGGTTTCAGGTACTTCCGCAAGCAAAGGGAAGAGCTCGGGATGATGGCATCGCACACACCACAACTTCAGTTTTGTCTTGGGAGTTGATTTAGTTTTCTTGATATGTTTGTATACAGTTGTGATTCAGTTTTTCTTACAGTATTTTATCATGGTTTTTGAAACACACAGCATATGGTTTTATTATGTGATACTCAGTCTCATGGGTTTTGTTATAATAAAAATCGAAATTTTTGGGTGGTATTTTTGGGTTGTTTCAATTCAATTATAGCATTATACTTTAACAATTATATTATATTGTTGTGTTGTTCTTTTTTACCGTCGAGATTAATATATATATATATATATATATATATATATATATATATATATATATATATATATATAATTTATTGCATTGTATAAATATGTTACAAATAAAAAATTTAAAAACTAAAAAGGACATGAAAATATAAATATGAAACTATAGAAATATAACATTATAAGTTAAGTTGAAGTTTATAAGTTAACTATATAACTTATTGGTTAATTTAGGGTTAGTTTGGGAACAAACTAGAAACTTTCTAGTATTCGTATATAAGTTTTTAAACAATTTTATAATATTTTTTTTGTTTTGTTTCCAATTATAACAATTTTTTTTCCAATTATAGCATCCTACTTATACCAAAACCACATACTTTCACATAATACATAAGAACATCAAATACACATACTTTTACATACACATACCATATATACACCAACTACAAATACATTCGCATACACACATAATAACATCATACTTATACTAAATACACATACTTTCACATATATATATATATATATATATATATATATATATATATATATATATATATATATATAATAACATCCTATTTATACCAAATAAACAAATTTCACATTCATATAGCACATATACAATAAACATACATACATTCACATACACACATAATAACATCCTGGTTATACTAAATACATATAATTTCACATATATAGATAATAGACAAAACTTCAAAAATGGTCCCGATGGTTTCCGAAAATATCAAGTTTAGTCCTTAAGTTCAAAAAACCTCACAGATGGTCCCTGTGGTTTCAAAACTTTTAACAAATGGTCCTTTTTCGCTAACTCCGTTAGCTTTTTGGCCGTTAAATGAAGGACATTTCTGTCATTTCACTACCATAAGGACCATTTATGAAGTTTTTGCCTTATCTAAAAAAAAGAAAAAAAAATATAATTATTTAATATTAAAGGGTCCCACCTTCTCTCTCTCTCTCTCTCTCTCTCTCGTACGTCTTCTTCCTAAACAGATCAAGATTCAAATTCCAAATCAAATTTCCACAAGCTTGATTTCATCCGTGTTTTGAATCTCGTTATTAATCAAACCTCAAATTCCAAATCAGATAAGGATTCAAAGCTCTGTTTCGTGTTTTAATTGAATCGAAATCTCTCTATTTCTTTTCCCTGCTCCAATTGAGCCTAATCGGCATCTTAATCAGACAAAAAAGACTCCCGTTATTCCAATTCGAACTCCAGCTTTTCCGATTCACCTTTTTCCCTTTCTCTTCTTCCACGAACAATCACCACCACCATTTATATGTTATCTCCGACCAACAACTACCCTTCCCTGCCCCCATCTGATATGTCTTCTCCGACAAGTTCAAAGAAATTAGTCCAAAACAATTTCAAAATCAAACATGTTGCAACCTCTCAGTAATCCATGTGAGAATACAATCGCCGGAAATCACTGCTTTTCTCCTGCCCGACCCACCCGCTTGATCCTCAACATCACCCAATATATCTTGCCATCATGCATAAACCCATTACAATACTTATAGACACAATAAACCCTAGAAATTAGATAAGCATAAACAAACGAGAATCCTGATTTCTAATTCCGCAATCAATTATATCACTGCAACATTATAAGGTTTCTTCTTCTTTCCTCTTTTCTAATCGGGTAAAAGACCCTTTTCAGTTGGTGGATCCAGATTAGGGAAGAAACATGTTACATAAAATGAGTATGAGGCTTCAGTGGTGCCAACGCTAGCTGAGCTGATGCAAAGACAACCAGACAAAGAGTTCTGACTATCAAGCTTACCAAATTTCCAACTCAAGTATGTGGTAGTTTGATTGAGAACCAATTTTACAATCAGAAGGAGAAGTCTTCGTATGTTTGTAGATTTCTGAGTAGATTTCAGGGGGATAAGCGATTTATTGGTGATAGATTTAGGTTTTGGTTTGTTGATTATTGATTTGTGTTCTCTTAGGGTTGAGAATCGGGAATGATGGTTGTGATTTCAAGGACGGAAGACCGATCAGGAGAGAGAGAGAGAGAGAGAGAGAGAGAGAGAGAGAGAGAGAGAGATGGAGAGAGGGGGGGTGGGACCCTTTTATATATATATATATATATATATATATATATATATATATATATATATATATATATATATATATATATAAGGCAAAAACTTCATAAATGGTCTCTGTGGTAGTGAAATGACAGAAATGCCCTTCACTTAATGGCCAAAAGCTAACGGAGTTAGCGAAAAGGACCATTAGTTAAAAGTTTTGAAACCACAGGGACCATCTGTGAGGTTTTTTGAACTTAGGGACTAAACTTGATATTATCGGAAACCACATGGACCATTTTTAAAGTTTTGTCTAGATAATAACATCATACTTCTACCAAATACTCATATACCACATATATATCAAACACACATACATTGACATGTAGACAACAAATTTACATAGTCACATACAAATATCAAATATACATATATATGACAATTTACAAATAATTGATACAGCTACACATATTTTGCAATTAAATTAAAATTTCACAATAAATAGAAGTAATAGAACCTGTGGCGGCGGAAATTAATAAAAATGGTTCAGTTGTGGCGGTAGTCACGGGTGGTGGTCGGGAACACAATCAACAAACTAAAATTTATATTTTTTTGCAATTAACCACTCCAATAAGCTTAGAATCAATGTTACAAGAGAAAAGGGACCCGAAATTGACCTGGAAAAATGATCTCTGTCGCCCGAAAAGCTTGGTTTTGCCGGAAAAAGCTTGGTCTTCACTGGAAAATCCCTCTCGAGAGATTGGTATCTTCACCCAAAATTGATAAATCTGACGTATCCCACAATAATCGACGAAATCGACGAAGCAAGATATGGAGACGAGAGAAAGCAACGGGCTTTGGAGTGAAACAGAAGAGCAAAAGGGAAAAGATCGATTTTTTCTGAGCTTAACTCCGTCGACCTTTAGTGGCGACGCCTTTAATGACGACTAATTGGGCTTTAGCGGCAACAGATGTCAATACCGGCGAGGATCAGAAGAGAATTATTGCCGCGTCATTTTTCTATCTTTAGTGGCAACTATTTTAGGTCTTCAGTGGCGACAAAAGTCGTCGGTATTTCCTTTATGCGTTCCACAAGTACCCTAATCGTTGGATTAGAACAACGATCGGACGATTCTTGTTTACCGGAACGTCAAAGGGCAGATCGATGTGATTCAGCCTTTAGCTGCGACACCAATAACGGTGACACTGATCTTTAATGGCGACAAATTAAATAGTCACCGCTAAAGATCGGTGTCGCCGCTAAATACTGAATTTCTTATAGTGTTGTCCACGTTATAGTTTCAAAATAGCCACTTCCCTAAAGCATAAGAAATAGCCCTTTTCTTCGAAAATGACTACACATTTTAAGAACAATATGTGGTCACTAATGAATCAAAACAGGTTCAAAACACTTGATATATGGTACACAATCATCCATGTAACACGGCCAAACGATTTCTTTCAAAACATTCTTTAATTCCCATGAGATTAATAATAACTCTGAAACTGAGAAAACGAAAAACAAAAATATGGCAACTTTATTTTATGTGGGGTAGAAGAAGCACTCAGCAGAACTAATGATTAACAAAATATATGGGTGTACCATTATTTATTTTGCTTTTATGGTTCACAAACATAGAAAATAACACGTACCACATACATATATGATAATGCTATAGAAACTATTATGTACATTACTGGTAGTTTGTAACAGAGATGGGTAACAATGCATGTTCTACAGTGCTGGATTCGTCTGCACATGTGCTTCCACTAAAATTCAGCATCCACTTTTGGTTTTATTTTTTGTAAAAGAATATTTTGTCTCCTCAACTAATACCCTTGTAATTTTTTAAACATGTAGTAAAATATAACGAAATTTGTATAATACGACTAAACGTTAAACACAGTGATATTCAAAGTGACCGAGCCTTCTTTAAAACGATTCAAATAATTTTGAGTTTAAATCTGAAGCTCGTTATTATGTAAACAATAAAACTCTAAGTGCGATACACATTGCTAGAATCTTCTGATGCAGATGTGGTAGGGCTATCTTTGCCGATTAACATAATTATCTGTCGACAGAACATAATATTCTCACTACAAGTTATAACCTTTTGGGCTATATAAGGAGAGGTTCTTCTATGAAACAGAAGTAGGTTTTCTTTTCGGACTTCAATCCTCTTTCAGGAAAGATCATGGTAATAAATAGCATATGTAGCTAGCTACTAAACCCTAGTTCTTGGTTTGTTTAGATTACAAACTTTCTTTTGATCATTATTTCTTTAGTTTCATTGCTTAAGTTCTTTGTTTCGTATGTGGTGATCAGGAGGGTAAGGTGGGTTTGACCGTAGTTGACGCTGTAGATTACAAGGGTTTACCTGCTGATAGGGCGAAAACTGGTGGTTGGGTGCCTGCTTCTCTCATCCTAGGTCAGTTCATCTTCGTATTAATTCTGTCATGCATTTGGCAACTTTATGTTTTTAGAGTCAAGTATTAATTAAGTTTGAATATTGCATATATACTATACTACCTCCGTAATATATATGTAAGCGGAAACGAATGGAAGGAGATCGATTCATATATATCTCAATGTTAGATATAGACATTACGTAATTAGCGATGTCTGTGATGAGTGCTTTTGTTTATCGTGCTCGTTGTTCCGCCATGCATGGACCAGTTTTGGCTAGTGTGAAGCAAAGATGGGTTAAATCTCGTTGCCTTTTAATTGATCACAGTACAATATATACAAGGCAATCCCGATAATTTAGGGATATGATTATGATATGGATAAATACAAATAAACGTACAACAATTTAATACAAAGGATAAGGTCATCTACAATCTTGTCGTTCAACATATTTGTATACATAGACAGAAATGAAGTTAATTAAACCAAGATTCACATCTCAATGTTTGTGCTTACTTTTGCAATCAAAAGTTCAAGATTAGGTTAATCTCTTTATCTTACACATTATTCTGCTTGAGTTCTTTGTAGAAAGTGATGGTTCGTAGTGTCTAACCTCAAGAGAGCGATAGGCACTAAAGGGTACGATATGACACATATAAATGAACTATACTTAAATTGGGTCTTTTGCGAGGGATAATTATCGTCGCCTAACATACAACAGTAGATCAAATCAAATTGACAAATTCAAATGTCACCAACAAACAAAAAATCAATTCTCCTACACATTAACTATTCCTTAACTTTTCCAAATACAACAGTAGATCGTGTCATGAAGATAGACAATCTTTCTCATAATCAATCATCACTCATGTTTTCCTGATTCCTGGTCAAAACAAGAATCTTTTCATTTGACTTTTTGCTCAAATAACAGGAATCGAAATATGCGAGAGGCTTTCCACGATGGGAATCGCAGTAAACCTGGTGACATATTTGGGTGGAACCATGCATCTCTCCAGCTCAGCTTCAGCCAACGTCGTCACCGATTTCATGGGCACGTCTTTCCTATTGTGCCTTCTTGGTGGCTTTTTAGCTGACACTTTTCTTGGAAGATACAAAACTATTGTCATTTTTGCCTCTATTCAAACTCTTGTAAGTTGTTCTTATTCCGTTAAACTTCTACCACGTATGATCATGGCTAATTCGAGATCTTGATTCATGATTACTGAATTGTTTAGGGTACGTGTGCGTTGGCATTGTCGACCAAGATACCACAGCTCAGGCCACCACCATGCCACTCTCTTGAAAACTGCAAACAAGCAAGTGGTTTACAAATGGGGATCTTGTATCTTGCTTTGTATCTTATAGCCGTTGGTACGGGTGGTCTGAAATCAAGTGTTTCTGGATTTGGAACAGACCAGTTTGACGAAAAGAATGAAGAGGAAAAGATCCAAATGGCGTATTTCTTTAATAGGTTTTTCTTCTTTATAAGTTTGGGAACGTTAATGGCAGTTACAGTGCTCGTGTACATACAAGATGAAGTTGGTAGAAGTTGGGCTTACGGAATTTGTTCAGTCTCAATGTTCACGGCGATTTTGGTGATCGTGTCTGGGACTAAAAGGTATCGATACAAAAAAAGTGCAGGAAGTCCTATTGTTCAGATTTTTCAAGTGATTGTTGCTGCTCTAAAGAAGAGAAAGATGGATCTTCCTTATGATTCAGGCTTGTTATACGAAAATTCGCCTGAGGTTTCAAGAATCAAACACACGAATCAGTTTCGGTATATTCCTTTAACTCACTAGCGTCACTATGTGTTTAATCTATTTAAATACGAAAGTTTGTTGTTTTATTCGATTAAGACATATTTTGTCGCTAATATTACTTTATTTTCTTGCATGTAGTTGCTTAGACAAGGCAGCAATAGTAGCAGAAGGCGACATTGAGAAAAATTCTTCGAGTTCTTGGAATCCATGGAAGCTATGTACGGTGACAAGGGTGGAGGAAGTGAAGATGATGGTGAGGTTACTGCCAATATGGGCGACGACGATTCTTTTTTGGACTACTTATGCTCAAATGATTACCTTTTCCGTCGAGCAAGCTGCCACCATGAGAAGAACTGTCGGAGGTTTCCAAATCCCTGCCGGATCGCTCACTGTCTTCTTCGTCGCTGCAATCTTGCTCAGCTGCGCGGTGTACGATTCTCTGATTATCCCAATTTGGAAGAAATGGAAAGGAACACCGGGGTTCACTGATTTACAAAGAATTGGGTTGGGTCTTGCTCTCTCAGCGCTAGGAATGGCGGCAGCGTCGTTGGGCGAGGTGAAAAGATTATCGGTGGCGAGGCGGCACCCCACTCAGACGACGGAGCCGCTTCCTATCAGCGTCTTCATCCTGATCCCACAGTTCTTCTTCGTGGGGTCCGGTGAGGCGTTTATTTACACCGGCCAGCTTGATTTTTTTATCACTAGATCACCAAAAGGGATGAAAACGATGAGCACTGGTCTGTTTCTAACAACGCTGTCACTGGGTTTTTTCTTGAGCAGTCTCTTGGTGACTGTGGTGAAGAATGTCACCGGAAACAATGGTGAAGGTGGGTGGCTCGCCAACAACATTAATAATGGAAGGCTTGATCTCTTCTATGGATTAGTGGCGGCTTTGAGCGGCTTAAATTTTGCAATTTATCTTGTATGTGCAGCTTGGTACAAGAAAGACAAAGGTAAATCGACAGATGTCGTTGAAATGGAGAATTGTTAGACTTTTGAAAGTGGCATCTCAATTAAGATTTGTGTGCAGATTTTATTTTCTTGTTGGCAATGTACACAAAGAAAATACGAATAAAAAGTGTGTTTTCTTAATGTGTTATTTACAAACATATATTTTTTTGTTGTAGTTTTTGAAAACTAATAACTATTTCGCTCCATAAATTTGCGGTTTTTAAAAAACAAAAAAACACACCATCGGTTTTTACTTTTTATTATGGTTGCGATTTATTGGTTGCGGTTTATATGGTTTTTGTGGTTAAATTTAGTTGCGGTGCGATTTTTGCTCATCCCTAAGTATCTAAGTTTGATATGTTTTTTTATTAGCTTTATTAAAATGATGAGTATAACCAATGTTTTAGATAAAGCTATGTGTAACTTTGACGTTACTGTCGAACTTCAAGTTTTTACGAGCCGTGGTGAGTCTCGTCGTTTGTAAGGCATAATATAAGGCGACAATTTTGTGTTTATGTGTGTGTCTATATATATATATATATATATATATATATATATATATATATATATATATATATATATATATATATATTATTCATTCTTATATACATATATTTTATCTTTGAATTTGTCTGTATATATCTCAACTTGCCTCTGAAATGATTGTATGTAAATTATAATGTCATCAGCATAACAGCCTTTCCTGTCACCTTTAATTAAAAATTAAAAGAAAAAGAAAAATGTCATCTCAAATTACAAACACTTTGTACAAAGTTTCCATATATAATAAATAATATTTTTTTTTCTTAGTACCTTGTTGCAACCAGGAACAAGATCTTGAAGGAACTTCGTCCTCTCACTGATCTTTTCTCTTATGACATGACATTTCCACAAGAAGAATGTCAATTGGTTTCATGAGAAAAAAATGGAACAGAATTGAAACGAATAGAATGGAATATAATTGACATACCCTTTTTCAACATGAATTAGTCCTTTGGTAGTTTTGCAGATTCCTTTGTTTGCTTTTGATTACCATTTCAATTTCAATTCCAAACTGCAGGTGATATAAGTAGTAGTTTCTCAGAATAGGTGAAGAAGAGAAGGATTGCAATCCAAGAATAAGGCCAAGAGACAATTAAGAACTTAAAACTTGAAACCTTCTTTAAGACAAAAGTGACTTTAACATGAGGATTTCAACATCACAATCAATCATGACAAGTTACACAATGATGAAAGAAAATAAATCACAAAGTTACAAGAACAAGTATATGGAGGATGGTTTAACTATTAACTGAATTGTTTCTATCAAATCCATGGCATTGTTGAAAATTACAACAAATAGGTGTTGAATAACATGTTTATGCTAAAGTAATGAAGAATTAGACATACAGACTATGAAATGAATCATATGTTACTATCAAATTGGATTATAAACACTATAAGTAATCAATGGAGGAGTATATTCTTCAGATCCCAACTATTGGTGTTTAATCATTATGCATTGAAAATCAGCAATTAAAAAGCTTAAGAACCATAAATAACATATAAATATAGCATATGAATCTCGAAAGAAAAGTGATTTAGCAACAAGAGAATCAGTATTGAAAACATATATCGGTGAAAAAAACAAAATACCTTTTAATTGAAGAAGCTACATTGGGGAAGATATAAGCCCCCTTCAAAACAAGAAGCTGTGAAACCATAAAAAATCACAGGTTAGGGATGGAGAAGAAGGAACAAAAAAACTTAGAAAACTCGAGATGTGACGAGCTTGAACGAAGTTTAAGGAAAAACTGATTGAGCTTTAAAAGCGTTGAACAAACCTGTGAGAGAAATAGAGATGGAGGCGTGAATAAGCTTGTGTTAAAATGTTAGGTTAAATACCTAAGAGAAGCTAATCGATGTGATCAAATCGCCTTGAGAGAGAAACAGAGAAGATCGGAGACGACTCAGGGGAAAGGGGCTTATCAGATCTTAACCTGATAGGGACGACATATCGTCCCTATAGCCACAAATAAATGACGTCGTTTCCAATTTCCAGTTAAATAGATAAACAATATTTTTTTTGGGTTCTTTAGGACAATAGGTCGTCTCAATAGTTATCCACAAAACGCGCCAAATCTGCTTCTTTTCCCGCTTAACATGTTGAGATGAGAAGTCGACGCTGTAGGTTCAAAAGATTGGTCAACTCTATGGTGACGACATGTCGTCCCTATAGAGTGACTATAGGGACGATAAATGTCGTCCCTATAGATCTCGTCCCTATAGATGTTTATTCTTGTAGTGCTTGTGGTATGCATTTTTTTGGGGTTTTAGTCCAAACCATGACTTTTTTGGCTTCGTGGTCTATTTGGACTAGTTTGTATGTAAAAATGGTCCCTCTGAAAATTGAAATGACTCAATTGCCCTCTTGATATCATTTTTCTATTTAATTTAATGTTTTATTAAGAATAAAATAGGGCCCACCTCTCTCTCTCTCTCTCCCTCTCTCTCTCTCTCTCGGCTGATTGTCTTTTTCCCCAACTTTGAAACCTGCATCTTCACCATGCCTCTTCCTTTATTCCCATGATCGATCATAGATAAGAAGGCAAATAGTGTGGAGCTGCCCTTTTGTTATAGATCAATCACACAGAAAAAGAAACAATGGCGGAGAGAAGCAAAGAAATCTGGTTATTGCTAAGTGAACCGATAAGAAACGATAGTATATAGGAACTGATCAGAAATGGAGTTGTTGATCGTCAAGAAATTGAAATTTTTGTCACAAACTTATTTCTGAATATGAAGCTTCTTCATCACATGGGTTAGGTTAATTTATTTGAAAAACTCGATAACCCAAGCTCTCCTTCATCTCTTTGAAACCTGCAACTCAACCCTCTCCTTCAGCTACCACATGTTATGTGAGGAAGACAGTGCCTCCAACAGTAGATGAAAACTCTGATCTGGTTCTGATACGGTTCTCCGTCATCGAATTGTCATCTTCTCCGTTTGTTGGCCATCATCTAATAAAACAAAACACACACATACATACTAAGATCAATTCGATTTCAACAACAAACATAACAGAAGGCATCACCGATTTAACTTTATGCCAACCAAAACCGCTTTCTCCCCTATATTCTTCAAACTCACTGCAAGAGAAATCGAAGGCAGATTAAACAAATGCATCTCAACAAGCAACCCTTATTTCGCTAATGATTTCCAATATGCCATTTAATCTCACAAATTATTAATTTTTTAATTATAAAAATTGAAAAAAAAATGAAAGAAAAATGAAAAAGAAATACCTCAAAGGTATTTTAGGTTTTTTTGGTTTTCCGAGAGACCAAATCTACAAGCGAACTACCTCAAAAGGACCATCAATCCAAAAAAGTCGTGGTTTGGACTAAAACCCAAAAAAAAATACATACCACAGAGACCCTTTTTGCAATTTTGTCTATTGTTAAATACACCCATCTACTAATTAACTTTTAACAAATATATTATAGATTTTAAATACAATAATATTACATATTATATTATCATAAATAAAATATTTATATATAATAAATTTAAATTAATGGTTAACTTATTATAAATAATTATTAAATATTTAAGATTATATTTATAATAAATATATCAAGATCACGATCATATTTGATTACTATATTTTATAAATTATGTTATCGTATTTCAAGACTTTAGTATATATTTAATTTTTTATGAAAATAACACATACGACCTATGAAGTATCTAGGGTTTACCCTTTTAGTCACTAAACTTCTTTAGTGGCTTAATTTATGAGGGAACAAATTGTGTTGAAACCTAGCAATTTAGTCCCTTTCACTTTATTATACTCGGTAACCATGCCACATCGTTCCAATTTGACACATCATCGATAACATGACGACATTGTATTTAAGATTTGGACCTAAACGACGTCGTTTTGGAATGTTAAACGTACAGGACAAGTTCACACTATTCACCAGCCACCGTATAAAATGTGAAGCTTGTGCCCTAAAATGGCACAATTCATAACATGGCTATCCCGACTGCACCCTAAACTTCGATACCAAACGTAGAAACGGAGCCTTCACGATCATCTCAAGATCACAGTTGGTCACCCAAATACAATCGGCACATGGCTGAAAACTTCTCGAATGGAGTCACAAATGAAGACCCGACGATCAATCTACTACAGACACAGTTGGAGGTGTCACTTGTGAGGGAAGAGATTGCAAATGATCTTCGTGGACGACGACGCAACCTCACTAGAGAGATGGACGCCCTAAATCATGAAGTTGATGATATTAGGGCAGGTCAACTCGATCTATCTAAAATGGTTTCTGATTTGAAGAATCATTTATGTTCAATGCAAGCGTCGTATGTCAACATTATTCTGGGAAAAAAGAAGTCAAAGAAAGTGAAATGGGTCTTTGGGGGGTTTTTTCATTGCTCTTCTGCGGGTTTTAACTTACATGTTTTATAATGACAGAAGAACTTTAGGTTAAACATTTCAATCCTTGGTTTCTATTTTGTTTTATGTGCATCTTCTTTATTCTCCTTATTAGTAACGTGTTTTGCTGGTTGTCTTTATGTTTCTGGTTGTAGTATTTGTTGTTTTCTTGATCCTGATGTTTTGATGATCATGATGTTTTGATGATCAATATTTTGATGGAAGTCACAGGTGATGGTCTCGTATGTACTTAGGTAGTTGTAGAAATTCTGTTATAACTTGTTCAATATATGTAAAGATGCAGAAACTCTTATAAATGTAAATGTAAATGTGTCGTGAAGTAGTAGGCATTTTTTATGTTGATTTTGTTTTTAGGACCACATGAAATAGTCAAATGTTTAATACCATTAAAACATGAACCCCAATGTTTGTTTGTGGGGACATGAGACAAAGTGAAGAATCTAATACCCAGATTTGTCGTTGCCTATACCCAGAAATGGAAAACAATTAAAAATGCTTTTTTTGTTGTATTTGTGATTGCCCACTTTGAATAATTGCTTGGAAGAAATGAAATACCCCTAATTGGTTAAGTCAAATAATTATGACAAAAATACCCCTAGTGGGTTTAGTGACATAATAAATATTGACTGAAATACTCCTAGTGGGTTAAGTCACATAATATAAATTGCCTCTAATACCCTTGATCGGTTTATTAAAGTAAAAGATAATGACAGAAATACTCCTAGTTCTTTAACTAATTAAAATGACAGAAATATCCCAAAACTAACATTCACATGCCCTCTTTTACCAATTAAAATGGGACTAATACACCTGGGGGGATTGTATGTAATTTAACTTCTTCGATTGACTAAAATACCCCTACTTTAACAATAAGATGAAATATCATACACCTATTGTATTAACTGATATAAATGACTAAAATACCCTAACTTTAATAATAGCATGAAATACCATACACTTATTGTATTAACTGATACAAATGAAAAAAAATACCCCTACTTTAATAATAACATGAAATACCATACACCTATTCTATTAACTGATACAAATTACTAAAATACTCCTACTTTAATAATAACATTCAAATACCATACACGTATCTTATTAACTTATTCAAATGACCAAAATACCCCTACTTTAATAATAACATGAAATACCATACACATATTCTATTAACTTGTTCAAATTACTAAATTACCCCTAAACTAACATTGACATGCCCTCGTGAATAAATGTTAATGATTAAAATACCCTGTACACACTAATATAAAAAAAGACCATAATATTATAATTACAAATACACATCCACATATCAAACGTTAAGATTGTTATACCATACATCAATATAGCAAACATAAATTCCCTTGTTCAATCCACATAACATACAGACAATTAGAAGTGTAATTTGTCACACCCCCAAACCGGAATGGCGGAAACGTTCGTGGGTGGATGACGTCATATGTAGTATCACAACAATTGCATCATAGTAATCAAAGTAAACACAACCATTACATTGAATATATATAAAAAGGTATTTACATCTATTTGATTCATGTTTTTATACATCAAAATCATAAACAAAACTAAAAGACGTGACTCTATACGCTCCATCTTCTCAAAAATCTATGTGATGTACCTATCTACTGATTTCCTGAGAATACAAACAATTTTTGAGAAAGAGTATCAACATAAAGCTGGTGAGTTCATAAGCATATTTTGGTAATTAAAATCATGTCATTGAATCTGTAAAATGTTTGTATGTCTCCCAATAAAATCCAATATTTTCTAACATATACGATGTATATTGTGTTTAGTAGTAGTGTATAATGTGTTAGCTTCTTTGTCTAATTACCACCAGTTGTATTGTATAACGTTGTTTTGAATGAAAAACCCTTTTGTATGAAAACCCTGGCAATCACCAGTAATGTATAGAATGTCCTCTGTTTGAAAACCCTAGTTACACCAGTATGATAGTAGTTTCATTACTTATAATAAAACTATGAGTTGAAATCCTTGGAATCCTCCAGTTGTATTATGAACTAGTTTTATTAATGAAAATAAAACTAAAGAAGAAAGGAATCTCGTAAACAATAAGGTTAGTTTATATTATTGTGAGTCGTATAACCATGCTTGATATGACCTTGTGAACTCTACGACGTTCTTCAGCCGTCGGACGATATGATATTTGTCACCCCAGGCATGTCTACCTAACTGTAGCTGGCAGTTCAGGTGTGGGATTGTCAATCCCTAATAGATCTATTCACAAATCTCATGCTCTCCCTCCAGGAGACTCTGGTTATACTATGATAGGATTTAACCTGGACCCCGAAGGGTACAATTGAAGTGTTGCTTACAATTCTGTATTAACTAGTTTACGTGTCGCTCTGTATTGTTCCCTTGTATTTAAATCTGTTGTATACTTGTAGTGTAACAATAATTATACTTAAATAATTATTTAATGTAGTACTCTCGAATTCAGAAAGTAGTAATGTATATCATGTAACATAAACTAAGTCTATCATAATTTCTATGTTTGTTAATGTGTGACTCTGAATTTGTAAACTCGTGTATTGAAATCCTAAACTATACCTATTATAGTTTGCATGTATGTTGTGTAATTAATTGGTTCATGTATTGATTTGAAAACTATGCAATTATAAATGTACGTTGAAAACGTCCCTTATGCTCAGCATGTTACAAAAGGGATAAAATATCTAAATATTTTATAAAACATGGGAATCTTTTAGTTGTAACAATTGCATAAGTTTTAAGCCTGTTGAAATTCTTTTGTATAAGTTCACAAAATCATTTGTGTTTGGCTTGTATCCCCCCCTCCCCTGAAAAAATTTAAAAAAATAAAAGCGTAGGGGTATGAGCTCATTGTTAGTTGTGTGCAAGCGTCGAATCAACGAATTGGAAATGAAAACCCTCGATTTGTTGTATGTGGCACTTAACGGGATCCTAATAACAATAAATACATATATGTATCTAAATTAGCGATTTCGTTAGATAAAGTGTTAGAAAACACTTGCTTTCGATTAAGGAATGTTACTGGTACTTGATTGAATCGAGGAAAATGGTTTTCAATCTAATTCACCTTTTAGGGAGGGTTTGCGGCCGTGAAGGGGGTTTGTGGCCGTGAACTGTTTACGGCCGTGAATAGCCTCTTGAAGGGTTTACGGCCTTTGAAGGGTTTACAGCCTTTGAAGGTTTGAAGTGTGTACAACCGTAAACTCAAGAACAAGTATGCTGGATTCGATGAAAAACGTTTTTTAGATGCTCCAAAACAACCTCCAGTGGTGATTCTTGATGATTTTCGGAAGAAATGAGGGTGTTTTGGGGTTTACGTTCGAGAGGTAGAGAGAGAGAATGAGAGAGTTTTCGGCTAAGAAAGTTCAAATAAAGGTGAGGGTGTCATATATATAGATTGGGGGCATGGTCAGTTGTGGGGGCCACATGGCACTGACCGTAAACGGGTTTACAACCGTAAATAGGTTTACGGTCGTGAACTCCAGTCAGGCCGTGAACTGTTGTTTTGTTCGAAGGAAAACTCAAAATTTCGCGAGGTTTTGGTCCCGTATCATATATAAAGGTCAATTATATAACTAAATAATTTTCCAAACCAAAGGAATTTCAGAAGCATCCCTTATTCTTTTGACTTTTGGCCTACCAGACATTCTTTTTTTTAAAGGAGGCAATGGAGGTGTAAAGGTTGTTGAAGGCCATATGTTCATCCCATTCATGCCACTAATAGAATTTTTTTAAGTATTATGGAAGAAGGCTGCCAAGTATAAAGGGTCTACATATGGACCATCAGGTGTTACGTTTAAAAACGATAATGTACTTACTGAATGAACATAATCATACCAATTTAGTTACCATAACCTACAACTGCATTCCTTTTTTGTGACATCGAGAATGCATGACTCATCCATATTCCTTGTTTCAAACTTCATACTCCCACGAGACACACCTGCCAATTCCTACATAGAGTAATGCAAATTTTAGAGTTGATAGAAGTTATGTATGAAATAAAAGTGTACATACCTTTCCTCATTTTGGAGAATATTCAATCTTGTTCTGATGTTTGGACAAACAGAATAACGATTCCATCCTTGACCTATGAGTTTCATAGTGACCATCCTTTGCATCACATATATACGAATGTCCTCCAACATGCTGATAATAGGTTTCTTCCTAGCATCCAAACTGACACTATTAAAGCTCTCTGAAAATCCATTCTCCACAGATTCACATGAATGGTGAACTCTAAAAAAAGTTAGAGACCAAGTCTTTGGACCTCTATCCATAAGATGCTTAACCACTTCAGGATTCAACTTTTAAATATCTTTCATGGCTGTGTTAAAATGTGCTTCCATTGTTGCCTTGCTTGCTCTCCAAAACAAATTTTCAAACTTGGCTCCACTAAACCTCTTTCTAAAATTAGCATATATATATATATATATATATATATATATATATATATATATATATATATATATGCGTAGCACACTGCCTTTGTTCTGCTGCTGGGAATACTTCTTTGACTGCCTAAACCAAGCCCTACATATGTACCAGTAATAAGTTAAGTTAAAAATGTAAATATTTATTATATTGCTTATTAAACTATGTTAAATATCTTACAAACATACCTTGTGTTGATCAGAAATTATGACCAAACCACTTCCATCATTCCAACATTGCAAATCTTCTGCAAGATTTTCAATGAACCATTTCCAATTCTCCTTGTTTCCACACATACAACTGCCCAAGCAATTGGGAATATGCCATTGTTAACATCCTTACCAACATCACACAGCAACTCAATAACTTTTCAAAAAACAACCATCTAAGTTAATGATTCGTCTACACCCTCCATGATACCCTTCTTTGACTGCATCAAAACATATGTAAATCTTCCTGAAGTAATTCTTACCATCAGGCATTGTATCCATAGAAATTTTAATAGTGGATCCAGGATTTGATCTTTTAATCTCCTCACCGTAAGACCATATTCTAACATAATTTTTTGCAACCGTGCCTTCAACTAGACTCAATGAATACTTCTTGGCTCTTTTACACTGACTCATACTTACAACAATGCCAAAAGTGGTTTTCACCTCCTCTTTTAGTAATCTCACACTCATCTTCTTATTGTTGAAAAATTGTTGGGTAAAGTGGGTACCTATCCATCTATAAGTAACAATTGATCCGAATTTGAAATTCTTTGAAAAATTGTGCTCACTAATAAGAGACTTAATTTAGAAAGACTTATCATCACTCATCCATGAACCCCAAACCCTAAATGTATATTTTCCATCACAACATTTGCCTGGCAACCGTCTACTATCGTTTTTCACAAAACATAATTGATAACCATTTGCAACAACATAGTTACAGAGCATGTGTTTTAATTGTTTAGGGATCTCAAACCTCATACCTAACACAGGGTCATGCTCCTTCTAGTGAAGCTTTTCATTGAAAATGTTTGGCAACTGAGGATAAACATCTTCATCCTCATCCATGGCTTCTTCCAAAGGGCCCCCCAAAGCTGCATTGTCACCCATTTCGACATCAGGGACATTATCATTTTTGATAAAATGAGCGATGCTATGCTTATCCTCATCTTCATCAGCTTCCACATCCTCAGCCCCATGATCATCCTCATATTCATCCTTATCCTCATCTCCATTTTCATTTTCATCCTCATCATCCAAATGGCCTGTCTCAATTTCTTTAACTAGTCCTACACCATCAAGAACTTCTTCCACTATGTTATCAAGTACCTCTTCTTTGTGTTCTTCCAACCATTCATGCATGTTAGTATTACTGAAATGGTCTACATACATAGACAATATAACACCACATTCATACGCTATTGCTATAAAATCGGCATAATGCAACTCATTCAAAATTAAGGTTACACCTTTGGGAAAATGAATATCTGGTTGGCAGTAATAGAGCTTCGCACACTTTTTCCGGTGAACCTTTCGATAAATTAATAACACTCGATCTTATGCATGCCTGTGAAATCGATGTTCAATAACCTTTGAGTAATCCCCCAAGTGTAACGTATGGGGTATTTTGCAAAGATTCATTGGAAATGCACATCGACTTGGATGAATATGGGATCCATGTTTGAGGTTTGAGGTGACATAACGAAAGTAAGGGTTTATCGAACGAGTTACAAGTGGTGAATGGTGAATAGAAGACATGAAAAGATCTCATTAAGTTAAACAATTAGTAAATGACATGGCATACACACTCATCAAGGCAAGGGATTTAATTAAGACATGTGGCAGGAATATGAATAGCTGACCCCTTCACAATTGACATAATGACGTAATTGACACGACAAAATAAAGTTCGTTCCCTCATAAAGCCACTAAAAAGGTTTAGTGACTAAATGGGTAAACCCTAGAAACTTCATAGGTCGTATGTGTCCTTTTCCCTTAATTTTTTATATGAATTCGATTAGTAAATATTAAAGTCTATGTTCTTGATTAATTAATATAAATTAGTATATAACATAATATTACAAATGTTAAATATTGAATTTAAATTATAATTATTAGATAAAAATAAACTAGAAATGTATAAAATTAAAAAGAGAGGGACTAAAATCGGCAACCAAAATTTCAACTCTATTTTTGGATATATGAATTGTATTCCCCAAATTTGGAAAATACTATTCATATTTCAAAAAATGGAGATGAAAATGGGGTAGAATTAGAAAAGAATAAGGGAAAAAATAGAGTATGAGGGTGGGTTGTAGATGCCTTAATTTGAACATGGTTCTTCATAATATTTCTATTAGGCCATCCAAGGTGAACAAGAAAGGGAACGATTTGCAAACCTCGTCCATGCAACTTTTTATGATTGTGAAAGCAAGCAATGTTATTCTTCCGATCTTAACTTATTCTTAGATGTCAGTTTGTCATCTGAATTGTTACCATGGTTGACCATATTCACCTAAGATGTATTATATCTTCAATGTTATGAAGGCACTAAAAAGACCAAGAAAGGAACCTAGGATTCCTACTTTATCTTGGTTGATTAGTGCCTGTACGAGGCTCTGATACTGGAAGAAATCCAAAGAAAACAATATCCTATTTACTAATATTAAGAAAAGAAACTAAAGTTGCAGAAAATTGGATTTCTAAGGCCGCTAACCCAAAGAGCATAACCATCTTGCGTATGTTATTATCATTAAGAAATGTTTTATTGAAGTAAAAAAAGCAATATATCCATTATAATTTCCAGAATTTTGGTTGTAAGTATAATCATTTTATAATAAGATCTTAATTAATGTAACATCAACTACAATATGTAACTGACGTTCTTTTACATATTAAAAGATGCAAATGTATCTAGAACATAACTATTAACTAACGTGCCCATAAAATACTAGCCATTCACTAATGATAGTTCAAACATCCATCTGACACATCATCTGATTTGATCAACATTTTACCAATACTTAATGCTTCTAAGACCATCTTCAATGGATTAAACTCTAGAGATTTGTATGGATTGGCAAGTAGGAAAGAGAATATACACATTCACTTTAATTCTTAAAAAAATCATAAATCTTCAATTACAATTCCATTACACCGTCCAATGGCCATTCAACTCCATACTCTCTCTCATCTATATTATATTCACATTTATTCCATTAAACTCTCATACAACTCCAATTGTAGATGACCTAATCACATACAAACAAAACCCAATAATCAAGACTGTTACTTTGTTATATGGTTGGCCGAAAAAAATGACTATTCAAATAGCATAGTTCTCAATTAATTATAGAGAAGACCCTTATATTTTTTACTCCTTAGTATCATCTATGATCTCTTTCTTAATCATAATAAAATTTGAATCTTTCAACTATTATCTTCTTTTATCCAACTCTAATGAGATTAGTAAATAATATGTTATTTCCATTTGTGCCTTTTAACATAGAGTCATCTGTAGTATCCTTTGGAAAATCGAAACGCCTTTAAAAACATGCCACTTCATTTTCAGCTAGATAAAACATGTCATGCACATGAGTGGTGCGAACTAATGTTTAATAGGTTCAATTCCTTTAGAAAACCTAATATTCATAAAAGGATTCGCCTGAGGAAGCATATCATCTTGAATTTGTTCTCTTCAATAGTTAGCTTCATGGACTCTTTTTATTCTTCTTCTTGGTCCCTCTGTGATGGTCTTAAAAACATGTTTATTGACGAGTCCACCTTATTGACTGTTACATTCAAGTCAAATAGATAGTTATCAATATATTATTGAAAAGACCCTTATATTTTATATGCACTCTATTGGCTCAATTCACTTATTGTTTCAATCGTTTATTAGATACCAGCTTCAACTTTAGTTGTACTTGTCATTGATCTCATTTTCTTGTTTATGAACACTACGAGAATTCTAGAGTTAGAAGAACAAAATTATGGATATTTATGTTCCCTTTTAGCTCAAAATACCTTGTTTTTTTTCCTTTCAATCACCTTGTTATGCTTGTTCATTGCATATTGTTGTTCTAAAATGGGTAACTATATGGAAATTGTACCACCTTAAGTTGTTATATTATGAATAATAAGTATCAGTTCTGATATTTTTTTCTATTCAAATAAAAATTACTTTATTGTAAAATCCTTATGGAAGCCTTAATGATATCATATTCTAGTCTTCAAATTGTTTTTTTATATAAAGTAGGTCTAGAATGTAACATATAGT
Organism: Lactuca serriola; assembly: GCF_051521515.1. Taxonomy (NCBI): domain Eukaryota; kingdom Viridiplantae; phylum Streptophyta; class Magnoliopsida; order Asterales; family Asteraceae; genus Lactuca; species Lactuca serriola. The sequence continues at coordinate 87,924,108 of NC_136415.1, forward strand.
TTCGAAAATTTCTAATTCCAAAATAACGGGCCGTAATTTGATAGAGTAAAGGTGTTGGGCTCTGAGTGATTAAACTTTAGACCTTATTAGATTTTTACAATGTTGGTTAAGTGAGTTAAGCTCTTAAATTGTGTTTTGGAGCCAAAAGGGTAAAATGGGAAAAAGTGATATTTCAGACTCATTACAATATTTAATGAATTTAGTTCAGCATGTTTTGAGTGAAAAACATATAGATAGGATTGTGGTTCTTGTTAATACCTTCATGTGCATATAAAGATCATCAAAAACGGATATGGATCAAGGAAGTTATGATCGTTTTAAGTTGGAAGGAATCAACCAGAGCCCGTCACCATGACATGCTGGGAAATCCACCATGACGTAGTGGTTGTGCAGGCCAAATAATAAAATTTAGGTTTTCCCCAAATTTAAAGTACTGGTTCCATGTTTTAGGTTATTTTTCAGCCTCCAACACCTCTAAACCTCCTTGGGTGCAAACCCTGGCCTCTTTTTCACCCCTTTGAGCCTTCTCTCTCTCCTCTCACCCATTCTGTAGGATGTTGGTGATTTTAAAATGAAGTTTCTTGCATGGTTTACTTTTAGAGCTTTGCATCAGAATATCTCAATTTTCATCTACCTTCTGGAACTTGGGTATGATGTAAGTTTACATCTTTATGCTTATAAGTTTCCAGATCTAGATTATAAGCTTGTTTTTGGTCACTAGGATGAAGTTGTTTTGTTAGATGCGATAAAGTTTGCATCTTTATCATTCCACCATGTCCCTGAAGTATTTTGGTACATTGATCTCATCTTTCATGGTCTTTAGGAACCATGCTTTGAGTTAGCATCTCATTTTGGTCACGTTGAACCTAGATTGGTGTGAGACATGCATTGGACATGCATGTGCATAAAGTTACAATTTTTATGAGCCATGGGAGTGCATTAAGATCTTCTAGAAAAAGTCTTAGACTTTGTCTCGTCGGATCAAGCACTTAATGGATTAAGTGGTTCATCGGCAAGGCCACAGAACGATATAGGCCTGGTCGCGACACGGTGGCAAGGAAGTCATCGTGATCTGATGTCAGGACCACGACCTGGTCGAGGGCTTCGCCTTGGTGTGGTTGAACATAGGTAGAATTGAGTATTTGACTAAGGACGGATACCGTTTTGGTATTAGGTAGCCTTTGTTAGTTGTTATCTTGTTAATGTTGCTACTTCTTTTGTTTAGCTTATGTGAGTTTCCTTACTGTACTATATATTGTAGTATATATTCTGGGGTTCTAGGACGTGGTTATACTATTGTATGTTGCGAAGTAGGTAGACTTGTAGATTGTTACCTGTAATGCTGATTTGTTTATTGTCTGTATTATGTGTATGTCGACTTATTTGTAAAGGGCTGAGGCATCCAACTTTTTTTGTATGGACGGCTAATAGTGCAGGCAGTATAACTTTAGGCTGAGGAACAAGGGGGGGGGGGTGAGTTGATGATAAGATCAACATTATGTCTTGAGATTAAGACATTCACAAAGCTCGGGTTGAATGGCAAGATCAAATAGAGTGTTGTGAATCTAGATAACCGTTAGCTTACTAAACTTTTACTTATAGTTGTGGATTAAATGTTTTCAGGTACTTATCAAATCACGAAGGCGGGACTGTACACATACATCAACAATTTTATGATTCGAGATTTCGCGTTGCTTTTCCTTATAACTCTAATTTTAGATTTTAGTTTATGAACAATTGGTTTTACATTAATTATATCTTTATGAAAATGAGTGTTTATTCTATTTAAAAAATGAAAAATTTTATTGTGAAATTTAGGGCATTACATAGAAGATACAAAAGTAAGTTGAGGACTCTAATTTTGTGACACTTTCTCTAATTATTCGCTCACTACTACAAAAACACCATTTAATGAAACTCATTACATGTCATAAAAGACGCAGATGACACGCAATTGTGTGTCAAGGAAGACCCTATCATAAAGGAAGACAACATGCATTTGCGTGTCGTAAGTTTACGACGCGCTCTTATGACATGCAATACGTGTCAAGGAAGGCTTGTCATAAAGTAAACAACACAAATTTGTGTGTCGTAACCTTATAACGCACATTTACGGCTCGCATTGCATATCATTAAAGCCCCTGTCATAAAGAAAGACGACACATATTTTTGCATGTCATAATTTTAAATGTTTTAAAAATTATATATTTTGATAGATTTAGTAATTTTCAAATTAAATAACACATTAGAAGTCCCATAATACAAAATAAATTTTAATAAATAAGAAAGATAATTCATTGCACTAATATGTTAATCATTCCAATAGTAAGTAAATGTAATACATTGCTAATACTGCATAATATTTATTATAGAAAACAAAACATGTACAAGTGGTTGGATCCCTTTAAGTGCTTGATTTGCCATAAATTCTTCCTAATTATCTGCCCACCACCCCTGCAGGTCCATCAAAATACCTAATCAATCAAAAACTTCAACAATTAATTTCTTTCCTTGTTAAAGTTAGTTCTTTTACAACTAGAGATACGAAGAAAAAAAAGTTAAAGGAGAATAACAAAATAATGAATGGTAGAACCTCAGTTTCAAAATGATCAAAGTGGGTAACAGTGTTAGCAAGGCCACTAGACCTACAAACATGTAAACAGACAAACGAGAATGTTAGCAAGAATGTAATAACAACACATCCTAATAAACCGATAACCAAATAATATTTCAGAACAATTAACCTAAAATATAAATGCAGCCAAAAGAGTACCATTAATTCCAGAAAAAGCACATTCATACTGATTCTAGTCAATAAACATCAGCACCAAGTTGCAGGTAGCCATAAATTCCTTCTGCCTGTAATAAAATAAACCATTTTTTATTTTATGTATTTGCTCCGAGTATCAACCCTTTTAATAGGTAATAAACATGGTATCAGGGTGTGAAGGAGGCAAGTTAGTTTGGTCCAAAATACAATCAAAAGATAGGAAATATTCCATAGCTATAAATACATATAAGTATAACACTCCAATTCAGGTTTCATCTTGTAGCCCTTGAAGTATTTTAATATGTCATAAGAGACCCTTGAGTACGCTGGGCGTACTTATGAGTACGCTTAGAATACTTGGGGAGGAGGATAGCGGAGGGGTAGCACATATGTTGGGCGTACTAGGAGTACGTTAGGTGTACGTGCCAGGATGTTCAAACCCTAAAATCCGAACTTGAGGCCTATATAAACACCCTTAACTATTATGAGCCTCACCCTTAACAACCTCCTTCACCTTCAAACGCCTCTGGAAACCCTAATATCATTTGTGAGTGCATTTTGGAGCTTTAAGAGTGCATTTGTGGTCCTTTTAGTGTTTGTCCAAGAAGAAGAAATTGTCAAGGAGGCTTGGAGTGTCCTTTGGCTTTAAGAATCTGCATATAGTCGACCTTGAGGAGCTTCTAGAAGTATAAATCTTGCACCTTTCCACTTAAATAGCTAGATCTATCTAGGGTTTTCTAGTTTTGTTCCTTTGGTTGATTTTGGACCTCCTCTTGTGAGTTAAGCAACTCCAGAGGATGGTAATGACATATTTGAGGTCCTTTAGTCCTTTTTCAACATAAAAAATGAAGTATTGGTGGGTGCTTTGACCTCATGCATGGGTTAAGAGCTTTAAAAGGGTCTTAATGAGTGTGTTGGGAGCTTATGGGGCATGCAAAGGCATAAAGTTGTCAACTTTATGCTTTAGGTCGTCTTAATAGGCTTAGATCTAACTTCTGGACATAAAAGAATCGAATATTAAGCACTTAATGGAAAAAGTGCTTAATCTGTTAGTACGTAAGCTAGCATACACAGTACATACATCCCAGAGACCTAGTACGCAACGCGTACTAGGGTGGTACGCTAAGCGTACGCACCACAGATGAGCTTGAATCTATTTGGGTTTTATGTTGTTGGGCCTCAATTGGTTAGTGGGCCTTATTGCATTTTAGGAATAGTGGTCCATATTATCTGTTTTGGGCTGTTGATGTTATGGTAGGGCCTTATTGGGCCAGGAGGCCTGATAATGATTTGTGGACATGGATATTGGGCCCACTAGCAAAGAAAGGATATTTGGGCTTTCATGAAGGGATTGGGGATTGGGTTTCCCTTTGATTACGTGAGGCCCTAACATCGGTTAATTTTATTACTCAGTACGGGAGGTTGTGGCTAGTTAGGAGAGCAGTTTCGGATTCTTCGGTCAAAGGTGAGTCTCCTCACCATACCAATGGGTCTAAGGCACCATGGTCGGCCTATTAATTGTTATGTGATGTGATATTGTTGATTATTTGTAACATTTTCATGAAAGACCTCGGGGGGTTCCCGAGACACCTAGGTTTAAGAGCTTGGCGGTTTATCCTCGGTAAAGACCTCGGTGGGTTCCCGAGGCACATGGGCAAAGAGCTCGGGGGGGGGGGGGGGGTTTGCGAGGCACCCAAAGTAAGAACCTGGAGGGTTTCTAGGTCATCCTTGGGCTAAGACCTCAGGGGGGTTCCCGAGGCACCCGGAGTAAGACCTTTGAGGGTTTCCATGGCATACATATATGTTGTATGCATGGCTTATGTAATGTATGTAGCCTTAGGGCTAATATGATATGTGTTATGTGGTTGTATGTGCGGTATGTGATGGGTTTTAGTCATAAGAATATCCTATGTGCTCATACAAACCCTAATGCTTGGATCTAGGTTTCTCTATTGTACATGCAATTTATCCAAGACTATAAACCTAGATCTAGCATATGATAATCAATATAACATATAATTAGGGTTTAGATCATACCTTGATTTTTATGTAGCAATAATAATCTCAAATCCTCCTTGCAATGACTTCAGAAAGCTTAGAGTCACAAATGTCACTCCTCTAATGGTTCACAAACACCAAGAGCAAGAGGATGAAGAGGAGGAGAGAAGGAGGCTGCCAAAAACGTGTGGAAACCCTAAGGATCTTGTTTTTTTTACGTTTTTGGGGCATAAGGACTCTATATATAGTGAGGCTATTAGGGTTATCTAACAAGGAAACCCTAATTTGGATGCTTAAGCCCTAAGCAACCCATGGACTCCTTTCCTTAAAGGCCTTGGACGATTTCTAATGGGTTTCCCCATAGAATTCGTCCACTCCTTAATATAAGGCAATCCATAGCCCAAATTGCAATTATCTTATAATTACAATCCAATCCCTTAAGTTTAATTAATATCTTTTTAGTCACAAAATTAATTCTTATTAATTATTGACTAATATTAATTAAACAATATGATTTCTCCTTTAATATATTATTCTCATAATATATTAATAAATCATATTTAATCCTTTCTCTCCATAATTCATCCTATCAAGTTGCTTTGGTGAAGGCAACCCAAAAGGACCATGCACCATCGGGTCAAGTACATACCAAAATAGTTATGGACTTAGACACTAATCCAACAGTCTCCCACTTGGATAAGTCTAATAACTATTCTGCATATGACTTCAGATCCTGATCTGCAATCGTGGCTTTCCAAAGCCGTTGTCAACTCTGATCCTATCAGATACGCGTGTCCTTTAGATAAGGGATCATATATTCCTCCATTCTGGATATTGTATGAGACATGATTTCTAATCATTCTCTCTGTACTATTTCTCGACTTCCGATTTATGATGACTGACTAATTGAACAAATCAAATTAGCCCTAGAGCGGCCGAGCATTTTTGTTTGTCATAACTAAACCATCGAGGGGCCCAAAGATATCGCTTTTATCCTACTTTGGATAAAAGGAACGGATAAACTTTGATTCAATGCTCGCTTGCACTCACTCACCGAATCACACACAACAATATGTTTTATGACACCAAGTTATTGGTGCATTTACATATTATCAATGTGCAACCGATTTGCAAGACACAACTCACACATCTCGGTTTCAAGAATATAAGATGTTATCGTCTCACCAATCACTCGTGATATAATTCATGGAGTGATCCAAGTGAGTGTGGGTTTAATCCAATGCTCAAATCATATTCATAAGCACTCATGAACGTTGCAGCAAACATTTGCTTATGTCTAATGCTCTTTAGACAATCCACACACCAATTCACGACAGTCTTCATTCATACCTACTTCCAACATATGAACGACTGTGGCCCGTTCGAATAATTTGACTGTTCAAAACCATTTAAATTATTCAGGAAGTCAAAACATGCAAAGTGAAATACAAGAATAATACTAATCCCATATGGCCTCACACCTTTGAGCATAAATAAAACACCTTTTATTTATCACCATATTGATTACTCATTATTTGTTGTTTCGGGTAATCAACTTTTTACTTGAATTATTACACTTGTCCCATGCTCTTAGCATGCACACAATGTTTACCTATGGTTCTTACCTTGTGAAATAGATCAAATGAACACATTTCCAATCATTCTCATTTCACAACTCCCAATCCTTTTCACAAGTGAAAGAATATCAAATTCTTGCCACTTATGGAATATGTTAGATTCTAACATTTTATGCAATGATCCTTTCGCAATGTCATAGCACAAAAGTCACAATGACTATTGCCAATTATATTACAAAGTCCTCTATCAGAGATTGATACAAGACAATTCCTTGGATATGATGTCTCTCACTCAAAGTACATTCCTTTGAACATCCTTTTGCATAAAACTTTCTAATCTAGACATAGACTTTCAATATTCAATTCCCAATATGGAAAACTTTCCAGACTTACCATATGACAACTCATTCTCAATAGAATCTTATATATTCATAATAATTACGATATGTTCCATCCAATACTATACTTCCAACTACTCACAAGCGACCAATCATCGGCGAACTTTGGATTGTCCTTTGATAGTTGTTTAATTATATTAGTCAAAACCGATTCTTGTACTTTTCCTTCTAAATGCGTTAGACATTTGGAAAATTTTAGAATGGTCAAATATTATAGCATTTGCAATCGATCCTAAACCCGAAGCGTATGGGACACGATGCATAATGTCTTACATAAAGATTTGATACTTTATCAATCTTCTGCCATAATATTTTATGTGCTACGTTCTCAAAATTCGAACTATGAAGAGGAATGCCGTAATCATAATCGAAATTTGTGAACACACTATGTTTCCTTGACTAAATTATTAACATTCCACAACCTAAGCCTTTAGATTTGAAATGAAGCATAATATTCTCTCCCTTAATTATAGCAAAACAACTTTTTAACCCTTACAACTTTGCAAAGTATAACTCTTGTTTTCTATAATTAATATTGCTAACTTGCAATACTTTCCATAATAATCATACAATCATAACATTTATCCTCCCACTATCATGATGATTATTATAAACATAACACTTATGCTCCCACTAGCTTTGACATGTATTTAGAAACTAGCTTAACTTCCAGAAAAACAATACTTATTGAATTTCTTAAGTTCATGTTTCTAATACCCAATGCTTTGATAATCTTTTATCAAGGCTTCTTAAACTTATACACCTTTGCCTTAGATAGTTCATTTGTGTGTCTAAACAATTCAGACTAATTGCCAAATCTCATAATTTGGATCATGGAAGGGATACCGTAACCATAATCGAATTCGAGAATTCAATTTCACAATCACTATCTTTTTAAAATCTCTCTTAGTGAAAGCATTTCCTCACAGTCATTTTCATGAAGGAGGGAATCTTATGACACTTAGATTTTAATGGTGTATGTGTTCCTATCCATGTGTATTTGTCAAAACCAAAGTTTACGACAAATTCAAACTCATATGGACCGAACTTTTTTAATCTTGATTTCTTGCCTTATGGTAACACAGCTACCCACCATGTCTTCCAAGTAGTTAAGCAGCTCACCCTTTCCTATCAATGTACTTTCCATTGATCAAGGTGTCTGCCTTTTATGCGTTCAAATGAGAACTCATAGGACTCATATGCATAATTAACTGTATTGGAATGGCACAGAAACAAAATAGTGTCAACACGATAGTTTGTAAACCTCAACTCGTGTGCTAGTGATGATCAATAAGGTCTATTTTGATTTGTTCTTGAAACCTTTCAAGACCATGAAGACTCCCACTGACTCCTTGACATATAAGATTCTCTTGTCAATAAACATTTCTTGACAAACAAATATTCAAGAGTTAGTGTAGTTTTTTTATCAAAACACTTCATAAATTGGTCCTAGTTGGTCTTTGTCTTATCCAAGACATCACAACTTTCCACATTTGATGAATGTTATAAACCTTCTTAATAGTTATCACTCAATGTCACAATCTTAACTTTAAGACTTGTTTTGGAACGAAGTATGATTGACTTCTTGATTTAACCATTTCTTCAATTCCTGATTCCTCTTCTTAGACATACAATTGTACTAAGACTCACTTAGAGGATCAATTGAGATATGGTTCTTAATCATTAAGACCTATCATAAAGCATAAAAGGTACTCTCCATTCTTCTTGGAATGGAGAAACTTTTATCTTTCTGCCTACTTGATTCTTTTATTCGTTCTGCTATTGATTTAAACCTTTTCAATCAATTCAGAATTACACTTAATCTTATAAGTATAATCATATTTACTAAACCTTTAGCAAATCATGACGAATATCATTGTTACTCTTATGGTGGACTTTGATCAATACACAACTTTGTGTACTCGATCTCCTAGTCTTACACTTGACACTTTGTCAACGAATTAGTCTAATTTCCAAATATGAAATTTCTTATTCATCGTGCAACCAGGTTGCATGATTCCAAGTTTCTGTCCAATTGAAACTTGGGCGATGAGAAACTCTCCCTATTTGGTAAATTCTTGACATTTCCACAAACAACATAATTAAGAATAAAATCCATTATTGCTAATATAAGAAACATTCTAACATCAATTTTTCATACACGCCATTGCAAGGATAAATAAATAATATAAAATCAAAATTTATTTTATTGCGGAAAAATTTGTCCTTACAATGCAATTCATTGAAAAACTATGCTAATACATATTTCTTAGCAATCTAATTGTAACTCTAAGTAGTAGATCAAGAATCTAATCCTCAAGTAATGCGATCGAAATCCATTTCTTCACGGTTAGATTCTACTCACTTCTTCCCTTAAGCTTCCTCTCTTTTCTTCGATCCTACAAAACATCAATTGTAATCTTATCACATTATGTATTAAGAATCTAGAATAGGAGCTTAAAAGAGTGAGTCAATGGATTTTACCTAAAGCAGAGCCATACGTTTTGACTCTCCCATCTCTTAGATCTCTTAGGTAAATAGGGCGGCTTCGTCTCAAATGCCCCTTCTCTTGGCAATAAAAGCAAATTGACTCTTTTGGAACAGCACTTGGAACTACTTCAGACATTGCCTTTTTCTTATGATCAAACTTTTCGATCATAGCATGTCTTTCGTTGCTGTTGTCTATATCCATAGAGGTCTTGAAGGCAGATTCACCAATCAACTTTGCTTTTCTATTGCGCCAAACCATTGTTGATTCAGCAGCAATAAGCATATAGGTGAGATCTATAAGGGCCACGTCGCAGTTTATCATATAGTACTCTCTTACGAACTCACTATATGAGTTAGGAAGTGACTGAAGAACCCAATCAATAGCCATCTCCTCACAGACAACGGATCCTAACTTTCTTAACTTATCAATGTGTGACTTCATCCCTAGGACGTGTGCACACACCGACTTTCCTTCTTTATGTTTACTTGCCAAAAGGGCTTGAGTGAGCTTGAACCTTTCAAGTCTTCGAACTTGTGGGTTAGGGAGAATAATTGGAGGAGGTGGAGGAAGTGAAGTATGATTTCTTGTTCCTCGATCGAATCGTGGAATATCATCTTCATGTGGAATGCTTGTTCCACGGGATTTGGGAAGACCATAGTTGTCGAACTTTGACATCTACAAAACGGGAGAAAACGAATTCAAGTTAGTTGATTGATTGAGTCCTTAGTAAATCACCCAAATGAGATACTAAGGCTAGGACCAAACACAATACGCTACAACCTAGAAAAGGGATGTCGTAATCTAGTTGCAGAATATTTGAAGGTAAGTGAATGACGATTCACTAATTTCCACCATGAAAAACGAAAAAGAAATTTAAGTTTTAAATCTATGAAAACTCCTAGATCCTTTGAGATTCATTGAACATTTCAATGGCATGTTTAAATATCGATATGCCCCTCTAGTTTGTGACTGGGATGTCGAGGATCACAAAGCGGGTGTGAATAACCATGCAAACTTACATGGTGCCCTCACATGTCACAGTCACGTATTCGATGTGCCGGTAAACCACACACGCTCCACCGAACTATGACAAACATTGAGTCACCCTTTTCTACCTTTGCTTAGAACCATTTAGTGTGTCGGTTAACCACACACGCTCCACTAACGTCTTCGCAAGGGCACAAAGTGTAATTTCATGGAATTGCATCAATTCATTTTTTCCTAAGTAACTAAGATTGGGAATTTGTAAAACATTTAGTTACTTTTGTACTTCATTATACTTATAATGGAAGGTTTTGTCCTATCCCACCCGTTCGGCTAACGACCCTCCACTAGTCAAGAGTGCGGTGGGTAAGAGTGGATACCCACTCAATCGCCATTTTATAGGCAATTTCCTTAAAAACCCCTTATAGACCAGCTTCGTGAATGAGGCCTACTAACAGTAAGACTGACTTTTACTCATACATATATATAATGTTAGACTTTTAATGTTATATATAGTATAGGGTGTATTTTACACTTTTAAAATACTAGGTTGTCAAATTTAACAATTATACTTTTGATTCAATTAATTTGTAAACCAAAACTTTTATGGATTTATTAAACCTCTTTTAATTATACACGTTAATTAATTAATAAAACCATAAGGGTGTGATTTGAACTTTTCAAGACAATACTAGAGTTTTAGAATTTAACATTCCTAAATTAAACCTTTAATCAACTTTTAAATTCCCAAACATGAGGGCAAGTTTTGAAACATTTCAAAACATTAGGGTTTAGAATTTAAATATACATCAAAATTAAACTTTTAATCAAAATTTAAATTCCAAAACTTGAGGGAAAGTTTTGAAACCTTTTCAAAACATTAGGGTTTCAACTATTTAAATTTCAAAACTAAACTTTTTGAGTTTAAATTTAAACTATAAAACCTAAAGGGAAAAAATGAAACTTTTCATAATACAAGGATCAAATAACAAATAATGTAAATTAACCAATTAATTTCATTATTATCTATATTTGACCTAATTTCAATTTCTTGCAAAATAAGTTACCCAATTAATACAAATAATCCAATCTTTATCATATAAGGAAATTATTATCTAATCAATTGGTAACTATCTTTTGTTTAATCAAGGAGATACTCAAAAATATGAATAAAATCGGATTTTAATGATCTAAAATAGATAATGCAAGTATCCATGAGAAAAACAACAAGAAATCCCGAAATCCCCTCTTTCTGACGTTCGAACTCGTCGAGTACCCATATGGACTCGCCGAGTAGGGGCCTACTCGCCGAGTCCACAATGGGACTCGCCGAGTCCACAATGGGACTTGCCGAGTTCATCAGGCAGTTTAAAAAAAAAAACGAATTTTTCAACTTGAACAAACATACAAGGCATCAATACAATAGAAACCAATCAAGGCTCTAATACCACTGATGGGTTTTAGTCATAAGAACATCCTATGTGCTCATACAAACCCTAATGCTTGGATCTAGGTTTCTCTATTGTACATGCAATTTATCCAAGACTATAAACCCTAGATCTAGCATATGATAATCAATATAAAATATAATTAGGGTTTAGATCATACCTTGATTGTTATGTAGCAATAACAATCTCAAATCCTCCTTGCAATGACTTTAGAAAGCTTAGAGTCACAAATGTCACTCCTCTAATGGTTCACAAACACCAAGAGCAAGAGGATGAAGAGGAGGAGAGAAGGAGGCTGCCCAAAACGTGTGGAAACCCTAAGGATCTTGTTTTTTTTTACGTTTTTGGGGCATAAGGACTCTATATATAGTGAGGCTATTAGGGTTATCTAACAAGGAAACCCTAATTTGGATGCTTAAGCCCTAAGCAACCCATGGACTCCTTTCCTTAAAGGCCTTGGACGATTTCTAATGGGTTTCCCCATAGAATTCGTCCACTCCTTAATATAAGGCAATCCATAGCCCAAATTGCAATTATCTTATAATTACAATTCCAGTCCCTTAAGTTTAATTAATATCTTTTTAGTCACAAAATTAATTCTTATTAATTCCTGACTAATATTAATTAAACAATATGATTTCTCCTTTAATATATTATTCTCATAATATATTAATAAATCATATTTAATCCTTTCTCTCCATAATTCATCCTATCAAGTTGCTTTGGTGAAGGCAACCCAAAAGGACCATGCACCATCGGGTCAAGTACATTCCAAAATAGTTATGGACTTAGACACTAATCCAACAGTATGCTCTGGGGAACTTACTAAGAATTAGCTTACAGCTTTTGGATTTGATTCAGGTACATCTGAGCCCAAGGGCAAGGGCAAGGCATGATGGCACGATGTGCACTCTATATCTCATTGATATGTTACGGGATACTCTGATGTCTTTTGATGAAGCTGTAATAAATTTGGATATGGAAATAATTTTTTTGGGATTTCATGGTTTATGCAAATGTGTTTGATTAATTAAAAATGAAAATTTTCTTTTAAAATTTGGGATGTTACAATAAGATGATTAAATATGCATGATAGTCATCATCTTTAGATGCTCTTTTCAAATGTTCAGGTTGATTGCGTGAATTTTTGTGGTAGACAGTCCAAAGCCCCTTACAACCTGGTATAACTTCCTATAAAATGAACACGTTGAATTTTTGAAATTAGTCATTAGTGAGGTAAAATCACATGAATGTGAGAGCATAGTAACAACATGAGGCTCTTTGAGGAAATGGGGAGACCTGGGTGATAATTTCTGGACGAGTAGATTGTTAAAGCACACAGAGAGACTCGTTGTTTCCATGACCAAAACATCACACCTATAGATAAGTTAAGAGCATATATATGAACTGCAGTGATGTAGAGTTTCAAGTATTTGATGTATTAATAGTACAAAAAAAGGAAACTTCCAAAATCAATTGTCATTAATAAATAGAAAGAGACAACTCAGAAGTTCATAATTACTCTGTTTAGAACATAAAAAGTCAAAATATTATCGGGTATAATGAAAAGTGATTTTCTTTTTTAAAATGACAAAAATCGATATTATAGGGTATAATGCAAAATCGATTTGTGCCTGATCACCACATTTGTATTTCATTCTTATAATATTGACAAAATTAGAATTTTTATGGTAAAAAACAAATTTATGTAGTTAATTCTTGTTAAAATGACACAATGGTTGACATTTACATATCAAATTCAATTTTCATTAACATATACATAAGGTATGGTACTATGTTTCCTTTATACACTAAATAAAAATATACAATGACAATTTCATCATTGGAATCCGAAAATAAAATCTCATAATGTTTAATAGTAAGAAAGTAAGAGAAGACGAGGGGAAATAAGAATAATTGTAAACATGTCTTAACTCATTAAGCCAAATTGTTTTTTTACTTAGCCCACATTACAAATTAAGGGATTAACCCATTAATTAAGTCAAAAAAAAGTATGTTATACATTTAACACTTGTACCGAACAATGCAACAAACATGTATATAACTAATATTTTATGAAAAAAAATACAGTAAATTTTTTAATTAATTAAACTCCAATACACCTTTATATTTATACCCTTCATAGTTAAATACATTACCAATGCACATCCTACCTTCAACCAAAACTAAAACATGATTTTAATAATTAATTAAACAAATGTGAACCTTTAATCAAGATTAAAGTTCAGGATTACATATACATAGTGATATATGTTAACCAAGTCCATTTAACAATACATAAGAAAAGTGTTTTGTAGGTATACGATTTTAGTTATTTGAAACAAAACAATAATGAAACTAAGATAATCAAAAAAGATGAGTAGTCTATGAAATTATGGAAGAGCTTTCAACTAAAAATCTCCAACTGAAATATCCATGTGGCTAACTGGATTGTAGATTTCAAAATCACCACATTTTATCAATATACAAACTCCAAGTTTCAAAATCACTTAGTCCTTAAAACACCAATTATTAAGCTGACCAAGAACTCCTAGAATTTGGGCAAGGATGAAAGTAAAGAAAACAATTAAGCAAAAACATAAGGAGTGATTTACAACGTGGCCAAACTATATGTTTCTATTTTGACTTGAAATAAGCAAGTGATCTGAAAAATGCATCAAAAAATGAATTAGAAATCAAAATCCATTTTTCTAAAAACTATAGTCTGCAAGAAACAATGGAAATTTTAAATATCAAACACCTCCAAATATTCAACAAAAAATATACCTCCTGAGTCCTAAATTAAAACACAAGTTCGGTATCTATAAATCTGGAGTTTAGAGAAATCAGAAAATGGAGAATACCAAAATTCGAGAAATTAGATTATTTTTAAAAAGAAATTGTGATTCATATTTGACATAGCCACAAAAATCAGAGAGAAGGGGTATCCAAAAATTGAGAGACGAGAAAGGAGAGTTTAGAAAAATTACAGTTCATCTTGTGTTCTTGAAAGAAACCGGGAGACTGGGAGAGGGTATATAATTATTACGTATCCGAATAAAATCCACTTGGCTGATCGATGATTGGGAAAACGAATCAGCATGTCGTCGTTCTAGGCTATTATAGGGAAGATAAAACCAGACTTGAATTCTCAAAGCAACACAGCCGATAGGGGCGTATCGATAATGAACTCATTTTAGGCCAAAATAATACCTAAATCATGCTTTGCATTAAAGGAATTCTTTGCAGTAAGTCAAGTAAAGCCGTTGACGGAACTAAATCTTGCTTTCCATTAAAGGAATTGTAAAATAAGATAATAATCTAAAGTCGCCGACTGATTTCATAATAAAATTAACTTGGAACAGAAGAAATTGATCGGAGAATATGGAATCTAGCAACATCACATATACCTACCTCTGTATAGCTCGATGAAGACATTGTCAGGTTTCACAGTCTAGACAATTCATTCGACGTTGACAACCGATTTTTCAGAAACATAATTTGTACCGAGTTACCAAATAGCCTCAGGCTCCACAAACTAGGTTCGCCATGGCGGAACAAGGCCAAACTGACTCTTTTTATTACAACTAAGCTTCCCTCATATGCTAAATCGATCAATTCCTGGTGAATCTCAACAATTATGGTTCTAGATCCGCTTAGGATTTCATACTTGAAGTTGAACTCGATGTAGGGAGGGGGAGGAAGAGCGGAGATGATTTTTGTGTGGAAAAGAAAACTCCTAGGGAAAATGAAGGGAAACAAAAAAGGCGGGTTTTCTAATTTTTTTTGGATTTCCTTTTCTTGTTGCTGGTTAGTTGCTAAAGAGGAGACACGCGTTTGTAAAATTATAAAACGCCATTTATAGAGGACACACGTTTAGGAAAAGCGCCATCCATGTTTTTTTTGTGATTCACTAGATTTAGAGCATGCAAAAATGTGTGTCCTAAATCCTTCAAATTTAGGGAGAGCTGACATTAGTTTTAGGACACACTCTTTTGTGTATCGTAAATCTGTGCGTGTCATGATTTGCACGTCATTAAAGAGTTGTTTTGTAGTAGTAGATGGACTTTTATTGGGTAGCTTAATTACGCTAAATAACTTGCTTGACTTGGGCCTCTTGATAGTGCATTAAACTATATCTAAGCTATATAGTCTATATTATGTAGTTAATAGTCTTATAATTATTGGTAGATGGTGATCCCTCACTTGTAGTCGCATATTAAGAAGATAGGGAGAAATGTTATTTGGAAAGGAACGGGGAAAATCGGTTGATACTTTATGAAGTAGATGTCCATGTCTATATAGCCCCCGTAAGCTCTTATATGTAAGTATGTAAAGAGTTTTTATCCATAAAAATTTATTAATTGAAACCTAAGGGCATTTTAGTTATTTTTATGACAAAGTGATAATGTTTATTAGGTGTTGATTATGGAGTTTGAAGATTTGAGAAGTGTAGTTCAAGTGAAGAAGAGTTTAGTATTGGTAATGATTAGATTAATATGAATACTTTTACCTTGGAACACTAGTCCCCATTATACGAGTTTTTTGATTTGTGTTTCCCTCATGTGCAATACTATACGTGTATACATATTGTTCGTCTATTATATGTATAATAGTGTTTTATTTGCTAAATGGTTATATTTTTGTGCTTTTGTGGTTTTGGGATTTCCTTATAAAATGAAGGACATTTTTTTTAGAATGATGATTATTGATGGGGCTGTTTTTCTTTTAACTTTGATTATGAATTTATATACCAGTCACTTGAATTAAATGACCATTTTATCTTGGCTTTGGTATAAGCGAATTGTTATACCTTTGTCTATATCTGGAGTTTGAATATTTAATAATTTTGTTGAGTCGCTTTTCTTTATTTCATGCATTCATGTTAGGTAGGGTTGAGACTTGTATGGTCACCAAACAAGGGAAATCTCGTAATAATGACTTGTGTTGGCTCATAATGAGTATGTGAATATGTGTGGTGATTTGTGGTGTATGTGGTGTTGTAACAATGTAAATTTCCAAAAAAAAAATTCATTTTTAAAACATTCATTTACTCACGAAATAACCTCAAACATATTGTATCAAATGTTATTATCACAAAAACATCTCCCCAGAATCCAAAATATAAACTCCACAAGTGTTTACGAATTATGACGGTGCCTTCCCGCGCTCATCACTAGTACCTGAAACACATCACACAACAACTGTCAGCATAAATGCTTAGTGAGTTCCCCAAAATACCACATACATCACATACGCCACTCGAGCCTATAATACGACCCTTCTGGTCGATGTGTCTCAGTGAGACCCTCCAGTCCCGCAGCTCGTTGGACCCTCTGGTCCGGTCATAGCTCGTAGGACCCTTCGGCCCGGTCTGTATCGTTGGACCCTTCGGTCTGTTCTATAACATCATACAACATACACATAACACATAGCACATAATCTCATACATAGCACATAACACCCTCTGGTCCACACAAATATACCACTCTAGGTAACGTATAGTGAGAAAACTCACCTCGATGTCTTGGTAAATATCTGACTCAGAAGAAGTGTGATCTAGCCTCTGCCTAATCACATAAAGTAATACTCTCATAAATTCAACTGTACTCAACCCTAAAAGTCAACAAGGCCAACGGTCAAACTTTGACCTGACTCGGCGAGTGCAATAGGGCGACTCGACCAGTCTACACGTGTCCACTGACTCTCTTAGACCCTCTCTTGGCACGTCGAGTACCTCCTTGACTCGACGAGTTCCACCTGGCATGAATCGTGGGGCCACCCCGACTCAACTCGCCGAGTCTCAAGAACAACTCGGCAAGTTCCAACTTGAACTCAGTCCCCCTGACTCTCCCTGACTCACCGAGTCATTCCCCCAACTCGACAAGTCCACTCACCGAGTGATTAATGAGCAACCTTCATGCTACTCGCCGAGTTTGTTCTTCGGACTCGGCGAGTTCATGCCATGCACAAACTCAAAACAACTTCTGAGGTCATATCTGTTCCATACAATGATAGATCTGGCCTCCCCAAGCATGATAATCATGTAAAGTTCAGACCTTGACACACATATAACATAGAAATGGTCCAAGATGGTGATTTAGCCCCAAAAATGACATTCCAAGCTTAAGACTCCCCAAATGACTCATAAAGCTCCAAGGGTTAAGGTCTCTGGACCTGTTTGGGTCCAGATCCAGAACACAAACTCGAGAAGGGACCAAATACACCACTTAATTAACCTCTAAAAGGGTTAGAAAACCCTAACATTAAGAATCAACACCAAAACTGAAGAAGGTCCGAGAATAATACCTCAATGCAATCTCTATGAGCTCAAAACCACCAAAAACGCACCTCATCTTGCCTTGAACACTTCCCTCTTCCAAAAACACCCACAAAAGTTCAAGATTTATCTCTCCTTCTTCACAAACACTCTAGATCTCTTTTAGGGTTTCTCTCTGGGGTTGGTGGCCACAAATGACGGCCATAAGGCCCTTTAAATAGGTCTAAAACCCTGGAAATTAGGGTTTCATTAAACAGTATGGACTCGCCGAGTCCACTTGTGAACTCGCCGAGTCCAGCTGTGAACTCGCGTACAAATCCGCGACCATACTCGGCGAGTCTAGACGCCAACTCGCCGAGTTCCCCCACAAAACCCAAAAATAAAGGAACAAAATATCATACCTGGGAATCCAGGTGTTACAATTCTCCCCCACTAGAATCAGAATTCGCCCTTGAAGTCTCACTCTGCAAACTACTCCGGATGCTTCTCCCGCATCTCACGCTCCGGTTCCCAAGTCAACTCTGACCCTTTCTGATGCTGCCACTGGACCTACACCAGTGGCACTTCCTTGTTCCTCAAAACCTTGATCTTTCGATCCCTGATCACCACCGGTCTCTCAGCATAATTCAGGCTCGCATCCACCTGAATATCTTCTAGTAGCACCACTGCCAACTCGTCGGCTATACACTTTCGCAACTGCGACACGTGGAAAGTGTCATGAATCTGACCCAACTCTGCTGGCAACTCCAAACGATAGGCTACGCTTCCTACCCTCGCGATCACCCTGAAAGGACCAATATATCGGGGCCCCAACTTGCCCTTCTTCCTGAATCGGATCACTCCTTTCCAAGGAGAGACCTTCAGAAGTACGAAGTCGTCGACCTGAAACTCAAGCTCGGACCGACGTCTATCCGCATAACTCTTTTAACGACTCTGAGCGGTCAACAACCTTTGTCTGACCTGCTGGATCTGCTCTATCGTCTGAAGCACAATCTCAGTACTACCCATCACACGCTGCCCTACCTCTCCCCAGCAAATAGGGGTCCTACACCTCCTCCCATACAACAGCTCAAAGGGCGGCATGCCAATGCTCGAATGATGGCTGTTGTTGTAAGAGAATTCTGCCAAGGGAAAATACGTGTCCCAACTCCCGCCGAAATCCAATACACATGCTCGGAGCATGTCCTCGAGCGTCTGAATCATCCGCTCATTCTGCCCATCAGCCTGTGGGTGGTATGCGGTACTAAAATGCAGTTTCGTACCCAATTCCTCATGAAACTTCTTCTAGAATCTGGAAGTGAAACATACATCTCGATCTGAGACAATCGAAATCGGCACTCCATGCCGCGATACCACCTCTGTCACGTACATCTCTGCCAACTTCTCCGTGGAAGAGCTCTCACTGATGGCCAAGAAGTGAGCACTCTTCGTCAACCTGTCCACAATCACCCAAATTGTATCGACACCCCTCGCGGTCCTTGGCAATTTGGTGATGAAATCCATTGTAATTTGTTCCCATTTCCATTCGGGAATTTCTAATGGCTGCAGCTTACCATGTGGACGCTGGTGCTCGGCCTTCACCCTGCGACAGGTCAAGCACCTCTCTACAAACCATGCGACATCCCTCTTCATACAGGGCCACCAATAATCCTTTTTCAAATCCAAAAACATCTTAGTGGCCCCGGGATGGATCGAGAATTTTGATCGATGAGCCTCTTCCATCAAAATGGTACGCGTTCCGCCCACAGACGGTACACAAATCCGACCCTGAAATGTCATAAGCCCCCGGCTATCGGTAACAAATTCTGATACCAGCCCGACAACTCGCTCCCTCTTCTGGCTCTCTGGCTTCACAGCCTCAGCTTGGGCCCCACAAATAGCATCCAATACCGGGGTCATCACTGACAATCTGATACAAACACCTCGAATCGGGGCGCCCTCCGCCCTACGACTCAATGCATCGGCTACCACATTAGCCTTGCCCGGGTGGTACAGGATCTCACAATCATAATCCTTGACCACGTCCAACCACCTCCTCTGGCGCATATTCAGGTTGGGCTGATCCATCAAATACTTCAAGCTCTTGTGGTCTATATATATCGTACAACGAACCCTATACAGATAATGTCGCCAGATCTTGAGAGCGAACACTATCGCTCCCAGCTCCAAATCATGAGTGGGATATCTCGACTCATGAGGCTTAAGCTGCCTCGATGCGTATGCAATCACATGCCCCCTATGCATAAGCACCACTCCCAATCCGGATATCGATGCATCACAATATACCACGAAATCTTCCATCCCTTCCGGAAGAACTAACACTGGTGCTTCGCACAATTTCTGGCGAAGTGTCTCGAACGAGGTCTGCTGCTCTGGACCCCAAGAAAATGCAACACCCTTCCGGGTCAACTTGGTGAGTGGCACGGAGATCTTGGAGAAATCCTTAATAAATCTCTGATAATAGCCGGCCAAACCCAGAAAGCTCCTGATCTCGGTGGGTGACCTCGGCACCTCCCATCTCATGACCGCCTCAATCTTGGCCAAATCGACCAATATCCCGTCCTGGTTAACGAGGTGTCCCAGAAATTGAACCTCTCGTAGCCATAACTCACATTTGGAGAACTTGGCATAAAGCCTCTCCGATCTCAGAACTCCGAGGATCTCCCTCAAATGCTCCTCATGCTGCTCTTTGGATCTCGAATACACCAAAATGTCGTCGATGAACACGATCACTGAGCCATCCAACATTGGTCTGCACACCCTATTCATGAGATCCATGAACACCTCCGGTGCATTGGTGAGTCCGAAAGGCATCACCACGAACTCGTAATGCCCATAACGAGTCCGAAATGCTGTCTTTTGGACGCCCTCCTCCAGCACCCTCACCTGATGATACCCAGACCTCAAATCAATCTTGGAGAACCAAGATGCTCCCTACAACTGATCAAAAAAATCATTGATCCTCGGCAATGGGTAACGGTTTTTGACCGTTAGCTTATTCAACTCACGATAATCAATGCACATCCGGTGCGAACCGTCCTTCTTCTTGACAAAAAGAATGGGCGCCCCCATGGCGAACTGCTCGGCCTGATAAACCCCTTACCCAGCAGCTCCTGAAGCTACGAGGATAACTCCTGCATCTCTGAAGGTGCAAGGCGATAAGGCGCCTTGGCGTTAGGCGCAGCTCCTGGAACCAAATCAATACCGAACTCTACCTGCCTCTCCGGAGGCGCACCAGGCAACTCCTCTGGAAACACATCCGTAAACTCATGCACTATCGAGACCTCATCCATTGACTCCGGTCCCTCTGAACCAACCCTCGCATCCATCACATATGCCACAAATCCCTTACAGCCATGTTGTAGATTCTGCCTCGCTCTAGCGGCCGAACAAAATGCTGACCCCGTACGTGTACCTTCGCCGTACACCGTAAGAACTCCCCTACTAGGGTCTCGAATCGTCACCAATTGACGCTCGCAATCTATCACAGCTCCATATCGGCTCAACCAATCCATACCCACTATCACACACACATCCCCCATCGCGATCGAGACTAGATCTATCGGAAACTCCACACCAAAGATCTCAAGGACACATCCTCGAATCATATCCTAAGCATAGACTGCTCACTCATCAGCTATGGAAACTCGCAGAGGCCAATCCAACGCCTCTCGACGGGTACTAATATGCTGACTAAATGCTATGGAAACAAACGACCGACTCGCACCCGAGTCAAATAATACCAAAGCAGGCACAGAACTCACAAGAAAAGTACCTACGCATATCATCATATAAGCATAAAACTCAAATCAAATAAAAGATGAAAAGAGAATACATACCAGCCACAACATCAGGTGCCGCGCGGACCTCCTCCGCGGTCAACTGAAATGCTCTCCCACGAGCCTTCGAGGCCTCGGCCTTCACCGGCCGAACCTCGGTAGTCTTAGCAGCAGGCACAGACCCCTGCGCTAATCCCTGAAGAAGTTGCGGGCACTTGGCCTTCCGATGGCCGGTCTGGTTGCAATGAAAGCAAACCGAAAATCGCTTGGGGGCAATCCCTCGCGATATGCCCCTCCTTCCCACACTTGTAGCATACCCCTGCCCTGCACGACCCCTCGTGGCTCTTACCGCACTTCCCAAAAGTGCGACCCTTCGCGCCCCCAGATCTCGAATCAACAGGTCTTGCCCGCTTGGCTGCCGGCTGAGACTGAGTTGGTCGCCGATCCACCCTCTGTGACTTGGCCTCCTCCCTGGACTGAGTCTCCAACTCAATCTCCCTCTTCTGGGCATTTGCCTGAAGCTCAGCAAATGTCCGGCATGTCGAGTTCGCCACGAACTCCCGAATATCTCTCCTCAGAACACCCAGATAACGGCTCATGCGAGCCTGCTTAGAAGACACCTGCTCAGGGAAAAACATCGCCCTCTCATGAAACTTCCTGGTGATCACGGTCACAGAAGCAGTACCCTACTTGAGGGTCAAGAACTCCTGGATCAATCATTCCCTCTCCACCGGGGGAACATACTCATCTTTGAACATAGTGGTGAACCTATCCCAGGTCACCTCGGAAATCTCAGCCAAAGTGAAGTTCGCCGTCACGAACTTCCACCAATCCTTCGCTCCCAGGCAGAGCTGGTTCAAGGCGAACCGAACCCTCAAGTGCTCTGGACAAGAGCACGTATAGAAACATCCCTCGATGTCAGAGATCCACCTCATAGAGGCAATCGGGTCCTGCGTCCCATCGAACTATGGTGGCTTCGTGTTGCTGAACTCCCGGAACAACAACGAGTCACCTCCCTGAGGTTTGGCAGCAACAACAGCAGCAGTAGCTGCAGCTGCAGCAGCCTCAGTCAGCATGGCGTACCACTCATCAAAGGTCTCAATCAACGTGGTCTTGATGTCCCCAAACATCTCGAGAATCTTATCCCGGATGGCAGCAGCAACCTCCTCCTGAATCAATCGACGGATCTCCTCGTCGCTGACACCACTGCTCTCTGGTGTGTGTCGAGTCCCAACCATGATGCTTCTGAAATACAACAAAAATTATCAAAGACTCGATCGAGCACACACATACTCGATGACGCAACCCTACTTGTCCTCCGTTGTCCAAAAGATTCTTACTTGGAATGCCCACTGATCCGATGTCTTCAGTAGTACGGGCCCAATACTACTGACCACATTGCATCAGTATACACTCCAAGTCCTCCTCCTTGGATCTTGGATTACAAGTACTCTATTCTCATGAGCTCCTAACTGCTATCTACTTTCCCTCAAAGCATCTCAGCAGCAGAAATCTCCTAGGCTAAGGCATCACAGATCAGGCCACTCTAGTCCTAATATGTATACCTAGCCTACTCTAGCATGCATAATATAACATATCTCATAACACATAATGTAAGGGTACTTTTGGGGATTCACCGTGCGGGCGATGGCTGATCGTACACACAGCTCTGCTCTGTTTGTCTCAAAACTCTTTTTACTCTTTTCAAAATTTTACTTCATTAGCAAAAATCCTTTCTCAAATCCTCAGTTTGAGTTCAGATACTCCCGAAGATGCATCCGAATCCCTCAAACCAAGGATCTGATACCAACTTGTAACAACGTAAATTTCCAAAAAAAAACTTTCATTTTTAAAACATTCATTTACTCACGAAATAACCTCAAACATATTGTATCAAATGCTATTATCACAAAAACATCTCCCCAGAATCCAAAATATAAACTCCACAAGTGTGTACGAATCATGTCGGCACCTTCCCGCGCTCATCACAGGTACCTGAAACACATCACACAACAACTGTAAGCATAAATGCTTAGTGAGTTCTCCAAAATACCACATACAACACATACGCCACTCGAGGCTATAATACGACCCTCTGGTCGATGTGTCTCAGCGGGACCCTCCAGTCCCGCAGCTCGTTGGACCCTCTGGTCCGGTCATAGCTCGTTGGGCCCTTCGGCCCAGTCTGTATCGTTGGACCCTTCGGTCTGGTCTATAACATCATACAACATACACATAACACATAGCACATAATCTCATACATAGCACATAAGACCCTCTTGTCCACACAAATATACCACTCTAGGTAACGTATAGTGAGAAGACTCACCTCGATGTCTCGGTAAATATCTGACTCGGAAGAAGTGTGATCTAGCCTCCGCTTAATCACATAAAGTAATACTCTCATTAATACAACTGTACTCAACCCTAAAAGTCAACAAGGCCAACGGTCAAACTTTGACCCGACTCGGCGAGTGTACTAGGGCGACTCGGTGAGTCTACACGTGTCCACTGACTCTCTTAGACCCTCTCTTGGCACGTCGAGTACCTCCCTGACTCGACGAGTTCCACCTGGCATGAATCGCGGGGCCACCCTGACTCAACTCGTTGAGTCTCAAGAACAACTCGGCGAGTTCCAACTTGAACTCAGCCCCCCTGACTCTCCCTGACTCACCGAGTCATTCCCCCAACTCGACAAGTCCACTCACCGAGTGATTAACGGGAAACCTTCATGCTACTCGCCGATTCTGTTCTTCGGACTCGGCGAGTTCATGCCATGCACACACTCAAAACAACTTTTGAGGTTAGATCTGTTCCATACAATCATAGATCTGGCCTCCCTAAGCATGATAATCACGTAAAGTTCGGACCTTGACACACATATAACATAGAAATGGTCCAAGATGGTGATTTAGCCCCAAAAATGACATTCCAAGCTCAAGACTCCCCAAATGACTCATAAAGCTCCAAGGGTTAAGGTCTCTGGACCTCTTTGGGTCCAGATCCAGAACACAAACTCGAGAAGGGACCAAATACACCACTTAATCAACCTCTAAAAGGGTTAGAAAACCCTAACATTACGAATCAACACCAAAACTGAAGAAGGTCCGAGAATAATACCTCAATGCAATCTCTATGAGCTCAAAACCACCAAAAACGCACCTCCTTCAGCCTCCTCTTGCCTTGAACACTTCCCTCTTGCAAAAACACCCACAAAAGTTCAAGATTTGCCTCTCCTTCTTCACAAACGCTCTAGATCTCTTTTAGGGTTTCTCTCTGGGGTTAGTGGCCGCAAATGACGGCCATAAGGCCCTTTAAATAGGTCTCAAACCCTGGAAATTATGGTTTCGTTAAACAACGTGGACTCGCCGAGTCCACTCGTGAACTTGCCGAGTCCAGCTGTGAACTCGCATACAAATCCGCGACCATACTCGGCGATTTTAGATGCCAACTCGCCGAGTTCCCCCACAAAACCCAAAAATAAAGGAACAAAATATCATACTTGGGAATCCGGGTGTTACAGGTGTTATTATGGTGAACTCTAGAGAGATGAAGAGTCTTAGACTTAAAAGTCTTTGTGGTGAGAAACTGGAGTTGAGATTGGCTTGGGTTGGATTTTAGAAGAATTCTTTTATAACATGTTGGACGTGAAATGCTATTTATTGACATGTTTCCAAGTTTCTTCTTCCCAAATTTGATGTGTTTTAGTCTCCCGAGTATTATTGATCTATATGATCTTTTTTGAATTGTTATTGTTGAAAAATCCCTTATTACGTTACATATATTTTTACTCGATCCTCTATTTGTGAAGTTTATATGGACTTTGAAAATTATGACGTTGTACTTTTACTTATGCTATATTTTATCACCAACTTGAGTTTTAACAATGTTTTTGTTATCTTGATAAGGTACGGGTTTTGTACACTTGGGTATGAATTAGTGTTCGTTCATATGCTATCCATATAATGTCTAAGTCTGAGATTGTACTCACTTGGCTCCATATATCCTAACCCACTCATAGATAAATTTATACAAGGTAGTGGATGTTACAACCTTAAAAGATTACAAGGTCTTTGATTATTTTTAAGATTTGTTAAAACTTTTTTATATCTATTGTACCACCCTTGCATGAAATCCTTTTCTAAACCCTACATTCATGAGAGTTTATTTTGTTGGACTGTTTTCTTCAATTGAACTCTAAAAACATTTTAAAAGACTTTCTTAAATGCTATTTCAAATCGACTTTTGTAAGGAGTGTTACCGCCTTACCACTTTTGAGATATATTATCTATTTTTTTTTTATTAATGATACTTTTAATATTAACTTTGGAAACAAAAAGGTCTTCAAGTATTTTTGAATAGTAATGGTTATGAATGGACTCAATAAAATGTATCAGTTTAGTGTTAAGCTATTAACTGGCTTGAGTGAGTTATGACAACTTTGTAGTAATCTATTGTATAGTTTGGTTGTCTCGAAACATGGAGGATGTAGATGTTGAGTCATGTAATATTTAACTAAACCCTCAAGGTTACAAGCTCAAACTAGAAATTTTCAACCTAGGGTTATTATTTCTCTTGCATAGACATTTTTATTTCTCTGATTCATCAACAAGTGAGAACCATAATCAAAGAAAAACTACGCCTCTCCACTTTAGATAACTAATTACAGAAGTAAACAATATGATTAAAAATGAAAAACTTTAAAGTAAAATGAAATAATTGTATATTCATTTTCTTAATTTTACATTAGTGTTTATTTATATAATTTTATATCTAATTAAAGCATTGTAAGGATGAGCATTGGTCAGAACTCGATCGAGAACCTTAGAACTAAAACCTATTTAATGGGAATGGAGAAGTCGAAATCAAACTGAATACCTAGTTCTAGTTGGTTTCCAGTTTCTCATCAATTCTAAAATTAAATATGTTTTTTTAGGGATGTTTCGGTTTTGATGCGGGAATTAAAATAATGGGAACCAATTTAGTGGGATATGGAATACTATGAACCAAACTAAATACCCATATTTTAGTTTGTTCGATTTCGAGTCTGGTTTTTTCTGTTTGGTTAAGTAGCTGGTCAAATGATCATCCCTGAATTAAATCATCATACTCTAGAAGTACAATGTAATAATCGGGTGGTTGTCTTTATAGCAATATACTTTATCTTAATATCTTTTACATGTAGTAATAACATTCTTATATTTATTACCTCTAATAGCAACATATTTTTGGGGAGGGTGTTCCTGCCACATTTTTACTGAAAAAATAATATATATTTATATTTCTTGCATTAAACAATAACATTTTAACATAACAATGGTAGGTAAATGGCCAAAAAGGAAAAATATAACATAGGGGTGGAGTTACCTACCAAGCAACATTAATGCAACTCCATCAAAGAAGTGGTTTTTTAATATTTGTGAAAGATCATTTTTTAAAACAAGAACAATGATTATGCCTACCATAAACAATCACTAAAAACAAACCCTAAAACACCGATGACACTGGTCTTGATACTTGACAAATTAAATTGCAAAAACCATGAGGTAGAGATGGCATGAAACTCCTAAATGATTAGAATTCATATGTTGCACAGACACAAACACAAGTATGTATACATATTACAAGCATACAAAAAATATCCAAAATCTCATATAAATACATTTGAATATTTGAATATTTTTTATTTAAATTGAACATTCATCTATAGCATCTTACTTACCTTTCGCGATAAAAACATCATCACACAAAAGAATCAACATTTTAAATTTTATTGAACTGATTCATTCCTTCCCTAAAACCATTTCCATAGGCTTCTAAGAAACAATTACCTAGTAAATGCATTAACATTTATGCTAAATTATCAATATTTGATGGCATTGATATAAAAAAAGTGACGACTAGCAACATGAAACAAACATATACCTATTAGAAAGCTCATGTGGCCATTTCTCTCTTTACCCATGGCATCTAAAATATATTATGGTAACTTTATACTACCAAAAAACTAATTTAAATACCAAAATTTGAGAAACATTTACTTATGGTTACGACTTTGAAATTCAACTTATTTGAGAATGTAAACACTCGGTTTTTTGGGCTAGCATTTTTAGTAAATTTAAAATTTTATTTTAATAAATAAATAACTAAAATAAGAAAACTAAAAAAAAATCATATTATGATTTAATAAATTTGATGGAAAAGTTAAAAGTTGAAATATAACATTTAGGGTTTGAGGGTTAAAAAACTCAAATGAAACAAGTGTTTTACCCGAAGGGTTGACTCATTTAAGTGATGTGTGGACTATTAAATACATAAAATGGATAGAGAATGACTATATGAGTTAACTTCGAATGTTAAAAGTTACTAATTGGTGAAATGGAGTTATTTTTTCGAAAAATTGAATCTAAATGGTAAAAAGTGAAAAATGACTAATAACTTGTCATTCAGGTGAAATGATTTGTTGAAGTTATAGAGCTAGAAAATGGAGAAGTAATCTAGGGCTTGAAATGTAGATTTTCATGCAAGCAAGAAGCAATTGTTTAGTTTAAGAGTTGAAGTAATCTAGGGCTTGATATGTAAATTTTTTTACCATCATGGATGCACAAACCTATTTGAATGATAGAATCATAGATTAGATGATTATTTGGGGATTTCATAGTTGAATTAGGGAATCAATATATAGATTTGAGCATATAGATATGTAAATTGTGTTCTAAATCATTAATTCATATATTGGGGATGATTTGGATTCAAATCATGAAGAATTGCTTGATTTCTAATGCTACTAATGAATGTTTAGTCATAAGGGCATTTTGGTAACTATGGAATTGAATTGGTAATTCCCTACTCACATTATGAGCCTATAAGCCTCTAGAATATATTGGTACATGATAATAATATGCACTTGGAAACATTTATTTGGACATTGAATGATTTTAGAATAAATCATATTGATTATATTATATTTTATGGAAATTTAAACTCCTAACTTCTCCATTCAAAGTTTGAAGAACACTATGATCTGATGATATTTAATCAGGAATTAATGGACTAAGTTAATTGTTTTAGTATGGTAAATCTTCGTCTAAACATGTATGGGAACCCATAGAAGTAGTACAAAATGAATTGGAAATGACCTCCGCAAAGTAGAATGCTCAATTTTATATAACAAATGAAATTTAGGAATATGTTGCCGACAACGTGACACATTCCCTTGGACACTTGATGTTTAATGCTTTCCCCTACATTTATGTTATGCCTTGTCTCCTAAATTTTTTTTGTTCATAACTTTTGCATACTTACTCGAAATCACGCGTAGTTTATTTCCTACATTCATATTTTAGCCTAAGAAATGATTTAAAAGTATACAATTTATATTTTCAACTAAGTTATAGTTACTTTTAGGTGATGCTTAAGTTCTAGAACTATTTTAGAAGGATATATTATGCTTTAACACCTCACAATGATAATCATTAGTGGTTATTGAGACTATTATTCAGTTTTATATACATATATAACTGAAGACGACATTTGGGTGAAACTTGACGGCATGTATCAGTCTTGGAGCCATGACGAAGTCATGCCAAACTTTTTAGAACCTTGCTAATAATAGATCTAGAACTATGAATTCTCATACAGGATTTTATTTTACTGAAGTAATTTCTTAACCGCAAAGAATATGGTTTTGTTCTTTTTACCAAATGCCTTTTTATGCGAAATATGCTTGTCAAATGAAAGGTTTTATAATAATGAGAAATCCATAAAACAATTATTCAAGTTATTTTAAATATATCTATTTGTTTGCAAAATTAAGAGCAGATGAAATGTTTTTTTTTTTCTACAAGAACCATTTATTTAATGGATTTGGTTCAAAACCAAATTAATGATCAATCCATTGTGATTAGATTTTATAAAATCCCATGATATTTTAGACATTTGTGATTAATTATTCCTTTATAAACTTTTTAAATAATCAATAATTACCATTTATAAAAAGTTTAAGAAATAGGCCATAATTCTGACGTATAAAGAACATCAAACGACTACCGTTAACATCAACTCCATATTGGGAACAAGATTCATCACCCAACTCGATTCTTAATGCTTATATTCACCACAATGATCGTCAACTGATATTTAAAAGTGCATACTAAATACACTTATTTTATTAAATTATTCTCTTCACATGATAAAACAAATCAAGTAATCAAATTTCTGCAATATTCCATCAAGGCTTCTTTCAATTAGTACACTTGTATATAGTTATATTTTGAAAATACTCTTTCAATAAAATTAACAAATTAAAATGTAAGGGCTGTAATTAATCCCACATATGAGTTCGGCCTTGATAATCTAATGTAAATTATTATCTCAAAATAAATTACATTTCGAATTCATTACAAAAATAAAATAACGTTTGTGTAATATTTTATGTTTTTTTATTAATCAACTTTTATAATAAAGAAAAATTAAAACCAAGCATCTTCCTTGAGCTAAAATTTCAAAACTAGTTTGTAAATTTCAAGCTTACATAAAAGATTTAGGACCAACTTCAATAAAGATCCCGTATCCAAAATAAATAAATAAGACGATCAAAATATTATATCTTTTTATGCAAATGATATTATATTTTAATTTGCAGAGCAAATTACAAAAATGATCCATGTTCTATGTTGTTTTTTCCGGCTTTATGGATATCAAACGTGATGAATGTGTTTATTTTCCTGCAATTTTTCATTATAATCTAACATAATTTGAATTGCTTATTGATCTATACCTCAATTATACAAGAGCAACTTTGATTGTTATGGTAAGGTCACTTTCTCTCCATAACTCGTGTAATCTTATCTTAAAAACATGCACTAACACTTTTTATTTGGTAAACAACAATACTATTGATTGCGTTTATTCTATTTCTTCAACTCTCTATAACCGTATCCTTATGTTAAGTTTTGAACATTCATAGGGTAAATGTTGGAGAATTAATGACTCCAAGAAGCCAATAAGGTTGCTGCCGTGTTTAGATCAGAGCACAAGAACTTGGAGTGTTGTCCTAAAGTTTAAAAGTTTTTCTTGAGCCATAAGGAATGTTTATTTGGAAAGTATTAAGGAATCCTACTTTAATACTAATAAGATATTTTTAGTATAAATTAGATAGGATCTTGTATTGTCTTTCATCATATTGAAGTTTTCGAGTTATGTTTCTTCAATAAAGACAGAAGTGATTTTTGGCATTCATGTCTTCTTTGTTTCTTTTCTTTAATTGGTATGAGAGGAATTCAAGAAATGGTGTTCTTGAACCAAGACAAATATATAGCTCCAAAAGTTAAAGAAAATGTCGAGGAAGATATAATTTGATAATTAGACAATAGTGCAAGAAACCACATGACAGACAATTACTTTTATTTATCTAAATCAAAAAAGAACATAATGGATAAGGTGAGATTTGGAGATGGATCATGTGTTAACATTAAAGGAAATTAAAGAGTCACTATTGTTCAAAGGGAAAAGTGTTAAGCAAAAATTAATGAAAGATATTTATTATATCCCATCATTTCGTAGCAATGTTATTAGCCTCAGACAATCTACAATAAACGGTTGTGACATTCAGATGGGAGTTGATTTCTTAACCATACAAGATGGTGACGAAAAACTGCTTATGAAAGTCCCGAGAAGTTACAAAATAAAGATAAAAGTTGGTAAACCACATTGCTTGCAAGCCAAGTTTAATAAGGAAGCTTAGTTATGGAACGCGCGACTTGGCCACATTAATTTTGGGGCGATAAACTTGATGCACAAGCTAGCTAAAGGGGTATAGACAATCCAACATCAAGACTAACTTTGTGAATCCTGCATAATTGGAAAACAAACAAAGCAATCATTTTCAAAGAAAGCTAAGTATAGAGCTACAAATATCATCGAGAAGATACATGGAGATATTTGTAGACCGGTTGATCCCCCCACTCAAGCGGGTAATGTTTACATTTTGTTACTTATTGATGATTTTTCTAGATATATGTGGTCTTTTCTTTTGAAGCGTAAAAACGTGGCATCAGAAATTATTAAAAGATTTATCACACCTTCCCCGGCCACTGGCGAAAATGCCGAGTAGTGGCGGTACATAGATTACTCAAATCATAGAGCACAAAACATAACTATCTATTAAACAAAACCCATCTATCTTCGAGCCGATACTCCTTCCATGCCTTGATCTTTACTCCATCATAGGAACACATGCGATTTTTGAAAACATCAACTTGATGTTGGTGAGTTCACAGGTTTTGAGATAAACATATAATAAAATCTTTTTGGAAAACATTCTAGAAATTATTATGATTCTTAAATTCCTTTTTTCCTATGTTTTATCGTATCAACTCTTGAATTATTATCTTTTTAGGAAATTCTGCTAATCCTGTCTTATTATCTCTATTAGTTGTTTTCCACTTCCTAATTTACTATCTTTGTAAGATATCTACCGATCCTATTTTACCATCTTTTAGGATGTTTTATAAATCCTAACGTATTTTATCTACTACTCTTAGCAATCCCTCTAGGTAGTTGTATCTCTAAGGTGGTTATAATGTATTACCAATAGCCCCCATAATTGACGTTGTTTGACTAGTGATTACCCTGCCATGATGCTTCATCGGAAGTCAAATAGTGATTAATAAGAAAGTTATCCTGCCAAGATTGTAGCTAGGACTTGCAGGTAAGGGGTATATATCCCCGAATAGATCTATACAAATCTTTCTAGCTCTTGCAAGATTAATGATTACACGTTCGGGGTAGCCAAATTTAATCAAGGTTATTTGAAGAATATTAACAACTCACTAACGGACTAACCTTAGGTATTTTATCTTTTATATTTCTTAATTGGTGATTTTCTATAACTATCAGAATATAAATCCCTTTAATTTTATATTTGATACACTACGAGAAAATAGCCCTTTAATGACGCGCAAACAATGACACTCGCTGATAGACAATGGGCATTTGTAAGTGCCATAAAAGATAATGTCAGTTTTGTAAAATTTGAAGGATAGAGGGCACGCATTTATGCGCGCCCTAAAATTAGTGTCAGAAAAGAAAAAAGAAGAAATGCGGAGGGCGCCTTTCATAAAATGTGCGTCATGTAAATGTGTCGCTTTATAATTTTTAAGTGAAACACGCGTTCTAGGCGGGAAATGAAATCGACAAAAATTACCCCCGCCTATTGAATCCCAAAAAGTTAATCCCCCGCCTCTTCTACTTAGCATGAAAAAGCCCTAGGTCCCTCATCTTCATCTTCAGTATCATCAAACATCTCTCTCTCTCTCTTGGAATCTAATTCTTGAAAGATCGAAACCCTAATTGTAGCCCTAACTACGACATGTCTTACCAACCGTTATCTTCAAATCGCATCATAAACGACGACCACCACGACAACCGTCGGCTATACAACCCTTACCAAGATCTTAGAGTCCCTTTACAAACTTCCCACATCTCCTGAATACCTCTTTCAAGAGGAATCCATCGCTCAACGACTTTCATGGGGCGAAAACCTGACATACTACACCGGCATCGGTTACCTCAGCGGCGTAGTAATTGGTGCCGAGAAGGGTTTAGTAGAGGGCGTGAAGGCTTTTGAGGCTAGAGACACCATGAAACTTAGGCTTAATCGGAATGAAATTCGTGGTGGCTGGATTAGCGACTAGAGCGTATTAGCTGGATTAGCGACCGGAGCGCTTTACAAGGCGGCGGCGGGCCCTAGGTCGGCGGCTGTTGTCGGAGCTATTGGTGGAATATTGGTGGGATTAGCGTAACGGGTAAGCATATTTTGAAGAGATACGTACCAATCTGAGCTCAATCTGTATTCAATTTCATCTTACTACAAGTTTTGGTCTTTTGAGATTTCCAAGTGTGGTGGCTGTGAATACTCCATCGTCAAATAGTTTGCATAAACACGACATAATAGAAGAAGGGAGGAAATGCTAGAATTTCCTAAAAATGAAACAGATTTGGGTGTTGTGGAGGAGCCACCGGTGGTGGCAAGTGAAGTTGAAGCATCTCAGGATAATAGTGAACTGAAAGTTGAGCCAGTGATGAAGGAGGCCTACGGTTAGACTTTAAATGTTAAAATTAAAGTGGAAAAGGATCCAACTCTCAGTGCAACAACGGGATTGAAGACGAACATAAGCTCTTATTTGAATGTTGAGATCGATCCTGATGTATATTCTGATGAAAAACCACCATTTGTGGTGGAACTTGATGGATCTCTTCCTTTCTACATGCTCGATGCATATGAGAAGTTTTTTGGCTCTAATGCTGGCAATATCATTCTATTTGGGAAGGTATTTTAGCTAATTCAGTTACATCTCAGTTGACCCTGTTCATATGTACTATAACACTTGAGTAATTATATAAGCCTCGCTATTTTATCATTCTTACTAAGATAAATATTGATCTTGATCTTTAATAACTTTCATTTGAATCAAGGTCAAAGTAGGAAGTACTTATCACAGCTGTTGTGTGGTGTTGAAGAATATGCAAAGATGCGTGTATCCTTAATGGCCCTGTATTTGAAGACTCTGTTATTATGAAGCTTTTCACACCAAGCTTCATGTAGTACACCTCTTGCCTTTGCTCCCCTTTTCTTCTTTAAATTTACCAACATCATATTGCTTATATTATTATTTACTATCTATTTATGCTTTTTATTTTATTTAATCAGGAGATGGCATTTGAAAATGATTTCGTGAATAATTATAATCAAATATTCATTTCTTGGATATTTATAAGTTATAACCCCTAAACAGCTAAACCTATATAATAAAACTTTATTTGAAATAATCCGATAATCATTTCCAAATCCCACATCTCGAGTTTATAAAAACTTTATTTGAAATAATCCGATATTTATAAGTTATAACCCCTAACCAGCTAAACCTGTACAGACTAATTCTTTTCTTTCTTTGTTTGATTGCATGACTTGCAGATAAGATTCATGGGAAAATAGGAGAAGGTGACTACAATTTATGAACAAATTACATCTAATTGTTTGTAATATATCATTATATATATATATATATATATATATATATATATATATATATATATATATATATATTGACTAATCTGATTGATTCTTGTATCATTCAGGTACACAAAACATACTTCGTGTCTCCGGAGTATGTGAAAGTGCCTGATTACAAGGTATGATTACAAGTCATCTCAAACACTTTCTTAGGTGTTTTATTTAATAGGATGGACACAATTCCCACTTTTAAAACTCCCAATCTCGGCACCAACACACAACCATAACCATTGTAGTTTTGCCTTGCCTCAATCCTAGCCTCTAGCATCTTTATAAATTGAAAAATTACAATCCAATTTGTGATGGTATGGAAGATTACAAAAATAGAGAACAAATCTGGAAAACTGAAGACTTTACGTCTGTATCAGAAAGACTAGAGAGAACCATTAATTCCCGACTTTTTACATATTTGCCCCCATTGATTATTTGGTTTGAATGATGTACATGAGAGAGCAGAAGAGAGCTGCCCTTTTGAAAGAAACTCAACAATGAAATTACACTGAAATTCAACCCTTTTTTAATATCTCGTGTATGTTTCTGTTTATCAGAATTCAACCCTTCTGAATGACGTTGTACTTGCGGAGATTCAAGATGTTTTGAGATTTGAGAAGCATATGCAATACTCTCAATTTGCCATTGGCTCAAACATATGCGTAGGTTTCTTTCACCTCATCTCACCTCACTTTTTTGTCACTCCCAACCAAAGCTGTCAACCGAAAAAACACAAGACAAAATCGGGACATCGTATATTTTGAGTGAGCCGATTTCATAACAGACTACACAGTATATATCGCCTTGATCATGAGGTGTTCCATCGGGTTCTTCAATTGCCTCACTGACACCTGTCAAAAGCCAAGCATCTGTACTTGTCTTTCTTAGCCATGGTTCTTTTCCTTTATCATGATACAGTATACAACAAGCTATTGCTTTCTTGGAGCTTTGAAATGCAACCAAGCTATTGATACTCATGGTGCATGTTGAGGGGTCTGTAAGCATCAACAACAACATATTTTTCATATTTACTTGAAGAACATGCAAAACCTACCACAGCCAACGAGAAATTTCAATTTTGGTCCTTGTGTTCAGCAAAAACTTTCGGTTTTGGTCCAAATCTGAATTTTTTGGTCTTTAGTTTCATGTTTCACAAGGAATTTGGTCCTAATTTTGTTAAATCTAACCACTCAGCTGATAATTTGGACCAAACCTGAAGAAAACAATATGCCACAGGAACCAGAATCGTAATTTTTAATTTATTTTATCAATAAACTAATTTTGAAATCACAGCATATTTTATTTTTGACTATTTTAAAAAGCATAGTTCTTGAGTCATGAAAGCACCATCAAGAATTCGAGCACCACGAGAGGTCTACATAGCAATATTGCATAGACACAGGTTGGACTAATGAGATAGAAATTGCAATTTTTTGTCACTCCCAACCAAAAAGGTAGAACAAGTTGGGAAATTTTCTCTCTCAGTGCAAATGACATGAATGCCCTTCTCATTATCTCATGGAAAATAGACCTAAAGAGCTTGTCCAGTCCCATCCCTTGTAACAAATACAGACTAGGTGTTTGTTGTCTTTCTGTGTGTGTGTGTGTGTGTGTGTTCTTGTATCAAGGATGTTTATATGTAAGAAAGCCTTGTTTTCAACTTTGTGGTAAGTTGTGTTACTTATGTGTGCATTATTAGGTCAATCAAATACACACTTATATAATATAGCTTTACCAGATTAAGGGGTTGTTTGTATTTCTTTTGACTGACCGAGCTTAATCTAGACACATGGTTGTTCTTTATTTGACTTAATCTATACAGCATGACATAACAGATTAAACCAAAAAACATGGTTTAATCTATTCAGATACACACTCTTTACCTACTTGTTTTTCTACTTTTTTCCTCACGTTAAAATTGATGAATATTATTTGTTAGATTGCAAGGGTAAAATGGTGATTGAAATGTTGTGTAACATATCTCATTATATGAGTGGTGATTCTTAATCTTGGTTGAAGATGACGTTCATAGTTGCATTCTTTCAGGCGGTTAGTAGGAAGATGAATACATGCTGCAATATTGTTTTCGATTGAAATTTCAAAGTAGGATCTCTCAGTCTCAGTCTTAGTCTTTGATGAGAGCCACGCCATGGAGATGGATGGAGAAAGATATAGAGGTATGTGTGTACATAGTTTTCTTCCCATCTCTCGTTTCCTATGTTAAAAGATTTTGTTTATTTCTCTCATATTTTTGGAACCCATTGTATTAACTAATGCCCCTTTAGTAGTAGCAGTAGTAATAGTAGTAGGGGTATTGTTGTCATTGTTGTTGGCTAAACCAAACCAAATCAAAGCCTAAGCCTGAGGTGGGGTGGGGGAATTATGTAAATACTGCTTGTCGTTTTAGTGTGTAAATGCATGCCGATCAATGTTGTGTTACATTACATGATATCTTTGTTGTTGTAACCTGTTTACAGTTGGCTTTCTTCCAATGATGAAATAGTAACAGTTAGGAGAGGGTTTTTATTTTTATTTTTGAAAATTTGATCATCAACAAGAACAAGGCTGTCTTGTAAGTGTTATTTCATCAAATTGCAGAAAATAGCAAAGTACTTGAAATATGGAGCTTGAAACTTAAAAAAGCTTACAAGTTTTGATTGGTGGATTGATTCTTTTTTAGGCTTATTCTGCATGAAGTGGTTATCAGGATATATCATACTTGATAAGGTTTGTTCAAGGTTTTATAGGATTAAAGTACACTAAAAAATGTCAATGGCTAACTTTTTGGGATTTTTCAGTTAAAATTGTGCAGAAGCATTTCTTATGCTGCAATTGCTGCTCATGCAGATCAGACTAGCAGGAGGAAATTAGCACTTTTCCAGGTTCCTTTGTTACTAGGCATTGGGGAAGAAGATACAACCCTAACTAAGGCAACTGAAAGTGGCGATACTAATCTTGTTTATCTTGTTCTCTTTCATATATGGCAGAAGGTATTTATTGTTTTCTTATTTGATTAATTATAAAATAATGGTAAAATTAAGTTCTCAAATTATTGGCTTGTATAAAGACCAGCATTGGAATTATTTGGAATGATACAAGCTAGACCTATTGCACGCTATCTATTCATACGAGACACAAGATATCATATTTTGGCATGGCTAGAAGCTTTGGAGGAAACGAGACTCAAGCAAAAGTAAACACACATAGAGTTGTTGGCACATAGTAAGCTAGATGATGCAATTGTATATAAATGAGTTCATTTTTTTATAACATTTACTCACTTTTGGAATAATTATTTGTATTTGACATATTAGTGAAATGAATTATCTTTGTTATTTATGGTATATTATTTTGTATTATGAGATTTTTCATGTATTATTTAATTTGAAAATTAGTAAATCTATAAATAATATATTTTTTTTAAACCTTTAAAATTATGATACGCCAAAATGTGTGTCATCTTCATTTATGACATGGCCTTTCTTGACAGGGGCTTTCTTGATACGCATTGCGTGTCATTAACACGCGCGTCGTAAGGTTATGACACGCGAATGCGTGACGTCTTCCTTTATGACAAGGCCTTCATTGATACGCATTGCATGTCGTAAACGCGCGTCGTAATTGCGCGTCGTAAATAAGCGTCGTAAATGCGCGTCGTCTCTCTTTATGACAGGGCCTTCCTTGACGCACATTTGCGCGTCGTCTGAGCCTTTTATGACGCGCAATGAACGTCGTAAAAGGCTGTTTTTCTAGTAGTGATACTTATATTTTTAGATCTTATATATATATATATATATATATATATATATATATATATATATATATATATATATATATATATAGAGAGAGAGAGAGAGAGAGAGAGAGAGAGAAGAGAGAGAGAGTAAATTATAGTTTTGGTCCCTGTGGTTTAAAGAAGTTGCAATTCACATCCTTAATCCACTTAAAAAGAC
This sequence comes from Lactuca serriola, assembly GCF_051521515.1. NCBI lineage: Eukaryota > Viridiplantae > Streptophyta > Magnoliopsida > Asterales > Asteraceae > Lactuca > Lactuca serriola. The sequence continues at coordinate 87,962,852 of NC_136415.1, forward strand.
CATATTACCCTTACTTTTATATATTTTTTTTCTTATATATATATAATTGTTTAATTTTTTTTTTATATTTTTCCGCTTAGATTTTTTTATTTATTTATATTTTTATGATTTATATATTCTTTAAAAAAATTTATTCAAATATATTTTTAATTTTTTTATAATTTGTTCGTTTATATTTTTTTTGACGTAGTATTAGAATAATTTTTCTAGTATTTTCTTGATGTTTTGTTCGAATATATATTTCAATGTTTTTTTTGATCTTTTGTTTTTTTTATACATTGGTAAGGCTTTTTATAAATATTTTTTGTATAAAAAATATAAAATGTTAGTTATATGAGAATATGATTAACACATATTTGGTATATAATTATTTATTTTAATATGGTTATTGTATAAAGTAACCAAAATTCAAAATGAGTGTCACTAGTTTCAAGTTAAATTTTTTTTGTTTTAGAATTTTTTTATATTTCTTTATGAATGGAAATTACTAATCAGAATTCATATAACTCAAACACATAAAAAAAATGTTTTCGAGTTCAATTTTTTAATTTTAGAAATTTTGTTCGTTTTCGACTTATATGATTTTCCAATTAGCTTTTATATAACTTTAAACATCATTTCGAAATTTAGTTAGTCTATCTATTAATCTTATAAAAAATAAAATTCTATACCTAATCTAAAATAATAATATTCACATTTAGCGAACTTTTTTTTATATTTTTTATAAAAAGTATAAACAAACAAAACATCAAAAAAATTAAAATGTATTCAAACAACACACACAAAAACTAAAAAAAATTATTCAAAAAAAACATCAATAAAAATATAAACGAAAATGTAAAAAATATTTTATGGTGTGTTATTTGAATATATTTTTAATGTTTTTTACATTTTTTTCGTTTATATTTTCATGATCCTTTTATGATTTTTTGTTATTTGGAGTGTTGTTTAATTAAACTTTCTATAAAAATAGTAAAAAAAAAGTTCGTTAAATGTGAATATTATTAACTTAAATTATGTATAAATTTATATTTTTAATAAGATTAATAGATAGGCTAACTGAAATACGAAAATGAGTTTCAAGTTATATAAAGGCTAATTGGAAAACCATATAAATCGAAAAGGAACAAAATTTCTAAAAATAAAAAAAAAAATGAGCTCAAAAACATTAACACATGTTTTTGAGTTATATGAATTCTGATTAACATTTTTCATTCTGAACGGAATGTAAAAAAAACTAAAAAACTAAAAAAATGGGTTCGAAGCCAGTGACACTCATTTTGAATTTCGGTTAGCTTATACAATAACCCTATTAAAATAAATAATTATATACATAATATGTTGTAATCATATTCTCACTTAACTAAAATTTTTATATTTTTTATACAAAAAATATTTATAAAAACTTTAAAAATAAATAAAAAATAAAAGATCAAAAAAAAAACATTAAAAGATATATTTAAACAAAGCATAAAAAAACTAGAAAAATTATCCAAATAAAACGTCAAAAAATATAAACGAACAAAATATAATAAACATTAAAATCTATTCGAATAAATTTATATATATATATATATATATATATATATATATATATATATATATATAGACACACACACATACACCCCTAATTATTATATATATATATATATATATATATATATATATATATATATATATATATATATATATATATATATATATATATATATAGACATACATAGACATACACCCCTAATTATGGTTAATTTGATAACTGGATATTTTGGAAGAGTAACGATTAGGTACGATCCACATCCCTATATTTTACCATCATTATTTCTAAGTACTATGTTATCATAGGAAATTGTCCATTATAACACCTAGGCAACATCGCTTCCATGACTATCGGCTATCATTACTCTTAGGCATAATATCATAGCTTCCAACTAGGTATAGTATACATAGCTACATTATCCTAAGGTTTCATGCTTTATAAAATGATTGATATTCATAGGTATAAATACTTTTTGATAAACATGTATTCCACCCGTAAAACATTTGAAATGGTGAAATTGGGTCGTGAACTTACTCTAAGAGCGTAATTTGAAGCATCCAAGCTATTACATCTAAAGCTTCATTCCATTAAGAGGACTTTAGAAATAACTTGAGATATTGAGAGAGAGTTTTTAGGTGTTAGAAAACCAGAAAATGAGCATCACTATTTATTGCAGCTGTACATGTGGCGCACTTCATGCGTGATGTGCACTCGATTGCGGCACCATCCAAAGTTTGCCATGTGTCATACTTTCGATGGACCACGTCTCTCTAATCTCGACAAATCTGGGTGTCAGATGCGCACGTCGAGCATGGTGCGCACACTTGGCCTGCACCTTTAAATCTTTTATTAAAATATGTATCTTCCTTATATGAACCTTGTTTCTTACCCTTATTATATATTTTTGTAGCTCTCTAATAGTACTACAAGTTTCTTTATTGTTGCTTTGCCAAATTTTAACTTTTGTTTTTAACCCGTATTTGATATTTTTCTAAAAATCGTTTCTCATTCATACGAAATTCATTTTTGATCTTTTTCCTTTTAAATTATTTATCCCTTTGAGTACTGCAATTTTCCTTTTAGTGACATTAACCAAAACTCAACCAATTTTTTATGTCATTTTGACATTAATAGTGTTATTAACGGGGTTGGTTTTTATCTTTTAAAAATCATAACTCCTCAAATCGGAGTCAGATTTTTTACAATGATTATATCGTTGGGATCACTTTTGTAACACCAGCAAAAATTAGGTCAAAAATAAATTTTTTCAGTAACCATAATTGATTATACTAAGTGGTAGATATCGTAACAAGGTTTCCAGAAATATAAAGAACACTAAAATCCGAGTTATAACGAAGAAGTTATGACCAATCAAAGATCTGCGACAATACCGGTAAAGCACTGTTAAATAGAAAACGCGGAATTCTAGTAAAATACTTTTTAACCTTAGGTACCTAAATGAAAGTCATAGATATCGTTAAACCGTAAACATACATAAAAAGAACGCCCAAATCTGACTTCGTATGAGGAAGTTATGATTTTTTAAGTTTCAGACATAACAGTAGGCAGCTAAAAACTCGAAATAGAGATCGAGCGATTTTGGCCAACGCAACCTAAACGAGAATCGAAGATCTCGACAATATTAATGCAACGGTAAAAAAAACAGACGAAAACGGACATCAGATGAAGGAGTTATGGATTTTTAACGGACTTTTCCTGTCCTGACCTGTTAAAAATATAATATTAAAAATAAAGTCAAAATTTGCTGATGAAGTCTAAAAGAGAGTTGTAGATCATTTTCTCACCTACGCGTGGATATAAAGAATGTCGAAATCGGAGCTCGTACGCGAAAGTTACGGATTTTACAAGTTCGGGACACAAAATCCAAGGCTGTCAGGCAGCTCACGACGTACAGACGCAATGGCCGGATTGCATCTACCAGGGGATCCCTACTACCCGAACCAAGACAATAGGGGATGGATAGATAATGATCCAGAAGAAGAAATGCAAGAAGACTCGGACCCAGATCCAGAAGACAATAACCTACCCTTAGTGGCTCCGATCCAAAATCCTAATCCTCAACTGGAATTTCATGGCTCGACACCTCTATGGGCAACCAACCTGAATAGGTGGAGTTACGAACAGGGTCAACCCCTTCCATACAATGGAGACCGAAGCTTCTACAATCTGAGTGAGGGAGGCTCAACAGTTAGAGTCCTTCCTATAATGGTTCGCCGAATTGCTCGCAATGATGAGCAAGGAAGGGCAACTATCCAACGTACCGAGGAGAATGATGCGAACACCGGAGTCAATACAGTTCGCATCCGACAGTTAGGATTAGCTCATGTGAGGAGTACTATATCCTTTGCAACCTTCCCAAAGTATTACTGACGTACTATTTAGGAATAGCACACGTACGACGATTCAAGTTCAAACGCAGAGGCTATGAATGATTACGACTAACCTATCACTACAAAGTGTGTATGCGACTTGTGTACACAAAGCGGTGATAGGCGAACCAGGTAAGAATTCAACCATGAACTTCAAGACGAAGCCTACATATAGTACGAGTAAACATGCTAACATTTACATGAACATAAGTAAATAAACCTGAATCCACATAACCTATACTGATCAAAACAATAGATAGGATAATGAAGGTCCACTGGAACACCCACACTAGAATTTAGTTTCACTAGAGAACAAGAAACGCAAATGGAACAGAATTTCCCACATCCCCCCTCAAACAATTGAAGTCCCAGTCGAAATGCGAATTTTGGGACAAAATTCTCTCTAACGGGGGGATAATGTAACACCAGCAAAAATTAGGTCAAAAATAAATTTGTTCGGTAACCATAATTGAGTATACTAAGTGGTAGACATCGTAACAAGGTTTCCAAAAATATAAAGAATACTAAAATCCGATTTATAACGAACAAGTTAAGATTTTTCGAAGTTTCAGACATAACAGTAAGCAACTAAAAACTTGAAATAGAGATCGAGCGACTTTTGGCCAACGCAACCTAAACAAGAATCGAAGATCTCGACAATAGTAATGCAACGGTAAAAAAACAGACAAAAACGGACGTCAGATGAAGAAGTTATGGATTTTTAACGGACTTTTCCTGTCCCAGCCTATTAAAATTATTATATTAAAAATAAAGTCAAAATTAGCCGACGAAGTCTAAACGAGAGTTGTAGAGAATTTTCTCACCTACGCGTGGACATAAAGAATGTCGAAATCGAAGCTCGTACGCAAAAGTTACGGATTTTACAAGTTCGGGACACAAAATCCAAGGATGTCAGGCAGCTCACGACGTGAGCCTGTGACTGATGGGTTCTAGAGCCGACAGCAGACGTCTCGTCCATGGAAGAGGATAGGATCAACCTCACGATGTGAGCAACTCTATTCTCACATCACGATACCCAAAAATGGGCTATAAATAGAGCTCAAGAGGGCCCGGGTTTGCTTGCTCAATTCTTCTCATTCTCGTACTATTGCTCTACGTTTAACCCCTCAAAGCCATCCCGAAGCCCCGGTTTTTATATCCAAGTTCCGAAGGAAGTTCTAAGCTCCTGAGATTCTCGAGAATCCCGAGAAATTCATTTTCTCCAGTCGAAGTTCTGCTCGATTCTTGTCTCACATTCTTCAAACTACCAAGTGAGTTCATACCCCAACAAACACACTTTAAATATGTTTTAACTACTTTTAAACACTTTTAAGGCGGGGAATACAAGTAAACACATGGATAAAATCGTTTGAAACATCGATCTTTTGTTATAGTTTTCATACTGTTGTTTTAACTATCTTATGAAGTTATTATCATGCAAAACACCTCACAACACAACTTACCCTCCGGGTATACAATATGTTTTATAAATGAAATATGTTTTATTTATACGTTTTCATACTACATAATATCAAGGGTAACCATTTCAAGTATAACATTACGTGTATTCGAAAAATTACAATTTGTTATTATGCCTTTGTTAACACTGTAGAAAGGGTAATCATTTTGGACATAAACATACACACTTTTGCATATGTGACTTAATTGTTATCTTGAATTGTTAAAAGATTTTTCATCATATTACTTGTGTACATCGTTGTTAGCAATCATGTGATGCCCTATGGCTTTGTTTGTACCAAACGAAAGTCCCCACCTATAATCAGAGTCTCTTGGAGGGAGAGCGTGACAAATGTGTATGGATCTATACGGGGCTGATGATTCCGCACCCTGACTGTTAGCTACAGTCCCCGGGGTGAAAAATGTCAACATTAGGTACTGCGTCTAGTATCGTTATGAGGAACTCACAACACGCGGAAACAATGAATCATGCAAATAGTAATACATAACTCAATCATGCTCAGGGGGGGGGGGGTAATAACTATATCATAGGGTATTATCAACATGTTCGGAATTCAGGATAAACACTTCCACGACTAGTTTTACTTAATAATAAAACTATACATCTTCATTTCTAAGCATGGCATATTTGCTTATAGGTTATAGTCATGGTCATTTAAGACTGCATCTCATTTAAGAAAATATAGGATTTTCCTGGTTCAAACATTTAGTTTATACAATAACGATTTACAACATCATTCTTAAGAAAATATCGGATTTTCTGGAAGACATACACGAACTTTCGAATGGAATACATTTTATCAAAACACTAGTTATGAACTCACCAACTTAAATGTTGACACTTTTTATTTGAAATAACTTGTATTCTCAGGAAATCGCTAAATCAGGTTAGCAACTGCTTTTGAAGACTCACGCTCAGGCGTTAGTTTAATCTTTTGACATCATATTGTAATTGACTTTTGCAAACATGTAATACTACAATCATGTAAACTTTTCAATTATGTATATGATGGTTGTGTGTACTTTCTTTACTATTCGTTTGTTATGATACTATACATGGCGTCCTCCGCCCCCGAATGTTTCCGCCGTTCAGGTTTGGGGGTGTGACAACTTTGTTGTGTATTTTTCAAATATACTAACCATTATTAAAAGTGATATAACTTTTTGGCCACTCATTTTTTACCATATTATTATCTAACCAATCGTATTTTTCCTGAAATATGAAAAGTTCTATTATCCTCATTTTTCGATGCTAATCTATAGTGACGGATTTTTACCAATTGTCACATTCTCCCCCTGTTTTAGGAATTTCGTCTTGAAATTCGGACAATAGGGGAATCTTATTAGGGGATACCGGTTTTTTAATCAAGAATCGATTCATTTTCCATTTTATTAGGACAACTAAATTTCTTTTTAGTTTCCTACTTCTAATTATATAACTTTATCATTAGAATCTAACATTTATCTTTTAAAATCCAATTTCATTTTATCCTTATTTTACACCAATAGGAAACCTAAACTTTTTATCGTACTATTGATGTGGATTTATGGAAGGATTTTTATGTTTTTTTTGCCAATTACAACTTGTACTCAAAATAAATCTTTATATATAATAATGATGAATACAACTTCAAGGGTTTCCAATCTCCTTGTTAAACATTACATAATCATTCCAATGAGACATTTCCCTAAACCTCTTTATTTTAACACCTAATAGTTAATTTTACTGGCCTAGTTGATTGTTACAAATGTTTGCGATATGCCCTGGTCTTCTACAATTGTTACATCTAAACTCCTTCCATTTTCTCAGATGATGAAGTCCATAATTACTACACAAAGGGAGTCTTTCAAGGTATCCCCTTGGTGGAGTGGATCATCTCTCACGAGGCTTCCTTTCCTCTCTTTCGTACTACAAGGGTCGATTAGATTTGCCCTTGGCGATTCCTTTCCACTTATTCTTAAGTTCTTTGGACTTCTTATTACTCCTTGAGTTCTAGAGGACATGTTTCTTGAGACTGAAGGCTAAATATTTAACTTCCTCATAGGTATTGGGTTGGTGTGATTGTACCTCGACCTTGATATGGGGAGCTAACCCTTGGAGATATGTGTTGATCTTCTAGAGCTCCGAGTTGGCCAATTCAGGGCATATGGTGACTAACTACTCGAAGTTTACTGTATAGAAACCCAATATTGATTCCTTGGTGCACATATGACTGAATTCCTTCTTTGCTCATGCCACGTCTTTTCCAGAACAAAATTCCTTTATCATCTGCTCCTTTAACTCTTCCAAGGGGGTTGCGTCGGCTTTGCCAACACCCAAATCCTTGACCTGGATACTCCACCAGAAGAGAGCTCTTCGTATGAACATGCATGTGGCAACCTTAACTCTTTGTTTGCTAGCACGCTTTCTTTCTATCTATTTTTCTAGTGGATCAAACGATCTACTCCCCTATCTCCATAAAAAGATATTGTCTTACTGTTAATAAAATATTTATAGGTTCTTGCTTTTTGACTACGTTCCTTATTTCTTCCCTTATCCTTATTAGCTCTGAGATTCCCTAATGCATCAGAGACTTGACATTGAATCATGGTCTACACGGTGGTGATGTGGGATATATATATATATATATATATATATATATATATATATATATATATATATATATATATATATATATATTAAATACTCAAGTGTTAAATTTATAAAACTTAATTTATCCTAACCGGACTAACACACACACACACTAGACAGTGAACCTAATTGTGTAATAGCATAGTTGTCGTAAGAAAAAGTGTCGAATATAAGGGGAATGATAAAGAATTAATTTGGAATGTTTGAGTATAGGTTACACACGAAAGTAATAAAGAAATTTTTTATGGAATTAAATGTCAACAAATGTCTAAATAGCAAATCTCGATAAATTGACAGAAGTCAAATCTCTTTAGGTAATTTGGTTTAGACAAATTACATCTTATAATCATAGATAATTGCGCACACAGACTTATTTGTTCATGTTCACTGATTTCTAATATGATTACATTAATGTTAACTAATACTAATTCTTTGATTTCAACACAACTATTAATTAATTGATCAAGTGAACCAACAATCATGCAAATCAGTATTTAGTTCGTGTTAAGCAAGATTTGATCTTATTTAACCCTAATCGTCATAAGAAGTAAATCATGGAAAGAATGGTCATTCTACTCAGGCACACACATTAAAGTTTATTATTTAATTCCAAACCCTAGGTTTAGGTGAAAACTCTAGTGGACAGGTTTAATTCAAATCAACACAGTCGGATAGTCATCTAAACTCTATCAATTCAACAACAAGGAATAAGTAACAATCTCTAACATATATAGATCTTGCAATCAAACTTGACAAAAAAAATTAAACACGATACAATCCAAATAGCAATTATTCCACGAAATGAAGGTTTCATTCAATCATAAACACAAAGCAAAGGGTTTTAACACCCAAATCAGAAAGTAAATGCATATAGAATCACATATGAACGCTAATTCAGTAGATGTATTGGTTCAGTCAAGACTAAACATAGTTGGTCAGACTTTGTTTAGGAGTGACTCAACCTTTACATATTGAACCCGCTTACACAATTGACTTATATATATATATATATATATATATATATATATATATATATATATATATATTGATGGGTTTTGGTCATAAGACATCCTATGTGCTCATACAACCCCTAATGCTTGGATCTAGGTTTCTTTATTGTACATGCAAGCTATCCAAGGCTATAAACCCTAATTCTAGCATATGGAAATCAATATTAACATATAATTAGGTTTAGGATATTACCTTGATTGTTATGTAGCAATAACAATCCCAATTCCTCCTTGAATTGGCTTTGGAAGGCTTAGAGTCACAAGTGTCACTCCTCTAATGGCTTACAAACACCAAGAGCAAATGGAGAAGGTATAAAGAGAGAGGAGAGGTATAAGAATTCATCTCTAGGACCTCTTGGGAAGGCATGGACGAATTCATGAGCCTTGAGGGTCTTTATATAGGTGTAGAGATTAGGGTTTTAGTCCTTATCCTTATCTAGTTGCTTGCCCACCAAGTAACCATAAGATAAGTCTTGAAAAGCCTTATCCTAGTCGAATTCTAAGGCCTTATCACCTTAAATTCATCCAACCCATTAATAAGATAATCCTTACCTTATTTTGTAACTATCACATAATTACAATTCAACCCCTCTAGTCTAATTAATTACACTTGATCACAAAATTAATTCTTAATTAATTATTGACCAATATTAATTAAACAAATATGATTTCTCCTTTAATATATTATTCTTATAACATATTAATAAATCATAATAACCTATCTCTCTATTTATTTCTCCAATCAAGTTGCTTTGGTGAAGGCAACCCAAAAGGACCATGCACCATTGGGTCAACTACATACCAAAATAGTTATGGACTTAGACACTAATCCAACAGTCTCCCACTTGGATAAGTCTAACAACTATTCTGCGTATGACTTCAGATCCTGATCTGCAATTGTAGCTTTCCAAAACCGTTGTACTCTGACCTATCAAATACGCGTGTCCTTAGATAAGGGATCATATATTCCTCCATTCTAGATATCATATGAGATATGATTTCAAATCATTCTCTTTGTACTATATCTCGATTCCCGATTTATGACGACTGACTAATTGAACAAATCAAATTAGCCCAAGCCCGGCCGAGCATTTACGTTTGTCATCAGTAAACCATCGAGGGGCCCACAGATATCACTTTTATCCTACTTTGGATAAAAGGAACGGATAAACTTTGATACAATGCTTGCTTGCACTCACTCACCGAATCACACACAATAATATGTTTTATAACACCAAGTTACTAGTGCGTTCACATATTATCAATGTGCAACTGATTCGCAAGATACAACTCACACATCTCGGTTTCAAGAATATAAGATGTTATCGTCTCACCAATCACTCGTGATACAATCCATGGAGTGATCCAAGTGAGCGTGGGTTGAATCCAATGCTCAAATCATATTCATAAGCACTCATGAACGTTGCAGCAAACATTTGCTTATGTCTAATACTCTTTCAGACAATCCACACACCAATTCATGACATTCTTCATTCATATATACTTCCAACATATGAACGACTGTGGCCCGTTCGAATAATTCGATTATTCTTAATAAATTCAATTATTCTGGAAGTCAAAACATGCAAATGTGAAACACAAGAATAATACTAATCCCATATGGCCTCAAACCTTTGATTATAAACAAAACACCTTTTTATTTATCACCATATCGATTACTCATTACTTGTTGTTTCGGTTAATCAACTTCTTGCTTGAATTATTACACTTGTCCCATGTTCTTAGCATGCACACAATGTTTACCTATGGTTCTTACTTTGTGAAATATATCCAATGAGCACATTTCCAATCATACTCATTTCACAACTCCTAATCCTTTTCATAAGTGTAAGAATATCAAATTCTTGCCATTTATAGAATATGCTAGATTCTAACATTTTATGCAACGATCCATTTGTAACATCACTGCACCAAAGTCACAAAGACTATTGCCAATGAAATTACAAAGTCCTCTATCGAAAATTGTTACAATACAATTCCTTAGATATGATGTCTCTCACTCAAAGTACATTCCTTTGAACATCCCTTGCATAAAAGTTTCTAATCTAGACATAGATTTTCAATATTCAATTCCCAATATGGACACATTTCCATATTTTCCATATGACAACTCATTCTTAATAGAATCTTATCTATTCATAATAGTGTCGATATGGTCCATCCAATATGGAAACATTTCCATATTTTCCAATACTATACTTCCAACTACTCACAAGCGACCAATCCTCGTCGAAATTTGGATTGTCCTTTGATAGTTGTTTAATTATTTTAGTCAAAACCGATTCTAGTGCCTTTTCCCTCAAAATGCGCTAGACATTTGGAAAATTTTATAATGGTCAAATATTATAGCATTTGCAATCGATCCTATACCCGAAGCGTATGGGACACGATGCATAATGTCTTACATAAAGATTTGATACTTTATCAATCTTCTGCCATAATGTTTTATTTACTATGTTCTCAAAATTCGAATTGTGAAGAGAAATGCCGTAATCATAATCGAAATTTTAAGAACACACTATGTACCTTTGACTAAATTTATTAACATTTCTTAACCTAAGCCTTTAGATTTGAAATGAAGCATAATATTCTCTCCGTTAATTATAGCAAAACAACTTTACAACCCTTACGACTTTGCAAGGTATAACTCTTGTTTTCTATAATTAATATTGCCAACTTGCAATACGTGCCTTAATAATCATAAAATCATAACATTTATGCTCCCACTATCATGATGATTATTATAAAACATAACACTTATGCTCCCACTAGCTTCGACATGTATTCATAAACATCTTAACTTCCAGAAAAACAATACCTATTGAATTTCTTAAGTCCATGTTTTTAATACTTAATGCTTTGATAATCTTTTATCAAGGCCTCTTTAACTTATACACCTTTGCCTTAGATAGCTTATATGTGTGTCTAAACAATTAAGACTAATTGCCAGACCTCACAATTCAAATCATGGAAAGGGATACCGTAACCATAATCGAATTCGAGAATGCAATTTTACAATCACTATCTTCTTAAAATCTTTATTAGTGAAAGCATTTCCTCACAATCATTTTCATGAAGGAGGAAATCTTATGACACTTAGATTTAAAACGGTGTATATGTTCCTTTCCATGTGAATTTGTTAAAACCAAAGTTTACGACAAATTCGAACTCATATGGACCGAACTTTCTTAATCTTGATTTCTTGCCTTATGGTAGCACAGCTGCCCACCACGTCTTCCAAGTAGTTAAGCAGCTCACCCTTTCCTATCAATGTACATTTCATTGATTAAGGTGCCTTGCATTTTATGCGTTCAAAATGAGAACTCATAGAACTCACATGCATAATTAACTCAATTGGAACAGCACAGAAACAAAATAATGTCAACATGATAGGTTGCAAACCTCAACTCGTGTGCTAGTGATGATCGATAAGGTTTATTTGATTTGTTCTTGAAACCTTTCAAGACCATTAAGACTCCCACTTACTCCTTGACATATAGGATTCTCTTGTCAATAACCGTTTCTTGACAAACAAATATTCAAGAGTTAGCGTAGTTTTTATCAAAACATTTCATAAATTGGTCCTAGTTGGTCTTTGTCTTCTCCAAGACATCACAACTTTTCCACATTTGATGATTGTTATAAACCTTCTTAACACTTATCACTCAATGTCACAATCTTAACTTTAAGACTTGTTTCGGAACGAAGTATGATTGACTTCTTGATTTAACCATTTCTTCAATCCTTGATTCCTCTTCTTAAACATACAATTGTACTAAGACTCACTTAGAGGATCAATTGAGATATGGTTCTTAATCATTAAGACCTATCATAAAGCATAAAAGGTACTCTCCCTTCTTCTTAGAATGGAGAAACTTTTATCTTTCTGCCTACTTGATTCTTCTTATTTGTTCTGCTATTGATTTAAACATTTTTTTTAATCAATTCATAATTACACTTAATCTTGTAAGTATAATCATATTTACTAAACCTTTAGTAAATCATGACGAATATCTTTGTTACTCTTATAGTGGACTTGATCAACACGCAACTTTGTGTATTCGATCTCCAAGTCCTTCACTTGACACTTTGTTAATGAATTAGTCTAATTTCCAAATATGAAATTTATCATTCATCGTGCAACCAAGTTGCATGATTCCAAGTTTCTGTCCAATTGAAACTTGGGCGATGAGAAACTCTCCCTATTTGGTAAATTCTCGACATTTCAACAAATAACATAATAAGAACCAAATCCATTATTGCTAATAATAGAAACATTCAAACATCAATTTTTCATATACACTATTGCTACGATAAATAAATAATATAAAATCAAAATTTATTTTACTGCGGAAAAAATTTGTCCTTACAATGCAATTCATTGAAAAACTATGCTAATACATCTTTCTTAGCAATCTAATTCTAACTCTAAGTAGTAGCTCAAGAATCTAATCTTCGAGAAATGTGATTCTGCTCACTTCTTCCCTTAAGCTTCCTTTCTTTTCTTCGATCCTACAAAACATCAATTGTAATCTTATCACATTATGTATTAAGAATCTAGAATAGGAGCTTAAAAGAGTTATTCAATGGATTTTACCTAAAGCAGAGCCACACGTTTTGACTCTCCCATCTCTTAGATCTCTTAGGTAAATGGGGCAGTTTCGTCTCCAATGCCCCTTCTCTTGGCAATAAAAGCAAATTGACTCTTTTGGAACAGGACATGGAACTACTTCAAACATTTCCTTTCTCTTATGATCAAACTTTTCGATCATAACATGTCTTTCGTTGCCATTGTCTATATCCATAGAGGTCCTGAAGGCAGATTCACCAATCAACTTTGCTTTTCTATTGCACCAAACCATTGCTGATTCAGCAGCAATAAGCATATAGGTGAGATCTATAAGGGTCACGTCGCGGTTCATCATATAGTACTCTCTTACGCACTCACTATATGAGTTAGGAAGTGACTGAAGAACCCAATCAACAACCATTTCCTCACAGACAACGGATCCCAACATTCTTAACCTATCAATGTGTGACTTCATCCCTAGGACGTGTGCACACACCGACTTTCCTTCTTTATGTTTACTTGCCAAAAGGGCTTGAGTGATATTGAACTTTTCAAGCCTTTGAACTTGTGGGTTAGGGAGAATAATTGGAGGAGGTGGAGGAAGTGAAGCATGATCTCTTGTTCCTCGAACGAATCGTGGAATATTATCTTCATGTGGAATGCTTGTTCCACGGGATTTGGGAAGACCATAGTTGTCGAACTTTGACATCTACAAAACGGGAGAAAACGAATTCGAGTTAGCTGATTGATTGAGTCCTTAGTAAATCACCAAAATGAGATACTAAGGCTAGGACCCAACACAATATTCTACAACTCGGGAGAGGGATGCCGTAACCCAAATTGCAGAACATTTGAAGGTAAGTGAATGACGATTAACTAATTTCCACCATGAAAAAACGAAAAAGAAATTTAAGTTTTAAATCTATGAAAACTCCTAGATCCTTTGAGATTCATTGAACTTTTCAATGGCATGTTTAAATCTCGATATGCCCCTCTTGTTTGTGACTGGGATGCCGAGGATCACAAAGCGGGTGTGAATAACCATGCAAACTTACATGGTGCCCTCACATGTTACAGTCACCTATTCGATGTGCCGGTAAACCACACACGCTCCACCGAATTATGACAAACATTGAGTCACCCTTTGTTACCTTTGCTTAGAACCATTTAGTGTGCCGGTAAACCACACACGCTCCACTAACGTCTTTGCAAGGGAACAAAGTGTAATTTCATGGAATTGCATCAATTCACCTTTGCCTAAGTAACTAAGATTGGGAATTTGAAAAACATTTAGTTACTTTAGTAATTCATTATACTTATAATGGAAGGTTTTGTCCCATCCTACCCGTTCGGCTAACGACCCTCCACTAGTCAAGAGTGCGGTGGGTAAGAGTGGATACCCATTCAATCGCCATTTTATAGGCAATTTCCTTAAACACCCCTTATAGACTAGCTTCGTGAATGAGGCCTACTAACAGTAAGACTGACATTTACTCATACATATATATAGTGTTAGACTTTTAATGTTATATATAGTATAGGGTGTATTTTACACTTTTAAAATATTAGGTGGTCAAATTTAACAATTATACTTTTAATTCAATTAAATTTTAAACCAAAAACTTTATGGATTTATTAAACCTCTTTTAATTATACACCTTAATTAATTAATAAAACCATAAGGGTGTGATTTGAACTTTTTCAAAACTATAATAAAGTTTTAGAATTTAACATTCCTAGTTAAACTTTTAATCAACTTTTAAATTCCAAAACTTGAGGGCAAGTTTTGAAACATTTCAAAACATTAGGGTTTAGAATTTAAATATACATCAAAATTAAACAATTAATCAAAATTTAAATTCCAAAACTTGAGGGCAAGTTTTGAAACTTTTCAAAACAATTAAGTTTTAATCTTTCTTAAAAAAATTTCGAATTTATGACATTTAAATTAAATATTAAAACTCTTGATTTAATAATTATCTTGAATTAGACTATTAATTTAATTATTAAATCATAAGGGATTATCTAAATCATGAGGATAATTACCATTTATACATTTAAGATATCCTAATCCCTTAATTATCTCTATAGATTTCGAAAATAAGGATAGGATAATGCAAAATCTATAATTACCATAGTTAAAAATTAGAGGATAATTACAAGATATGGGATAATCCAAATCCCTAAAATTTAGGATCTTATCTTGGGGAGGAGGCTAATTTCGAAAATCAAGGGATTAAAACAAACCCTAGATTTCGAAATTTAAGGGTTTAAGGAAAGGATTTGAAGATCTTATTCAAACTCTTGCAAATTAGGGTTTGCAAACCCTAATCTCGAAAAAAACCCTAGCCTCCTAGGGTTTATTGGCAATAAACCCTAATATGTCAAGTTCATACAATTGAATTTTTCATACATATCAAGCATCAATACAATAGAAACCAGTCTAGGCTCTGATACCACTGATGGGTTTTGGTCATAAGACATCCTATGTGCTCATACAAACCCTAATGATTGGATCTAGGTTTCTTTATTGTACATGCAAGTTATCCAAGGCTATAAAACCTAATTCTAGCATATGGAAATCGATATTAACATATAATTAGGTTTAGGATATTACCTTGATTGTTATGTAGCAATAACAATCCCAATTCCTCCTTGAATTGACTTTGGAAGGCTTAGAGTAACAAGTGTCACTCCTCTAATGGCTTACAAACACCAAGAGCAAATGGAGAAGGTATAAAGAGAGATGAGAGGTATAAGAATTCGTCTCTAGGACCTCTTGGGAAGGCATGGACGAATTCATGAGCCTTGAGGGTCTTTATATAGGTGTAGAGATTAGGGTTTTAGACCTTATCCTTATCTAGTTGCTTGCCCACCAAGTAACCATAAGATAAGTCTTGAAAAGCCTTATCCTAGTCGAATTCTAAGGCCTTATCACCTTAATTTCGTCCAACCTATTAATAAGATAATCCTTACCTTATTTTGTAACTATCACATAATTACAATTCAGCCCCTCAAGTTTAATTAATTACACTTGATCACAAAATTATTCTTAATTAATTATTGACCAATATTAATTAAACAAATATGATTTCTCCTTTAATATATTATTCTTATAACATATTAATAATTCATAATAACCTATCTCTCTATTTATTTCTCCAATCAAGTTGCTTTGGTGAAGGCAACCCAAAAGGACCATGCACCATTGGGTCAAGTACATACCAAAATAGTTATGGACGTAGACACTAATCAAACATATATATATATATATATATATATATATATATATATATATATATATATATATATATATATATTGCGTTGTATATTTTATTCAAGATTGGCGGTTATTATTGTTTTGTACTTCTAGACTATCAAAACAGGGATTGGCCAGATGAAAAGTTCCAGAGGGTAGTACCATTTTGGTATATATGTGTTCTAAAATCCAGCAACCCAAGCGAGTTCAAACTAGTAACCTCTCCTTTAAGTATTCTATCAGAAGGCTAATTAATAGTAATACTTTTATTTATAAGTTTGAGGGAAAACCTAATCGGAGTATATGTCCCAAGATATAGTCATAATTCCTAAAGAAATACTAATTCGCTATAGCAACTAGCTCTAATACCATTCTGTCACATCTTCCCCAGCTGCTGGCGGAAATGCCAAATGGTGACGGTACATTGATTACCCAAATCACAGAGTGTAAACCAGAACTATATGTTAAACGAGACCCATCTATCTTCGAGCTGGTAGTCCTTCCCTGCCTTGATCTTTACTCCATCCTAGGAACAAATGCGATTTTTGAAAACGTCAAGTTGATGTTGGTGAGCTCACAGGTTTTGAGGTAAACGTATAATAAAATCTTTTTGGAAAACATTCTAGAAATTTTTATGATTCTTAAATTCCTTTTTTCCTATGATCTATTGTATCACCTCTTGAATTATTATCTTTGTAGGACATTCTGCTAATCCTATCTCATTATCTCTATTAGTTGTTTTACAATTCATAATTTACTATCTTTGTAGGATATCTACCGACCCTATCTTCTTATCTTTTAGGATATTTTGTTAATCCTAATCTACTATCTTTTAGGATGTTCTACAAATCCTAACATACTTTATCAACCACTATAAGGCATCCCTCATGGTAGTTGTATCTCTAAGGTGTTTGGAATGTGTTACCATGAGCCCCCATAATCGATTTTGTTTGACTAGCGATTACTTTGTTAAGATGCTTCATCGGAAGTCGAATAGTGTTTAATAAGAAATTTATCCATCCGGGATTGTAGCTAGAAATTGTAGGTCCACGTGTCGATCCTTGTATAGATCTATACATATATTTCTAGCTCTCGCAAAATTAACAATTACAGGTTCGGGGTAGCCGAATTTAATCAAGGCTATTGGATAAATATTAACAGCTTACTAACGCATTAACCTTAGGCATTTGATCTTTTATCTTTCTTATGAAGTAATTTCCTATAACTATCACAATATAAACCCCTTTAATAATATATTTGATAATTATATCATTTAGACCTCATAATTATCAAGTACACACACACACACACACACATATATATATATATATATATATATATATATATATATGTGTGTGTGTGTGTGTGTGTGTATACCCTAATTATGGTTAATTTAATAACTGGATATTTGGGTAGAGTAACGATTAGGTACGGTGCATATCTCTATATTTGACCAGCATTACTTCTAGGTACTATGTTATCCTAAGAAATGGGCCATTATTACACCTAGGCAATATCTTTTCCTAGACTATCGGATATCATAACTCTTAGGCATAATATCATAGCTTAAACTAGGTATAGTATATATAGCTACATTATCCTAAGGTTTCATGTTGTATAAAATGATTGACATTTATATTCATAAAGATATTTTGATATATCAGTTTGATAAGAATGTATCCCCCCGTATAACATTTAACATAGTGAAATTGGGTTGTGAACTCACTCTAATAGCATAATCTGAAACATCCATGTTATTGCATCTGAAGCTTCGTGCCAATGACATGACTTTTGAAATAGCTTGAAGGATAGAGAGAGAGAGAGAGAGAGAGAGTTTTTCGGTGTGAGAAAATCAGAAAGTGAGTACCTCTATTTATAGTGGTTGTGTGCGCAGGGCACGTCACATGTGACGTGTACTCGATTCATGGATCCATCTAGAGTTTTCCATGTATCAGACTTCTGACAGTCCACGTCTCTCAAATCTCATTGAATCTGGGTGTCAGATGTATGCGTCGAGCATGGTGTGCACCTCTTAATCTTTTACAAATTTCATGTGATTCCCATTTTTGTTTAATTAAATCTTCCCAATTATAAAACCAAAATTGAGAAAACGTTTATTCCAAATACATTTATTATTATTTTAGAGTAATATTTAAAATGCGGATTCTTCATTGCCGCTAATGAATGTGTACAGTCATGCGTTCGCCTCCCCGATATAACCAATGATATATGAAACAATAAACAATTGGGTAAGCATGAAGCTTAGTGAGTTCCCCCACCCTCCCCCCCTAAATACCCCATACGATAAACATACAAGCATACATCGAGTCCATTCAACCATCGGCTGGAATACCTAGTGTTTTTTGGCCTACTGCCTCAACCCAACCTCTCTACTAAAGTCTCTATGCCTTCAGCTTATAGTCGGCCTGCACTGGGTATCTTGTCCTACACCACGAAGCAGGACCGCCTCAAGCCACCACTACCATATGTCGACATATCAACAACCAAGGATCTATTTGCCACATAATACAGAGAAACTGCAATTATACAACTCACCCCACTTACTAGTCCTCTCACAGCACACAGTCCCACTACCCACTAACCTCCATGAAATGCATAACCATAAGTAGTCGTAGGTGAGATAGCCACCCGAACAGATGATCCTACTTTAGAGCCACAACCAAACAATAAATATGCAAGAAAGCCTAGATCAAGAGTTCTCAAGGTATCCTACATGACCGTTGATAGTCCCTAGGGCAATCCACTAGATGATAACCTGCAAGTACATATAACATATAGATCCAACATTGCACTATAGCATAACAACATCCTATATACCAAGACACCGATCTAACAGATCACTACAGCATAACAACATCCTATATACCAAGATACTGACCTAATAGATCACTATAGCATATCCACATCCTAAATTTCAGAATACCGAACTAAGAGATTACTATAGAATAGCAACATAATACGTATCCACAATCTAATGAATGCATGACCGTAAATATTCAAAGGTGAGATAGCTACCCGGACAGGTGGTCCTACTCTAGAACCACAACCAAACAAGGAACATGTAATAGAGCCTAGACCAAGAGTCCTCAATCTATCCTACATGAATATATACAGTCCCAAAGACATCCTTCTACCAATGGATAACCAAAACTAGTAGGCCAACATTGGTGCCTTCTACCCATAGTACAGTGAGGAGAAACTCACCCGAAATAAAGAAACCTAAGAACACAATAATACGCTCCCTGCTACACTGCTTGCTCCTTCGTATCCACTAACATCAGAACCAATAAAATCTTAATCACCAATAAAAACCCTCATGTTTGACCTAAAGTCAAACTTTGTCAAAAAGTAAATGGAGTCAACAAAAGTCAAAATTTCTCCATAGCAGGGTATGCCCAATCTACCATAGGAGTACGCCTCGCGTACTCCGATGTTGACTGTAACACTCAGATTCTGGTATATCCCTTTTAGTCCTTGGGATGTTGAGTTTAATGCAAAAGAAGCCCCTTTGTACGTTGGACATACGTCTATGTATGCTTAGTGTACAAGGGCATGTAGAGTTGGGACTTGGAGCTACATACACAGGGCATACGTAGCCATTACTTAAAACCCTAATGTTGGGGCATGATCCCTATTTAAGCTCACTTATGACCTTGGACCCTCACTCTTATCAGACGCCACTGCGTTTGAACATCCCTAAAAACCGTAGTACCATTTGAGAGTGATCCTTGAGCTTAAAAGTGACTTTGGTGGTGTGTTTGATGTGTTTGAAAGAAGAATAAGTTGGTAAGAAAGCAATGGATGTGGATGATCTTCAAGATCCTGAATCTACATCAACTTAGGAGGCTTTTTGGAGGTAAAAAGGTCCTAACTTGTTAATCCATCTGATACAAAAAGTTATGGTTTGTTTATATGCTCATTTTCGGTCCATGGATTTTCTTTTGTGAGTTTAGGAAACTCTGAAAGCTTGCAATGCTAGATCTTAGTCCCTTTAGTGTGTTAGATGCATAAAAATGCTATCTTGATGCTTGTTCTGGCACCATGCATGAATATAGGTCCTTAAAGTGAGTCATAATGGAAAAAAATGGGATGTTGGGCTCCCATAAACCATAAAAGGCATAAAGTTGCCAACTTTATGCCCTAGGACCCCTTAAATGATCGAGATCTAGAAGTTGATGAAGTGACTGCATGGATTAAGCACTTAATGGCTAAAAGTGCTTAACAACTTAGTACGTTGGGTGTACTAAGATGTACACCACATGTAATGTTTGAGCATCGGGTATGCTAAGCGTACTGATGTTACGTTGCGCGTACGCCCAGTGGGCCATTGGTCAATTATAGGACTTTGTAACTTTTGGTCCTTAACTACTTTTGGGCCTTGGCCTGTTTAGGATAGGTGGGCCCAAATTTCTGTTGGTTCCCTTGTATGTCATGGTTTGGGCCATTTGGGCCACATAGCCCGTTATTGTGGATGGGCTGAATATGGTTAGGCCCATTACGGGAAAGGTGAATTTGATATATTTTTTTGAGTTGGACATAGGGTTTTAGCCCTTGTTTTGGGTATTTGACCTAATTCTGATTAGGGTAATTTGTGTATATTTAGTGTGAGATTGTCGGATTGGTAGCCGAGCAGTTAGTATTTACCAGCAGATCGATGTGAGTCTTCTCACTATGTTCATGGGTCACAAGCACCAATTGTGGCCATTACTTGTCATGTAGAATGATAACTGTCTATGTGGTTGCTTGTCTGAAAGACCTCAGGGGTAGCTCATGGCACCTGTATGGAAGACCATGAGGGTAGTCAATGACACGGAAGACTATGGGGGTAGCCCATGGAATTTTAGGGGGAAAAGACCATGGGGGTAGCCCATGGGAATTGTTTGTATGTTATGTGGTATTTTGGAGAAACTCATTAAGCTTTTGCTTACAGTTTGTATGGTGGTTTTAGGTACCTCCGGTACTATAGGGAAGGGCCCGACTTGATTGTCCAACATTCACTCTCCACTATTTTCCACACTTACTAATGTTGTTACTCTGATAATTTGACATGTTTATTTTGTAATGGATTTTGGAAAAAAATTATTGCTGTAATTCTTAATTGAAAATGAAAATTGTTATTCGGTTTTTGGCTTGTTATGAGTTGGTATCAAAGTCGTGGTTTTAGTGATTCGGGCACGCTCATAGGTGTGTCACATCTCAAACTAAGTGCATTGCTTGCGATCGGCCAAGCTCAAGTAAGTGTTTCCCAAAATTAACCATGTTTATGTATTGCAATTAGTATAATTGATATGTGAATAACATGCTAGAGTAGGGCTAAGGATACCTTCACGGAATATGTAATAGAATTGTGTGATTTGTGTGATGCCTTATAGCCTAGGAATATTAGATGGCTATATATTTCTTGGAATTGATGTTGACTCTATATTTGCTAAGTGTATGGATTCAAATTTATATACGATTAGGGTAGAAACTATATTTGACATTCTATGTAATTTTATTTGTGTATAACTTGCATGCACATGGCAACGTGCGGTGTTTGTTTAGGTTTCTTGTTCTATGAGGATTGAGAAATCCTAGAAAAGTCTTGGATATGTGTGTTTTGTGTAGTATGAGTTATGTTTCTGAGTATACTTTGGTGAATTAGAGGTATCAGGTAGGAACTTGAGGAAGGTATAGGTGAGTGTTGAAGGTAGTATTGGACCCGTACTAATGAAAGCATAGGACCTGTACCCGAGACAAGAGCAGACCTGGACACTCTAATGAGTCCGGCGAGGAGGAATCCCTTCGAACTTCTTATTGCTTGTTTCTATGTTGTATTTTCAGTTGAGGATGGTGATGACCACGCGAGGAGGTTTAGGTTTGGGTTTAGGTTTCGATACGAAACTAATTGATAAGAGGCTGCACGAGCTTATCATAACGGAGGTTACTCGCGGCATCCGTGATTCTACCCCGGTAATTTTCGGTACTGTTAAGGAGGGGATTATGGTGATCATGGAGGAGCGACTGAGATCATTTTGAGTCGAGATTTCCGCAAGTAATATTGGGACTTGAACTCCTTCGTTCCAGAAGTTCAAGGAGTGTAGAGCGCCAGAGTTCTTTGGAGCTAAGGACCCCATCGCTAGCCGTCGTTGGATCGCTGACATGGAGAATGCTTAGCGCACAAGATTTTTCCTTGAGGCAGCAAAGGTGGGATTCACGTCCTACTTGCTGAGGGACCGAGTGTTGGACTAGTGGGAGGAGGTTACCCGAGTAGTTGGTATGGCAGTTGTTACAGTGATGACTTGGGAGGACTTTATACAGTGGCTCTATTAGGAATTTGCAATGGCCATTGAGGTGTAGTAGCTGGTGAGGGAGTTGTAGGACCTTCACCGCCAAATTCAAGGAGAGGGAATTGAGAATTCCGCAGTATGATGCGTATAAGGATATGTGGAAGATGAGATTTAATTCCATGTTGAGGGATGATATCAAGGAGTTCATGAGTTTCTCAAGGTGCAAGACGTTGAATGATGTGATTGAGAAGGCCCGTGAGCGGGAAATTGAGTTGGAGCTTCGGACGAAGTGGAAGCCGGAGCAGGTGCAGACAGCAACGGGCAAGCCAAGAAGCCCAAGACCTCCGATACTTCTAGCAGAGGCCAGCTGAATTGGGTTTATTATGTCAAGTGTGGCAAGCCACACATTGGGGCATGTCGGGTATCATGCTTGGTATGTTACAGTTGTGGTCAGTCGGGCCACATGAGCAGGGAGTGCCCCAAGAAGGGCTTGATTTGTTTTCACTGTAGCCAGACCAGCCATAAAAAGGCCGATTGTTTGAGCTTGTCTGGCGGAGCAGAGGTGAAACCTGCGCCAACCACCTTGAGGATTACGGATGGCCACCAAGGCAAGGCGCAGACTCCTGTGGTGAAGAGCATAGCTTTTCAGTTGACCACCGATGAGGCCCGAGAAGTGTCGGATGTAGTTACTGGTATGTGATTTAACTTTATCATTTATTGTTTTCTTGTTATGCTTATATTTGTTACGATCTTTTATAGGGACCTTTTTGGTCAATGGGTTGTCGGCTCATGTTTTTTTCGATTCGGGGGCTACTCGATCCTTTGTATCTCTTACGCTCAGCAAGAAGTTTCGAGACACATCGGGGACTTTGGACTCCCTTCTGGAGGTGGAGATCACGGATGATCGTACCGTGAGCACTTTCAAAGGTATTCCAAGGATGTGTTCTGACCATGTTTACTGAGAGGTTTCCTATCAATTTGGTACTGATCCCTTTAAGAGGATTGAAGGTGATCATCGGGATGGACCGGTTGGGGCCTAATGAGGCTGTGATTGATTCTGAGTGGCAGTTGGCGAGAGTTCAAACCCGAATCAGGGGAGAACTAGTCATTACTGGTGAGAGAGCTTCGCATGGTACAACTTTCCATTTAGTTGTGAGGGCTAGGAGGCTTCTTCAACAGGGGTGTTCCAGATTTTTGGCTTATGTTTCGGATACGCGCGACGAGGCCACGTCAGAGTTGAGCAGGGTACCCAGTATGTGAGTTTTTCCCGAAGTCTTTCCCGAGGAGTTGTAGGGAGCGCCTACTGAGTGGCAAGTTGAGTTTCAGATTGATTTGAAGCATGGTTCGGCTCCGATAGCCAAGGCGCCATATCGCCTAGCACCGCCCGAGATGCAGGAGTTGTCTATGTAGCTGCAGGAGCTACTAGACAAGGATTTTATCCGTCCGAGCAGTTCCCTGTGGGGAGCATCAATCATGTTCGTGAAAAAGAAGGGCGGGTCACACAAGATGTATATCGATTATCAGGAATTTAACAAGCTAACGGTGAAGAACCGTTACCCACTTCAAAGGATCGACGATTTATTTGATCAACTTTACGGTCATCTTGGTTCTCCGAGATTGATCTTCCGTCAGGATACCATTAGATGAGGATCAGGGATGAGGATATATAGAAGACGACGTTTAGAACTTGTTAAGGTCACTACGAGTTCATGGTGATGCCTTTCGGGCACACTAATGAACTAGTAGCGTTCATGGATCTCATGAACTGGGTTTGCAGGCCGATGCTAGATAGGCTTGTGATTGTTTCCATTAATGATATTCTGGTCTACTCTAATACCAAGGAGCAGCATGAGAAGCATTTGTGAGAGGTGTTGGAGACCTTGAGGAGGGAGAGGATTTATGCCAAATTCTCCAAATGCGAGTTTTGGTTGCGTGAGGTACAATTTTTGGGCCACATCATCAACCGAGTTGGTATCTTGGTGGAGTCAGCCAAGATCGAGGCTATGATGTGTTGGGAAGCTCCAAAAAATGCATCTCAGATTTTGGAGTTTCTTGGGTCCTACGGGGTATTATCAAAGATTTATTCAGGACTTCTTCAAAATTGCAATGCCTCTGACCCGCCTGACCAAGAATAATTTGACCTTTCGGTGGGGTCAGGATAAGTAGTTGGCATTCGAGAATCTAAGGTAAAGATTGTGTGAGGCATATATGTTCACGTTTCCTGAGGGATTGGATGCTTTGTGGTTTATGGTGGCACTTCTATTTCGGGATTGGGAGCTGTCCTTATGCAGAGAGGGCATACGATTGCTTACGCCTCGAGGCAACTGAAGCCTCATGAGGCTAATTACCCCATGCATGATTTGGAAATGGGGGTGGTGATGTTTTCCCTCAAAATATATAGGCACTACATGTATGGGGTCCAATGCACTATCTATATTGATCATAAGAGTTTGAAGTATTTGATAGATCAGTCGAACTTGAATATGCGACAATGCGGGTGGTTAAATGTGGTAACAGACTATGACTACTAGATTTTTATCACCCCGGAAAAGGCCTATGTGGAGGTTGGTTCTTTGAGTCGTAAGGCGGTGTGCCCATCGATTTGAGATATTTGCTTGAGGATGACTGTTACTTCACCCTTGATTGATTTGATCAAGGAGCCTCAAGTAGAAGGATTGAAAAGGGAAAATTGGAACACTAAGCGGCTTAGATAGCAGATTCATTTGTTTGTCAGAGACAGTTAGGGGTTATTGACCTGTTGTAGTGGGGTCTTGGTTCTGATATCAGGTGGGGTGAGATAGACGATTTTTGAGGAGGCGCATAAATCAAAGTTTTGTATCCACTCGAGGCTAAGAAGATGTACTGATATTTGAGGTTGAGTTACTGGTGGCCCTGCATGCAAAGGGAAGTTGCTTAGTTTTTTTAATGGTGTTTGACTTATAGCAAGGTCAAAGTCGAACATCAGAGACCTCACGACAGGGTGTAGTCATTACCCATCGCTATGTAGAAATGGGAGGAGAACATTATGGACTTCATCACAAAATTGCCCAGGATGACACGAGGTGTTGACTCTATTTGGGTCATTGTAGACAGGTTGACGAAGAGTTCACATTTTATTCCAATTATGGAGAGTATATCCACAAAAAAATTAACCGATATTTATGTTTGGGAGGTGGTAGTCAGGTACGGGGTGCCGGTATTTGTGGTTTCAAAACGAGATGTTCGCTTCACCTCTAGATTTTTGGAGGAAGTTCCATGACGAGTTAGGCACTCAATTGCATTTTAGTACAAAATACCACCCCCAGATCGGTGGTCAGAGCGAGCAAACGATCTAGAAGCTTGAGGATATTCTGAGTGGACGTGGGAACAGGATGACGAGATGAGAAAGCACTACCCATATTTTTTCATGGAATCAAACTTCGAGGACAAAGTCTAATTCAAGTGGGGGAGATTTATAACACTTGGATTCTGGTATGTCCCTTTTAGTCCTTGGGTTGTTTATTTTATTGAAAAAGAAGCCCCTTTGTACGCTCCGCGTACATCTATGTACGCTTAGCGTACAAGGGCATACAGATGTGGGACTTTGACCTACGTACGCAGGGCGTACAAAGTGTACACAGGTCACACGTAGCCATTCATTAAACCCTAATGTTAGGGCATGAGCCCTATTTAAGCTCAATTATGACCTTGGACCCTCACTCTTATCAGCCGTCACTACCTTTGAACGACCCTAAAAACCCTAGTACCCTTTGAGAGTGATCCTTGTGCTTAAGGGTGACTTTGATGGCCTTTTTGGTGTGTTTTCAAGAAGAAGAAGTTGGTGGGAAAGCTGTGGATGTGGTTGAGCTTCAAGATCTTGAATCTACATCATGTTAAGAGGCTTTTGGAGGTAAAAAGATCCTACCTTGTTAACCCTTTTGACAATCAGATTTAGGTTTTGTTTATAAGCTCATTTTTCATCCATGGATTCTCTTTTGTGAGTTTGGGCAACTCATGAAGCTTGTAATGCTAGATCTTAGTCCCGTTGGTGTGTTAGAGGCATAAAAATGCTATCTTGATCATTGTTATCGCACCATGAATGAATAAAGGTCCTTAAAGTGAGTCTTAATGGACAAAATGGGATGTTGGGCTCCCATAAAGCATGCAAAGGCATAAAGTGGCCAACTTTATGCCCTAGGACCCCTTAAATTACCAAGATCTTGAAGTTGACGAAGTGACTGCATGGATTAAGCACTTAATGGCTTAAAGTGCTTAACAACTTAGTACTCTAGGCGCCATAAGATGTACACCACGGGTAATGCTTGAGGATCGAGAACGCTAAGCACACTAATGTTACACTGCACGTACACCCAGTGGGTCATTGTTTAATTATTGGACTTTGTAACTTTTGAGCCTTGGCCTGTTTAGTATAAGTGGGCCTAGTTTTCTATTGTGGGCCTTACATGTCATGGTTTTCGCCTTTTGGGCCATGGAGACCGTTATTGTGGATGGGCCAAATATGGTTAGGCCTATTATGGGAAAGGCAAATGGAACATATTTTAGGAGCATGACTTAGGGTTTTAGCCCATGTTTTGGGTCTGTGTCCTAATTCTGATTAGGGTAATTTGTGGATATTTAGTGTGAGATTGTCAGATCGGTAGCCGAGCAATTAGCCTTTAACAAAAAACCGAGGTGAGGCCTCTCACTATATCCATGGGTCGAAGACACCAATGTCGGCCCATTACTTTTCATGTGGAATGATAATTGTCTATGTGGTTGCTTGTCTGAAAGACCTTGGGGATAAATCGTAGCACTTGTATTGAAGACCATGGGGGTAGCCTATGGATTGGATGACCATGGGGTAACCCATAACACATTGATATCAGACCATAGGGGTAGCCCATGGTATTTTAGGGGAAAAAGACCATGGGGTAGCCTATGGCATTTTTTGTATGTTAAGTGGTATTTTGGGGAAACTCATTAAGATTTTGCTTACAATTTGGATTGTGGTTTCAGCTAATTCCAGTACTAAAAGGAAGGGCCTGGCTTGATGGTGCAACATTCACTCTCCACTATTTTCTATACTTACTGATGTTGTTACTCTGATAATTTGACATGTTTAATTTGTAATGGATTTTGGAAAAAAAATATGGTTGTAATTCTTAATTGAAAATGAAATTTTCTATCTGGTTTTTTGTCATGTTACATTGACCAAGAAACGGGGCGCTGATCGTGTATGCGCAACGTACTTCCTGGTACTCCCATCGTCGGCTGCCCAATCCCAAAATGCCATTAAGAGCTTATTCCATTAAGCCCTTCCACCCAAAACTCATATCCAAGCCTAAAATGATGTCTTAAATCATAAAGTTTCCAACTATATGAGTTTGCATGGTTATATAATGTTTAATGTCCAAAACCCTATGTTCTTAACCCAATAATACCCTCTAACACATGCATGGGTTAAATATCACCTTTAAGATCACATTTTTACGCTTCAATACACACCCAAACGTATGAAAGGACAACTCAAAAGGATTAGATACCACTTACTCATAATTCAGAACTCATGGGAGCAAAATAACCACAAATCTAAGGGTAAAAAGATCTAAATGAAATCAACATCAAGTTCAGAACTTTATACCTCCAAAGGGTGTCAAAAGGTGGTAGAATCCTGGATCCAAAGTGTCCTACTCTTCAAGGATGATCTTCTCTTCGAACTTGCTCCTTCATGGACACCAAAATATACATCAAAACTCACTAAATGCACTTGAGAGGATTAGGGTTGGCTAATGAACCATTTTCAATATGAAGGTTGTAGAGGGGAAGTGTTCTTAATCCATAAAGATTTATATATAGTGCTTAAACCCTAAATAATTAGTGTTTGGTCTAGTCAGAGTACGTCTAGCGTACTCAAGCACGCACACCCCCTTATCCAAGATGCCACATGGGACCCTTTTGCAAAAGAATCTCACTCCAAGGGTTAAAAATGTAATATTTAAAATCAAGTTCTTACACTTCATATCTTCCTTATATGAACATTGTTTCTTACCCTTTTTATATATTTATTTATCTCTACTAGTACTACAACTTTCCTCTAGGTTGCGTTGCCAAAATTTAACTTTTATTTTTAACTCGTCTTTTATATTTTTCTAAAAATTGTATCTCCTTCATACAAACTACGTTTTTTGACCTTTTTACTTTTAAAGTCCTTATCTCTCGAAGTAGTACGATTTTCCTTTTAGTGACGTTAGTAAAAACTCAACTGATATCTCTATGCCATTTTGACGTTAATAGTGTTATTAACGCATTTGATTTTTATGTTTTAAAAAATCATAACTCCTCCAATGGGAGTCAAATTTTTACAAAGATTATATCCTTGTGATCACTTTGTTGTGTACTTTCCAAATAAACTAACCATTATTAAAAGAGATATAACTTTTTGGTCACTCATTTTTTACCCTTTATTACAATCTAACCGATAATTGTTTTCCTAAAATATGAAAAGTTCTATTACCATCATTTGTCGGTGATATCTCTAGTGACGGTTCGTGACAGAAATTTTCAAATTGTCACAAGATTCAAGGCAACAATTGAAAAAAAAATCAGTTAAGAGATCAAGACATTCCATATGGATAGAGGTGGAGAATTCACATGTCATGAGTTGAACCATTTTTGTGATGAAGAATGGATGACATGTATGTTGACGACTCCTTACACACCTCAACAAAAATGGAATTGTTGAATGAAGAAACCAGAATTTACTCAAGATGACATGGTGCCTATGAAAGCAAAAGATGTTACAAATGAATTTTGGGGAGTAACAGTATGTCATGAAACTTTCAGCATAAATTTTACACATACTGAAGCATTGATATGTGCTACACAATTTGAGAAATTTTATGGTGAAAAACCAAACCTTGAAGATTGGAAAGTATTTGAATGTGTTGCATACGAAAGAATTGTTTCAAAACATTTGAAGAAGCTTGATGACAGGTCATGTCTGTTACTATATTTTGGAAAGGAACCTAGTTCGGGAGGATTTTGGTTATATGATCCACAGAAAAATAAAAATATTATTAGTGCCTATGCAATTTGTTATGAAAATAAGACATGGAAATGGAGTAGTGAGCTTGAAAATCAAGACGAAGATGGACCAAGTACATTTACATTCTTGTGGGGTAATGATGAAGCAAGACAAGATAATGGTGGTGCAAGCCCAAATGCAACAGAAACCGAACAATTCAGTGATTCGGGCCAAACCAACCAAACCGATGACATTTCTCATGATGATATCAGCCCATCGCAACCTATTGATGATCAAAATAATGGTGAAAGTTATGTCCCACATTGGCGGTCCACTTGAACTTCAGTGTTGCCAAGAAGATTAAATGACTATGAGCTAGTTGTGGATTATTTATGATTGTCATTCGACGAATAGCCAAAGAATTTTAAGGAGGCCAAAGTGAACAAGAATTGGCTCGATGTAATGAAGGCCGAAATTGAGTCCACCGAGAAGAACAAGACGTAGAAACGTGTCCTCCCTCTTAAATATGCTAAACCCATTGATTTAAAATGGTTGTATAAAATTAAAAGAAATATGAATGGATCAATTACAAGGTACAAAGCACGTCTAGTGGCTAAAGGCTATATGCAAGAGCAAGGAATTGATTTTGATGAAGTATTCGCGCCAATAGCTCGAATCGAGACAACAAGACTATTGATTGCTCTCGCAGCTTGCAACAGATGAAAGATTCATTACATAAAAATGGCATTTTTATATGGATATATAAAAGAAGAAGTGTACGTGTGCCAACCGAAAGGTTTCGTGAAGCAAGGTGAAGAAACAAAAATCTCCAGATTGGCATAAGAATTATACCGTCTTCGATAATCTCCACGTGCATGGAATTTAAAGCTTAATAACTCGTTGAAAAATATGAGTTTTAAACAATGTATACAAGAAATTGTGGTTTATAGAAAGGTTTCAAATGGAGACTATATAATAGTTGTGGTTTATATAGATAATTTGTTCGTGACGGGAATAAGTTTAGAGTTTATAAACCGATTCAAGAGACTAATGGTGTTATAGTTTGAAATGTTGGACCTTAGCGAACTAACTTGCTACTTGGGTATTAATATAATGCAAGAAAACAGTTGTGTAAAGGTAAAGCAAGAGAGTTATGCCATGAAAATTCTAAAAGAAGATGGAATGGAAGACTATAATTCAACTCAATGTCCTATGGAGTCGGGACTAAAATTATCTATAGTTGAAGACGAAACTGAAGTTGAACCTACCTATTATCGAAAACTAGTGGGTTTTTTACAATATCTCTTTTTACACGTCCAGATTTAGCATATTCAGTTTCAGTAGTTAGCCGTTATATGCAAAGTTCAAGAGAATCTCGTGCACGTGCTATTAAGTAAATCGTTCCTTAATTGCATTGTACTCCATCTTTTGGGTTAGTATATAAATGAAGTAAAGATTTAAGCTTGCTAAGCTACAGTGATAGCAGTCATAATGTGGATGTTAGTGATGGAAAAAGTACAATATGGAATGTATTCTACCTTGGTGACTCACCCTCACTTGGTGCTCCTATAAACAAGATATAGTAGCGTTATCCTCGTGTGAATTTGAGTTCATGGCAGCTACTGCAACCGTTTCGTTAACGGCGTTTTCAGCTAAGCTGACAAGAATAAAGAAACAAAAGGTGCTGATCTGCATAGACAACAAATTAGAAATTGGAGTATCAAAGAACCCTGTCTTTCATGGAAGAAGCAAACACATTCAAACTTAATTGCATTTCTTTTAATAGTGTGTGGAAAACGAGCAATTGATTTTTGAGCATGTTTAAGGGGACAAGAAATGAACAAATATACTTATGAAGGCCTTAGCTCGTATAAGGTTCTCAGAGATGAGAGCGTTGCTTACCATTTAAGAATTTCCATCGACTCAGAAACACAGGGGGTGATTGTTGGAGACTTAATCTGAGTCTAATAAGGCTATTGGCGTTATTAGATCAGATCACAAGAACTTGGAGTGTTGTAAAGGTTTACAAGTCTTCCTTAAGCCATAAGGAATCTGTATATGGAAAGTAGTTTTACAAGACTTCCTTGAGCCATAAGGAATCCTTATATGGAAAGTATTTAGGAATCCTAGTTTAATACTAATAAGATATTTTTATTATAAATTAGATAGGGTCTTGTATTGTCTTTCATCAAATTGAACTTTTCGAGTTATGTTTCTTCAATAAAGTCAAATGTGACTTTTCGCATTCCTGTTTTCTCTGTTTCATTTCTTTAGTGAAAACATATCATAAACAACAAAATAAAAAATCACAAATCGAATGTTTCGATCTAAACATAATTTAAAATATACGAAAACCAAAATATTTTATTAAGAAACAATCAATATTTTCTTAGCTTAACATATATTAATATATCTAAATGAGTACATTAAGATAAGACACCTCAGTGTCTTGTTGCAAATCAGTGTCTTATCTTAATAATAGGGTTAACATATATAAGACACTCGAATATATCTGAATAGATATATTAACATAACCTATATTAATATATCACAAGTCATAAGTATACATCAGTGTCTAATCTTAATATATATGTTTGATTTGTGATTTTTATTTGAGACGATTAAGAGCTACGATGATGATTAAAAGCTAGGAAGATCATGATGATTCGTGATTCTCTAAAAGTCGTCGATGTTCCTTCAATTCTGAAATCAAATTGGGCAATATGTGACTAAAGCTTGAATTAGCTTAGACTTCGATAACGAAAAAACTTATATTCTAGTGGTATTAGAAGTTGAAAAACAAGTATCTCTCCTAATGGGCTGATGATTCAACTCTCTCTGAAAACATTGATATAGTTTATGATTAATTAAGGAGCTTAAAAAATGTCAACTTTTTAACCAGAAAAAAAGATTCAGATGTCTTGATAAATAAAAGAAATTTATTTTATCTTATGTTTTTTTATTAGATTCTTTGCATTAGTGATTTTTTTACAAGTGGTTTGATTTTTTAAAGAAAAAAATCAAATGTGAATCCTTTTTCAAATTTTAATGAATGTTGATTGTTTAGTTGGAGAAGACGAGGAGAGAATGATTGGGGTTGGGAGGTAGGGGTGAGCAATTTTCTCAGTCGGGTTGATTTTCATCAAACAGGATGGATATTGATTGCTAATATTTCTCCTATATTGGTTGTTGTTATAAACCAGTTAGAAGCCACCGATTCTGGCCAAAAAGTTTAGTATCCGCCTAAAAGGTGAGGTGTGATAACTATCAAGTTTTGGTCATTCTTCGACTTGAAGACCTTTGCATAAATCATATACATGTCTCATATGTTTTACCTAGTAGTAGAAATTAAGTCAAAATCATGTAGAAACTTGGATCCAACTAAAATCTAGGACTAATATACTTGACTCTTACAATTCAAGTACATTGTTTAACTACTGTAGGAAATGCCAATACCCAAATTAGAACAAACAACAAACATTTCTCATAATTTAAAAGGGTATGAAACCCTAAAATAAATTTACAATCTTTTAATTCCTCTTCAAAAAATTTGTTAAATATCAAACAAAATCACAAAACCTTAAAAAGCCTTAAAACCCAAAATTTACAAACCTTATCATCTAAAACTCGATAAGATTTATTATGAACTTAATATTTTTTAAACCTTGTCATAAACATTAAATTTTAGGAAAAATTCAACACATTAAAATTCAAAGGGAAAGATTTTTATAAAAACTGAAGCATAATATATATAAAATCAAAATTTTTATAAAAAAATGAGAGAGAAATGGTATCATTACCTAAATTTTGGCCATCCTCTCCCAAGAAAAACCCTCTCTCTTCCCAAAACACCTAATCATAATACCCTCCCTACACCCTTCCTCCTTCATCATTCTTTCTCTTTCTCCTTTCTCTCCATGCAAACTCTCCCAATCTCCCTCTCATTTTTGGATTTGGCAGGCAAGAGCACACTCTTTCAACATTAATAATCATCTTCCTCAAGTGTATTCTTAAGGTAAAAATCGAAAACCCCTTCCTCCTCTTTCAAAGTTACACCATTTTATGCATTTCTTTCTACTTCTACGCCATTTTATGAAATGATTTTGAACCATATACCTTAACCACGATTTTGATGATGGTGGTGGTAGGATTTCACCTAAAAACAACATTCATGTTTCAATAGGGGAAGTCTCATGATCCAAACCTATGTTAAAATCAAAGTAAACCATTTTTACACTAGTATTGATGGAAAAATTATATCATGAACCAATGTTTTCTAACAAAAATGATTTTATAAAATTTTCACTCATGCATGGCCTTTGTTGAGAGAAAAACTTGAACAAACGTTAGTCACAAGATAATATGATGCAGATTAAAAGTTTATCTTGACGATCTTGTTAGCTCAAAAATAATAAGTTAAGTGAGTTAGAAGTTAGATGCAGGAATTTAAAGGAAATATAAATGACAAAAAGTTATATCAACTAAACACCAATTTGATTCATAACAAGGTTTGCATTCAAACACAAGTTAGTAAATGCGGTCAACTTAAGATGAAGAGGGACTCGGATTATCAGTTAAGATAGAGATAGAGATGAATGATCTTTGTATTTCAAATAAAGTTCAGAAAGTCATGTAGAGTACATGAAGAGGGATGCTCTATTAATAGAGTCCCAAAATTTCCATTGAGAAATTAAGAAATACTAAACAACTCACTACGGTGACCACGAAAGGTTCACCGCACAATACAATGTAAACAAGTAATGTCAGGAAAAGTAAATAGTCTTCATGCATCGTCTATCTCTGCGGTTGATCTTCACATCTACGGTTGACATACAACAAAAGCAATCTTCGGTTCTATTTTTCTCTACGGTACCATCAAGTCTTTAGGTCTTCGGTTCCTTAGCTGAAGAGGGTTACTTTCTATTGCAATAGCCTTAAACCAACATGCATGTGTTGACCTTCAAGCCTAAGATGCTTGATGATCAATGTTTCTTGTTAAAAGGTTCAAAGACATGCATGAAGTAATTTAAATCCACCAAACTATCTAAAACTCATTTTAACATGAATCTGAATTTTCCCAGAATCCCACCAACAAAATGAGAAGTTCTGGAAATTTTCTAGTAATAACTCACTTTTCTCGAATTGTTATAACTATTGCAAAAAATAGACCAATAATTCACATAAAATACTTTTTGTGGTTAATAAATTCTGAGAAAAGTTTGAGACGACCCATATACTGATTAAAGACATTTTATGAAGATGCATGCATTTATATGACTCTTTTTTGTTTATTTCGATTTTATTTTTGTTAAAGAGAAATAAATAGTAAAATATCGTTATGAATGTCCACAGTCATATTTGATAACTTGGGGATCTTATGGACATCATAAATACTCCAAGAAAAAATTTACAGATTTATTTTTCCCGATTTAAAAAACGTTTAAGGGTTAAATTGATGAAAAATAGTCACTCTTATCCAAATATTATAAGACTTTATCATAATGTCATATATTACATATAAATTGTAATTAAAAAGTTTAGTTAATTTTCATTAGTGTTTAGTTCTTTTTCATGAATTAATGGTTATTTATGAGAATAAATCAATGAAAAATAGTTGAACTTTTCTAAAAATCACAAAAAATTATTATAACATTGTGTATTACATTTTAACATGAAATAAAAAAATGTGGGCAATTTTATACACTGTTTGATTTTTATTTTCATTTTTTTCAGAGTAAATACACAAAAATCATATAAACATGTTAAGTTATTTAGAAATCAATTTAAATATTTTTTTTCCATATTTTATACATTATATAAAATTTTTACAAGAAGTTTGAATAATTATCAAATATGTTAACTATTTATTATGTTTTTCTCACATTTAATACACATAAATCATGAAAGCAAGATTCTACGATATAAAAACCATATTTGGTATTTTTCCAAGATTATATACATTGTATATTAGTGTTACATGAAGTTTGGAGAATTTACTTAACTATGTCTTATTTTTAACGAATTTGTGTTTATTTGGACAATTAAATAGAGGAAATATAATTAAACGCACAAATAATTCAAGACAAAATTTCTGTATGAGCTTCACTGTAGTTGGAATGCAAAAATAAAGTTTAAAGATTTTTGAAAACTATTTTGTAATATTTTGGATTTTACTTAGTTAAAACACTTTTGAAAGTATTAAAATGCTCTAAAATTATTAATACAAAAATATGGAAAATACCACCAAAAATTGTTTTTAAACCACATGAGTTATAAAATTCCATTATTTCAGAAAAATTTGTAATCAAGTAATTAAAACCCAATTCTTAGAAATAAATTTGGCATTTCTGTATATGTAGAAATTAGTATATTAGTATTAGATTTTTGACATAGAAACTCACTAGAGTGTGTGGTAATCATAGGATCCCGGTAATAAGACGTGTTGGTGTATCCTGAGGCATTACTTGTAACTTTTGAAGCATTGTGAGTATCCACCGTCCCTATTTTCGGTTTTACGTTTTGGGGTGAAGAAGCATGTCCTAAATTATATATTGTTCGTTGTATTTAATTTGACTTGTATCAAACTTTGTTGCTATATTTTCTATGTATGTGTTGCAATTGTTGATTCATGAGGCTTGTATCACAGTAAAGTCCCTAGAATCATTTCACACAATTCATTAACTCTTTAAGACGATGGTCATAATGGATAACACTATTAGGAGGTAGACAGCTCCTTCCTCACCCGTTTCGCGGAGTGTATTTTACCATTTCTATCTATGTGAGCGATACACGTAGATCTCAATAGGGCACCGTTCGATCATTTGGCTTGAGTTGAGAACTCATGCTTTGATCATTATGCACATATGAACCTTATATCTCGTTTTAGCATCAAACTTTATTTCCCATGCAAATATGAACTTTACATCTCATTTGGCAAAATACTTTATTTTTCATGATGACGATGAACTTATTTACTCATTTTAGGAATGTACATTTATTTATGGAAACTTCTACCAAAACATTGATTATGATTCATGAAATCACATTTTCATAAATCTGTGAACTCACCAACTATTTCTATAGTTGACGCACATCTTAAATGCTTTTTAAGGAAATAATTACTAAGTGTTCGAAAGATTCATCATCATAAGTATGGTGCATCAAGTGGAAAATGTTATTGTGTTTTTAGATTATGAACAATGATGTTTATTTTGAGACTTGTATTTGATGTGTTTTAAACATGTATTGTAAACTACAAATGTTTTTATTATGGCGATGTGCCTTTAACTTTTGCTATGAAACCGTTATCGCTGTCATGCCTTGTGTTTCCGCTATTGAAACAAAGTTCTAGTATGATCGATTATTCTAAGCATAAAAGCAATAAATAACACAATAAAGAACACATGAATGGTTTAACTGGTGTCAAATGATTAAGCTTTAACACCTCAGAAGAGCTCGATTAAGAGCTAATGTTGTAGAGGTGTTTAGGGTTACAAAGAAATAATAATAATAATAATGACGATTGTATCTAAGGCATATATGCACGCACTATAAATAGCTTAACCCTAATCAATAATCACGTATAGACAGGGCAATTCCGGATATACAAAAATTAAGCCCATGACGCAAAACAAAATACCCAACAATCTCCCCCTTTGCGTTAATGGAGCCGAGAGTTCAGTTCTGTTGAGCAATAGTTGACTTCTTTACAGTCTTGAACACACTCGGTATAATGGCAAAAAGAGTTTGTCGAAAAGTGATATACCACCGAAGCATGTCAGTAAAATTCTTCTTGTCTGAGTCAGAGTTCTTCTTACACCGATGGATGATGTTGAGAATGTGTTCCAAGCAGTCGGTGGAAAACAAGTGCTTGTCAACAAGAGCGAACATTCTCTTAAGATGATTCAGGATATAAGACGCCAACATTCTCTTAAGATGATTCAGGATCGGTTCATACTCCTTACAGTTGGTAAGCAGAATATTGAACAGCAAAATCCAATCATGAGGATTAAGATTTGGAAGATCAACCAAGGAAATCATATAAACAAAAATTTTGTTTCCTCATGATACTCTAAACTGTACATTGATAAACTTGCCAGCAATAGAGAGTTTCAATACCTTGACGGAGGTTATTTTCTGGGCACTCCATGTCAAGTATTGAGGCTGGCTGAACTAAATATAGTAATCGATGAGATCACGATCAACCTGAGGATGAGGAGAGGGAACTTCAATGGTTGAATCAAAACAATGAAAAAAATGCCTTTTTGGTTATAGGCATATCGAACTGCGAGTCCCTTGAATTATCACAATCAAAGGAAGCAACAGGTTCAAGCCAGTAAGTACTAGGAAACTAAATTGCTTCTTTGATAAGTCCATCCTTAGTCCAAGGAGGAAACAAAGCCTTTTTTCAAATTAGAGCATCATGCTCTTCCTTCTTCTTTCGTTCTCTCTCTTCTTCTTCTCTAGCAACCCGAAGATTTGTATCTAACTCTTGATCTCTTTTCTTTCATTTCAAGACGTCAGCAATGGTCTCTCAATCTTCATCATTGTCATCATTTCCATCAGAAACACCTTTCTTCTTTTCTTGACCACCAGAACCCGAAGCTACATTAACCTTTGATTCGGTTTTGATGATGACCTTTGGTTTAACAGGAGGTTGAACAGGAGGAATTTTTGTACTACCTTCTCCCCCTTGTTGCGGAGTAACAATCGGCTCCGTAACACCCTTCATCTGACTAAGAATTTCAATCGCCGGAAGGAGCTTTGACGTCAAATGATTTCGGATCGTAAGGGTGAGAATTGGATCATAAGCATTCACAATGGAACCCTGAATATTCAGAACATCACCGGCACAGCTTTTAAGAACTGCACGCTCGGTTTTTCAAAGAGGTAATCTCTTGGTTGGCTTAAGCAAGCCGAAAAGACTGGACTTCGATACTGGTGGTCTTCTTAGCCAGATCATCCATTAGTCTGTTTTCCATGGCTAAGTTAGCACAAAGCTTTTCAATCCGAGAATCAACCGACGACAAAATAGACTATTATCGTCTAAAATATCAGAACAAACAGTCTCAAATTTGACTTGCTCCCCTTGAAGAGACTTAGAGAGAGAGAGAGAGAGAGAGAGAGCAACCGATGCATTCACCTTAGCTGCATTCGCATCAGCATGACCCTTAAGGAATTCAAGAAAGATCTGGGAATTGTGAATGAGTTCTGTGACATCGGTTGTAGCTCTCTTGCAGGAAGATGTGGATGCTTCAACCGTCTTTGTTGATTTATCAATTGCATTTGTATACTTTTCAAAAGTAGTGTCCAGGAAAGCTTTCATTACAAAATCATTGTACTTTGAAGAAGAAGCGAGCAATCGATCAATCATATCATCAAGACTCTGCACTTGTTGTGTTGTTAGTTGACCCTCTCCATCTTCATCGGTGGGGAGTCTATAAGGACTATAATAAGTTGAGTCAAACTCAATATTTTCACCACCGAGAGTAGAAGCAGAATCGCTTGAGGGTGATGGTGAAAGGGGTTTGGACGTAACAGGGGTTTCAGTTTTAGTATTAGCCCCCGTATCAGATACGTTGACTTTTACTAGCGATTCGGTTGTGGTTATGATGAGTGGTGAAGTTGTGATGGTTGGTTGTGAAATAATGGGAGGTGGAAATTGAGTTGTAGAGATTGATATTGTGCTAACTAGTGGTGCAGTACTAGTAGGTTGAGGAGGTTGAGTTGGAGGAATTGGTGGAGCAACCGAAACCTGAACAGTAATTTTCGGTGGGGATGGAGGAGGAGTAGCAACCTTTGCTGTATTAATGTCTAAGTCCATAACTATATTTGGTATGTACTTGACCCGACCTGGCATGGTCCATTTGGGTTGCACTTCACCGACATAATTTATATGGATAGTCTTTTGAGAATAGTATATTTATGATTTATATTAATATATTATAAGTTCTAATATATTAATATGGAATCATATTATTTAATTAGTATTGATCAAGACTTAATTTAGAGTTAAGTGATCAAAATGAACTAATTAAATATGGACTCTTATATATATATATATATATATATATATATATATATATATATATATATATATATATATATATATATATATATATGGAATGGGCCAAGTTCATTTAGGTTGGGCTAAGCTTTCATGGATAATCGATGGAGTGTTTAACCCATGTAGCATATGAAATGAAAGGTCATGGGTATTGATGGGTTTTGGTCATAAGAACATCGTATCTGCTCATACAAACCCTAATGTTTGGATCTAGGTTTCTCTATTATACATGCAAGTTATCCAAGACTATAAACCCTAGATCTAGAATATGACAATAAATATAACATATAATTAGGGTTTAGATCATACCTTGATTGTTATATAGCAATAATAATCCCAATTCCTCCTTGTATTGACTTTAGAAAGCTTAGAATCACAAATGTCACTCCTCTAATGGTTCACAAACACCAAGAGCAAGAGGATGAAGAGGAGAGAGGATGGAGACTGCCCTAAAACGTGTGAAACCCTAGAAGGATGCTTAGCCACGTTTTTGGGTCATAAGGGATCTATATATAGTTAGGCTATTAGGGTTATCTAACAAGGAAACCCTAATTTGGATGCTTAAGCCCTAAGCAACCCATGGATTCCTTTCCTTAAGGCCTTGGACGATTTCTTATGGGCTTCCCCATAGAATTCATCCACTCCTTAATACAAGGCAAACCATGGCCCAAATTGAAATTATCTTATAATTACAATTCCAGTCCCTTAAGTTTAATTAATCTCTTTTAGTCACAAAACCAATTACCAATTAATTATTTACTAATATTAATTAAACAATATGATTTCTCCTTTAATATATTATTCTCATAATATATTAATAAATCATATTTAATCCTTTCTCTCCATAATTCATCCTATCAAGTTGCTTTGGTGAAGGCAACCCAAAAGGACCATGCACCATCGGGTCAAGTACATACCAAAATAGTTATGGACTTAGACACTAATCCAATAGGTATAACCCTAGTCTCCACACTATATGAATATGTCTTTGGTTGGTGCAATTGGCACTAGTGCGAGTACACTAAGAGGGCTAGCTGATTTCACTAGAGAGAACCAAAGTATTCTTATTCTCAAGTTCTTCCAAGGTGTTTTGGTGATTTGTGATTCCACTTGAGGCTTCTACACTATTGGGGCTAAGCTCTTAATGCTTGAAGACATCAAGCTACACCAAAAGGTATGTCATCTAACTAGTCTTTGTAGTATAGTTGCCTCATAGTATGCTAGTTAGGATTAAAGCCTTGGAAAGTTCTTATTTGCATGTATAATAGAGAAAACATAGATCCAAGGTTTATAGGGTTGCATGTACACCATAGGAGTGTTAGAATGCTCAAAACCCAACAGTGGTATCAGAGCCTGGTTTGTTTTCAATTATACTTTATGTAAATTGCTAAAAAATGCTGAAAAAATCGATTTTCTGGCTTTCTGGGCACTGGACTCGTCGAGTCCACTGATGAACTCGCTGAGTCCATGAAGAAAATCATCCTACTCGTCGAGTAGGTTGATACACTCGACGAGTAGGAGCCCCAGACATCATATTTTCGAGTTTTTTTGGCTAGAAATAGACTAGGAACATTACCCTAAGCTGCTTTTGAACTTATAAACTTGCTTTTGGTGTGGTAATGTTCATACTAATCCAATTTCAAAGATGCTTGTCAATAGATTCATGTTTTGTATTAGTTTAAGTGTTATGCTAATTACATGAAAAAGTTTGATTCCAATTATCTTGTTCATATGAGTTGCTTAGATTAATAGAAAAGGTTGATTCATTATGTGTCTTTGATCCATTTTAATCTAAAAATTGATTCTAAAATGTGTTTGTGTAACTTGTCCTCAAGTTACATGAAAAGTCACATTAAAGTTTCTTAAAACTCATAAAAGTTGGCAATGGTTACAAAATGAAGAGTCTTGTCCACATTAAATGGTTTTATGACTCCATAACTTGTTCTCAAGTTATGGAGGTTCAAGAGTCACTTCATTAAATGATTAAAATGTGTAACCTTAATTAGTTCCATAAGTTACAAAGAAGAAGAGTTACATTCTTTAATAGTTAGTTTAAAGTCTTCCATAACTTGTCCTCATGTTATGGAACTTGAAGAGTTTTTAATTAAAACAACTTTAAACACATAAGTTATGGAATTAATTAGTTTTGAATATTTTCAAAACTTGCCCTCAAATTTTGGAATTTGAAAAGTTTTCTCTTATGAATACTTTAATTCCAAGTTTAGCCCTTAGAATTTGAAGAGTTAAAATTCAACCCTTATACTTTATAATATTATAAGTTAATAATTTATATATGTATAAGAGCAAGTCAGTCTTACCGTTAGTAGACCTAATTCATGAAGCCGATCTATAAGGGGGGTATAGGGTTACTGCCTATAAAATGGCAGTTTATGTTGGATTATTGTCTAGGTCCGTAACTATAATTGGTAAGACTTGACCCGACCCGGCATGGTCCATTTGGGTTGCATGACATCATGCATTTAGATAGACTATAATGAGAGAAATAACACTTAAGGTTTGTTAATATATTGTAAGCTCTAATATATTAATAAGATTATTTAATTAGTATTGATCAAGAGTTAATCTAGGGTTAATTAAGTGATCAAAAGAAGACTACTTAAATATATGGGTTGAGTGTGTAAATCATCCATACTTGTATAGCGGGCTAAGAGTCCATGGATTATCAAGTTGGGCTAAAACCCATAAGATGCTCCATGGATGCTCCATGGTATATTTGAACCCATGGATCCAAGGAAATGGAAAGCCATGACAATTAGGGTTTACCCTAATTGTCACTAACTATATAAGCATCTTATTGTTGACAAAATCGGCACTAGATGATATGTGAAAGGGCTAGCGGATTTTTATGAAGTGTGGATTTCTCTCTAATATATTCCAAGTGTATTTGGTGTTGTGTGAACCATTTGAGGTGTCACACTTGGGGCACTAGGCACTCAAGCTTCATGAAGACATTCTACATCGAAGAGGTATGTAATTCTAACTTGAGATATTCATATGAATCAATGTTATTATGCTAGTTAGGATGAATACCTTGGAAAGTTCATATTTACATGTATAATAGAGAAAACATAGATCCAAGGTATTTAGGGTTGCATGTACACTTAGGAATGTTAGAATGCTCAAAACCCAACAGTTTAATGGGTGTCCACTCTCACCCACCGCTTCCTTGACTGGTGGAGGGTTGTTAGCTGAACGGGTAGGACAAAGACTATAAATTCTCCCTTCATTAAAAGTATTAATGATAAATACTAAGTAACTAAACCTTTTATAAATACCCAATCTTAGTTACTTAGGAAAATGTGAATAAGGTGCTAATCCATGAAATTACACTTTGCACTTTCTTTAAGTTGGTTAGTGGAGCGTGTGTGGTTAACCGGCACACTAACTCATATTTAACAAGGTAAGAAAAGGGTAACTTAATGTTTATCATAGTATCGATGGAGCGTATGTGGTTAACCGGCACATCGATTGAGGGGTAAACACTTAAGGGTACCAAGTAATTTGCATGGTTACTTCACGCCTTGTTTTGTGATCCTCGGCATCCCAGTCACAAAACTTGAAAGGCACACTCGAGATTGAAATATGCCACTGAAAAGTTCAATGAATCTCAAAAGAACTAGGAGTTTCAAAACCAATTAAAACCTAATAATACATTTTGTTTATCTTGGTGGAAATTGGTGAATCGTCATTCACCTACCTTCAAATATTTTATAACTTGGATTACGACATCCCTCTTCCAAGTTATAAAATAGTTTGTTGGGTCCTAGCCTTAATATTTCATATTGGGTGTTATATTAAGGACTTTAGATCAACTATCTTGAATATCTTTGAAAAGATGTCTAGTTCAGACATCTATGATCTTCCCAAATCTTTTGGAACTTCACCTCCACCACCTCCTACAATTATTCTCCCTAACCAACAAGTTCAAGGTCACTCAAGCCCTATTGGCAAGCAAGGTCTATGTGTGATCGAATCTTCGAGATGAAGTCACATATTGACAAGCTGAGAGAGTTGGGTGTCAAACTCTTGAGAAAGTTGGTGGTTCAATCACTTTCTAAGTCACATAGTGAATTCCTTTGGGACTTTTATGAAACAGACTATGACATGACCCTTAATGATCTTATCTATTTGCTTGGTGTTGCTGAATCAACAACAATTTGGAGCAATGGGAGAGAAAATTTGATTAGTATATCAACTTCCCAAACTACCATGGACATTAACAATGGTAACATTGGATATCTAGAAAAGCCTTCTCTTCCCATGGAAAGGGATTAACCATAGTCAACTAGGTTGACGAAATGGTAAAGAGAAAGGCTAAGTCTGCGATAGTCCCATGTACCATTCCCAAAGGATCCATATAGTTCTATTGCCAAAAGGAAAGGGATTGGTTGCGAAGCTGCCAAATTTACCTGAAAGATCATATGGCTGGTAAAGTCAATAAGTTTGACTCTACTTCAGGTAAAGTCCACTATCGAACTCTATTAAGTTTCTATTTTGAGATTCTTACTACATGATATG
Source organism: Lactuca serriola (assembly GCF_051521515.1). Lineage (NCBI taxonomy): Eukaryota > Viridiplantae > Streptophyta > Magnoliopsida > Asterales > Asteraceae > Lactuca > Lactuca serriola. Next base: position 88,007,648 of record NC_136415.1, read on the forward strand.
ACTGGGTCACATTTTGATGTTTTAAGAATCAAAGGAAAAATGAAGGAAACTTAAAGAAAGAGTATGTTGAATCTGACCGCGAAGATGGATTTCTATCGCTTGATTGAAGATCAGATTCTTGAGCTACTTCTTAGGAGTTATGATAGAATGCTAGGAAACATGTAATAACATAGTTTACATTTCAAGTTACATTTTAAGGAAAAAGTTTTCTCCGCATTTTAAAATAAATAAAAGTTTGTTTTACTTTATTTTTATCTACTTACAATGACATTCATGAAAACTTGATGTTTGTATGTTTATAGTAATATTGGAAATATGAATTTGATTCTTTCATTTGTGGTAGTATCTAAATTTACCAAATATGGAAATATTCTCATCACCCAAGTTTCAATTGGACCGAAAATTGGAATCATACAAGGTGTTGAGTGTGATGTGTGAGAATTTTCAACTTTGGAAACTTAAGACTAGTTCCGTGTTCACATGTATATGTGACTCAAGTAAAGGACTAAGGGGTCTAGTACACACTCTTGTGCACTGACCAAGCCCACCACAAATGATCGTTAAGACTATTCATCATGATTTACTAAAGTTTAGTAAATATGGTTATACTTACAAGCTTAGGTATAATTCTAAAACATTGGAAAAGTTTCAATGTATGACAGAACGAATAAGAAGAATCAAATTAGGCAGAAGGATAAAAAATTTCTCAACTCTGAAAAGAAGGGAGAGTACTTTAGTATCATGTTGTAAGATCATCTTAATGATTTTGAGACCTGATCACAATTCATCCTCTAAGTGCATTCTGATAGTTAAGAAGAGGAGTTATGAATTGTTGAAGTGGTTAAATCAAGAAGATGATTCATAAATCGTTCCAAAAACAATTCTTAGAGTTATACTCTAAGATTGTAACTTGAGTGACATGTCTTAAAAGATGTTTAAAAACACTTGTCAAATGTAAGAGTAAAAGTGTCCTACTCTTGTACATTTGAAATTGGTAAGTTGTGATGTTTTGGATAAAACAAAGACCAACTTAGGCCAATTGTGTGAAGTGTTTTTCTTGATAAAGAGTTTGCACTATCTCTTGAATATTTGGCAAGATAGTCTTATATGTCAAGAGGACAGTGGGAGTCTTAAAGATCCCAAAAAGAATTTCAAGATCTAATCAAAAATAAAAAACATGTAGTTTAACACTAGCACACGACGTGAGGTTTATAACCTATCGTGTTGAAATCTTTCTATTTCTGTGCCCATTCCAGTTAAAGTTGGCTTTGCATATGAGTTCTTAAAGTTCTCAATTGGTTGCATATCAACTTGGAAGCAATGGCAGACCCTTGAGCTGCCAGGTGGCAAGAATTTAAGATTGCACAAGTTCAGTCCATATGAATTTGGAATTGTCACTAATCTTGTCCTGTGATTATGGTTTTGACAAAAAAATTCACATGGAAAGGAACACATATACCATAAAATCTAAGGGTCATAAGGTTTCTCTACGATTCATGAAAATGATGGTGAGGAAAAACTTCCACCAAGTAGATTTGAAGCAGATAGCAAAGGTCTAAACAATTGAGACTATGATTATGACATCCTTTTTCATAGTTCTGAAATTGTTTAGACACACCTGTGAGCTATCTAAGATAAGGTGTATGATTTTGATAAAGTATTATCAAAGCAATCTAGTATTGACCTCTAGAAGTCCAGTTATTTTCTGGATACATGTCAAAGCTAGTGGGAGCATAAGTCTTATGCTAATAATCATCATGTTAGTGGGAGCATGATAATTATGATAACTATTGCAAGTTAGCAATGTTAATTGTAGAAAACAAAAGTTTCAATCCGTGAGGTTGCAGGGGTTGAAAAAGTTGTTTTGCTATAAATAAGGGAGAGGAAATTATACTTCATTTCAATTCTAAAAGGCTTAGATTGAGATTTTAATCATCTTTGTCAAGAATATATATATATATATATATATATATATATATATATATATATATATATATGAATTTAATGTTGGTTTGGTTCAACTTAAGAAAATTCTATATATTGTGTTCTCAAAATTCAATTATGATTATGACATCCCTTTTCATTGTCAAATTTTGAGAATATGGCAAACAAAAAATTATTATGGGAAAAGACTGGTCTAGAACCATGTCTTTATGTGAAACATCATGAATCGTGTCCCAGTTACTTTGGGTACAAGATCGATTACATGTGATATAATATTTATCCTTTCTGAATTTTCCAAATGCCTTGGGGCATTAAGAAGGAAAATGTATAGAATTAGATATGACTAAAGTGATTAAGCAATTGTCGAGGACAATCTAAGGTTTACCAAAGATTGGTTCCTCAAGGACAGTTGGAAGTATAGTGTGAATTTTGGAAGGGCCATATTGACATAGTCTGAAAAGAGGCAACTCTTGTTCAGAAGTGGTAGTCAAAATGGGAATATAGAGTTGTCTCCATAGATAGAAGCAATCTATGTAAGAATAGAAAAAAACTTAGTGCAAGAAGCATGTTCAAAGCAATGCATACTTTGAACATAAGGCTTTGTGTCCATGGAGTAGGTATTCATTGGAATACCCTGTAATGGTTGTTGACAAGTCTTTGCGACTTTGTACACATTCATTGCAAGAGGGTAGTGCATTTAAGTTTAAATTATAATAAGGTTTCGATTTGGGAGTGTGAAATTAGAATCATAGAAAGTTTGGTCAATTGATTTATTTCACAAAGTAAGGATCATAGACAAACATAGAGTGCATACTTGGTGTATGGCAAAGCTATTGTTTAGAAAAACATAGTGTACATGCTTGGAGCATGGGACAACTAGTGTTTTTAATTCAAGTATAAAGTTGATAAAACCGAAACAATGAATAATGTGTAATCAATATGGTGATAAATAAAAGTGGTCTATTTATATTCATAGGGTTTGATACCATATTTGATTCATTTATTCTTGTGTTTCACTTTGCATGTTTTGACTTCCACAATAACTTGGTTATTCTTCCAGAATGACTAAGTTATTCAAACCATCCACAGTCGGTCGTATGTTGGAAGTAGATATGAATCAAGACTGTCATGGGTTGGCTTGTAGAGGTCCAAGTTGGTGGACAAAGTTGTGCTACAACACTCATGAGTGCTCATAAGTTCTGAGTACTGGATTAAACCCGCGCTCATTTGAATCACTTCATGGATTTTATCATGAGTGATCATGAGACGATAATATCTTATATTCTTCAAACCTAGAGATATGAGTTGTTACTATGAGTTGGTTGTACATTGATTGCATGAAACCGCATTGGTAACTCGATGTTATAAAATGTGCCTTTGTGTATGATTCACCAAGTAGCAGAACAAGCCATATGAGTCGAAGTTTATCCATTCCTTTTACCTTCGGGATAAAAGCGATATCTGTGGGCCCCTCGATGATTTAACGATGACACATGTGAGTGCTTGGCCAAGCCAACACTGATTTGATTTGTGCAATCAGTCAGTCTTCATGAATCGGAAATCATGAAACAACAAATGGACAGAGAGAATGATTATAATCCATGTCTCAATCCATATGATATCTATAATGGAGGAATATCTGATCCTTTATCTAATGGACAAGTCATTTACAAGATCAGAGTTCGACAGCGGCTTTAACAACTACGATTGCCAATTAGGTTTTGAAGTCATACTCAATAATAGTTTTAGACTTATCCAAGTGGGATACTGTTAGATTAATGTCTAAGTCCATAACTATATTTGGTATGTACTTGACCCGACCCGGCATGGTCCATTTGGGTTGCACTTCACCGACACAATTTATATGGATAGTCTTTTGTGAATAGTATATTTATGATTTATATTAATATATTATAAGTTCTAATATATTAATATGGAATCATATTATTTAATTAGTATTGATCAAGACTTAATTTAGAATTAATTAAGTGATCAAAAGAACTAATTATGGAATGGGCGAAGTTCATTTAGGTTGGGCTAAGCTTTCATGGATAGTCCATGGAGTGTTTAACCCATGGATCATATGAAATGAAAGGTCATGGGTTTAACCCTAGTCTCCATACTATATAAAGATGTCCTTGGTTGGTGAAATTGGCACTAGTGTGGGTACACTAAGAGGGCTAGCAGATTTCACTAGAGAGAACCAAAGTGTTCTTATTCTCTAGTTCTTCCAAGGTGTTTTGGTGATTTGTGATTCCACTTGAGGCTTCCACACTATTGGGGCTAAGCTCTTAAATCTTGAACACATCAAGCTACACTAAAAGGTATGTCATCTAACTAGTCTTTGTAGTATAGTTGCCTTATAGTATGCTAGTTAGGATTAAAGCCTTGGAAAGTTCTTATTTGCATGTATAATAGAGAAAACATAGATCCAAGGTTTATAGGGTTGCATGTACACCATAGGAGTGTTAGAATGCTCAAACCCCAACAACCTTGTCATTAAGTTGTTTAGTAGGAGTTGGAGAACGAGGAGGTGTAGAACCTCTTGGTGAACCTTCGAGCCGAACTTCTTCTTCCTCATTTGCCGAATGCTCCTTATCATGTTCTGAACTAGAAGGGGAAGGATCCTTTGGTCTCCTTGCCATTTTCTTGACTTTCTTTGGAGCTGAAGAGGCAGCTTTTTCAGCCTTTCGCTTCTTGGATTTGACAGTCTTTTTAGAAGGACCTTCGGTTTCCACCTTCTTGGTGACTGCTCTCTTCCCTCGCTTTGCTGGCTTCTCCATAGAATCTAATGAAACTTGCATTTCAGGAGTCAACTCTTTTGGAACCTTGGGAGGAAGCTTCCGGTACTCAGCCATCACATGACTTTTGCTCGACACACACCTATACATTATTTTAGGTATCGAACCATTGTGACAAAACTTGGTGGCATCAGAGAAGATAATCTTCGTGGTATGAAAAGAAGCCATAGAGGAGAGCATCACATCTTCCATAACTGGAATCTAAAAGTTCTCAATGGCCCTTCGGGTGATTATGGTCTAGAAACGACCACAGGAAATCTCTGAATGTCTTGTTGAGGAGTTGAGACTTCGCACCAATTGCGACTAGATAATACAAACATAATCAAGGTTAATAACATTGTAGAGACCCTAGAGAATGGTCATAAAACCTTTACTTGTACCATCTGACCCAGCTACTCGTTCCGCCAAACCCTTGTTGATAAGAGTAAGTAATCTATTCCATTGTTGTGGCAAACAAGATTTCCTGAACTTTGTCATTGTTGTAAGGACATCAGTATACCCCATATCATAGAACATTGAGAATAACTGAGTCGTAGTGATGAGATCAGGAGAGATGACAGAAGCATCGACGGCAAGCCCTAGCAGAGAGCAGAACTGGAATTTCAAAATGGATGACTTGTGATATAAAATTTGAAAGTAGATCCTCTCCTTGTTCTTGTCATAAGATGCAGTTGAGTATACTTGTGACAACAGAGACATGGGAACTGATTCCACCTACGTAAGAGCGATTACCAGTGGAGAGTACTTGAGACATTCAACAACGTGGAGCATGTATGAACCATACAAGAATGGGTTGATTTGAATGATCATGTTCTGATTAGGTTTGATCACAAGCAATGTTGATGAAGCAGTTTGATCTTGAAGAGATGATGATTCCGCCATTGTTGATGCAAAGAAGAAGATGAACAGTTGAAGATCGCCTGTAGTATTTGAGAGAGTTTGAAGAAGGTAAGAAGGTACAATAGGTGCGAGAAATCCATTATATATCATTTCCAGGAGAGAGAAAGAATCTCTTGTGATGAGGATACGATCACTGAAACGTCGCCTGAAAAAGCGGGATTTGATAGCTTGGTATCCCCAGATAGACGTCATCAAGCGTGGGTTTAAGAACCGTTTCAAATTCACACGCCCAATATTAATGGTTAGCCGATGACTTGGTTCAAAATCTTATCCACACACCGTCTATTCAAAACAATCTTCAACTTGTAGAATTTTGGAAAATAATATGTCAAAATAACCACTTTCGCTCCAAAAAAAACTGAAGCGTACCATTAGTAACATCAACCAGAATTTTGGAAAATCACAAAGAATTTTTGTGCAAGAGTGTGCCAAAGATAAAGAAATAAAGCGAAATGTGTATAGGATGTGAGTGATGTCAAATAAGACATGAAGCAGATGATCCCGGGCACGAATCTCTTCCTTCAAAGTCAAGAGAGACTTGAAGAGCTTGTGTGGTTTCCTGAGAAAATACGATTGAGTGTTTGTTAAGAAAAACCGAAAGGATTTTGTTCAAATAATGGAACTAAAGGGTGGCTTATCTTCAACCGAACTTCGATACTTAATATAAGACCGAAAGTTGAGTGAAGTAATTGTGAGACTGATGTGATCTGTTGAACAAGTTGGTTGGATACAATTTGTTGTGATTGATTATGTAATAGAAATCTGAAAAACAAAAACTAAACTGGATCTTTTGGGAAGAAATGCCTTGGTGTTAGACAATTTCATAAAGATCACTCAAAAATAAAAAGATATTTCATTAGGGAACAAGTGAGGCCTTGAATATTAATATTCATCGTAAATTTATTATTGGTGTTGGATTTTGGGTCTCACTTAGCACGTGGTGTATGTATCTAAGATCATAAACATAGATTTTGTGTAACCATAAACCTTAGTGGTAATAGCTGAGAGTCTCAAGGGCTACATTGGTGAAACGAAATTTGATGGAGAATGTAGAGGAGGTTGTTAAAGAACCGAAAGTACCCCTACTATATAAAAGTGACAAAGCAGAAAACTCTTAACTCATTTGAGAAGAGTAAGGTAGCTCATGACTTGAGTGAATGTAGCGGCCTGATTGGGAAGAAACGATAGGTATAGATCGAATCATTAAGGCCTCACTCATAGTCTTAGAGGCTTTGGTCTACATGCAACAGCATGCTTCTAGGGACATTTAACTAGTTCAAATTAAAATTGTCATACCTATCCTAGCTCCAATTCATGTAGCAACGATGTCCTTGGTACCTAGTAAAGAGAATAAACAAAGACAAACAAACCACACACACGAGCAAAACCAAAAAAAATAAAAGATAAAATCTTTTTGGAATTTTGAATTTTCTAAAAAATAACAAAAACAAAATATTTTTGGATTTTTGAACTGTCTGAAAAGTAATAAAAACAGAAAAATAAACAAGAATAAACGAAGTTAATTCTAGAAACTCTAGGAATAAAAATAAAATAGAAAATAAAGCAAGTAAAAAGTTTAAAAGAAGTTTCCAATGTATACAACTGAAAACTAACCTTAAAGAAATGAAGAGAATTAAGCCGAGCATTCGGTTTATTTCGGTTCCCGAAAATTCCGGAACCGAAATAGACCGAGCGTTCGCTCTATTTCGCTTGACTAATTTTTAGAGAGAGTTTTGAGGGTTTGGTACCGACTCTGCTTCCATCATTCCCAAACCTTGTAAAATTTTATTGAAGCTTGCTTCTGGTAGGGCTTTAGTAAAGATGTCAGCTAGTTGATCAGAGGACCGAACGAAATGAACTTTGAAGTTTCCATCTTCAACATGGTCCTTGATGAAATGGTATCTTAGTGCAATATGCTTTGTGTTTGAGGGTTGCATTGGATTGTGACATATTCTTATCGCGCTTTTAGAGTCACAATATAGAGGTATTTTCTTCATACTTAGTCTGTAGTCTCTTAGTTGGCTGTGTATCCAGAGCACTTGTGAGGTACAAGATGTCGCATCTATGTACTTAGCTTCGGCTGTTGAAAGAGACACACAGGTTTTCTTCTTAGACTGGTAGCTAACAAGTTTACCATCAAGGAATTGGCATCCTCTAGTTGTGCTCTTTCGGTCTAGACCGCATCCTCCAAGATCGGCTTGAACAAAGAATCCGGATTTAGCAGGGTACCAAAGACTGAGAGACGAGGTTCACTTAAGATAATAGAAAATGTTTTTCACTGCTACCGTGTGAGGTTCTCTTGGATTTGCTTGAAACCTGGCACAATAACAAATAGATAACATAATGTCCGGTATACTAGTTGTTAGATACATAAGAGACCCTATCATTTGACGATAGAGTGTTACATCAACAACAGGTTTCTCGAGAGATGAAGTTAACTTCATGCCAAACGCCATCGGAACCTTCACCTTCGAATCTCCCGTCATACCGAACTTCGCCAGCAAATTCTTTATGTAGGACTCCTGGTTAATAAAAATACCTTCTGGTACCTGTCCTATATTTAATCCAAGGAAAATTTTAATTGGACCTATTGCGCTCATTTCAAATTTAGTCTCCATCAACTTCCTGAATTAAGTCGTTAAGCTAGGATTCGTGGAGCCGAAGATGCTATCATCGACATAAATCTGAACTATCATTAAATGTTCGCCTTCTTTCTTTCGAAAGAAGGTTGGGTCAACCGAACCTTGCTTGAATTTCGACATTTTAAGAAAGCGAGTTAACGTTTCATACCAGACCCACGGTGCTTGCTTCAGACCATATATAGCTTTATCCAAAACATAGCATTGATCAGGGAATTTCTCGTTCACGAACCCAGGAGGTTGTTCAACGTACACCGTTTCTTCTAGTTCTCCATTTAAGAAAGCACATTTCACATCCATCTGGAAAACTTCGAAGTTTTTATGTGCAACACATGCTAGAAAGATTCTAACTGATTCCAACTTTGCTACAGGAGCGAAGGTCTCCTCATAATCTATTCCTTCTTCCTGACAATATCCCTTCACCACTAGCCGAGCCTTATTGCGAATGACGTTGCCCTCTTTATCCAACTTGTTCCTGAAGACCCATTTTAAGCCGACCACAAAAGCATCCTTTGGAGTGGGAACCAGTCTCTAAAATCGATTACGTTCAAACTCATGGAGTTCATCTTGCATTGCTTATACCCAATCAGCGTGATTAAGTGCAACATTAACCGTCTTTGGCTCGATTTTGGAGATAAACGAATTAAACATGTAGAATTCAACATTAGAGAATAAAGCAGTTTGTTTCGCTATCAATTGAGAGCGTGTGAGAACTCGCTCAGATGATTCACCAATTATTTGTGTTTTGGGATGATCCTTAGTCCATTTTGTTAGAGGAGGGTAATTCGGGTCATAAACAGGATCCAACTCTGCATTTACCTCTTCTTCATATTCTGATTGATCACCTTCGTCATTTGTATTTTCATTCTCCCCCTCAAATGGCGAAGCGTATCCCATGTCAGATTAAGGATTCTCCCCCTCAGTTGTAGTTGGATTCTCCCCCTCGATTGACAATTCGATTATTTTAGATACAAATGAACCCTCCCCCTTGAACATTAAGCTGTTACTTGGAGGGTCAGTTGAGGGTTGACCATCAGTTGGTTTAGAAGGATCATTTTCCATATCTTTTGCAGCTTCAACGATGATCTTTTTCAGATCGTCGATTTTGTTGTCTGCTGCTTTCGCCTCCGAGTGTATAGCCTTTTCTGGTTCATCAAATAGCCTTATGTAGTCTTCAAAAAAGTTGGAAATGGGAATCGAGACTTGTCCTGATTTTGGAAATATTTCCCCCATGGTACTTTCGCTTGTTTGAACTTTCTTCATGTAGTTGTCATCAAAGGTTACATAGTAGGTTTCTTCAATACGCTTGGAGTGTTTATTCAAAGCCCTATATGCCTTTAAAGTGAGTGAATAACCAAGAAAAATTCCATCATCGGCTTTGACGTCGAACTTGTTTCGGTTCTCTTTGGAGTTGAAAATGAAGCATCTTGAACCGAACACGTGAAAAAATTTAATGTTGGGCTTCCGATCGCTCAGAATCTCATACGGAGTTATGGAGAATCATCTGTTAAGTAAGGATCGGTTCTGAGTATAGCATGCAGTTGCAACAGCATCAACCCAGAAGTATAGCAGAAGAGAAGTGAAGCTCAGCATGGTTCGGGCTGCCTCACATAAGGAACGGTTTCGTCTTTCAACAATTCCATTATGTTGTGGTGTATAGGGAGCAAAGAAGTTGTGAGATATTCCCTTTTCAGCAATAGAATCTTCAAAGTCTTTATTCTTGAATTCAAGCCCATTGTCACTTCTAATGTTCCTCACCATCTTTCGCAGCTGCAGTTCCACTTGCTTGATAAACACCTTCAACTTGGGAGTTGCATCTGATTTCTGTTTAAGAAAGAAAACCCAGGTGAAGCGTGAAAAATCATCTATTATGACAAGAATGAACTTACTACCACCGATGCTTTCGATAGTCGAAGGTCCACATAATTCAATACGCAGAAGTTCAAGAACTTCAACAATCTTTGTATTGATACGTGTGGGATGGCTCTTTCTGCTTTGCTTTCCCATCTCACACGCTGCACACAAGTGTTCCTTATCAAACTTGAGAAGAGGAAGGCCTCGAACATGATCACCAAACACCAACTTAATAATATCTTCGAAGTTCAGGTGCGCTAGTCGTCAGTGCCATAACCAACTTTCGTCAGAGTTCGCCTTTGACAGCAGGCATATTGCTGGTTTTCCTCGAATTGGGTTGAGATTTAAAGGATACCTCTCTCCCTTGCGTTCAGACTTCAACAGAACTCTTTTGGATTGCTTTTCAATAATTTCTAATCCCTCATCATCGAATGAAACTTTCAAACCTGTTCCCACAACCAACTGAGATACACTGATGAGGTTGTGCTGCAATCCTTCTACGTAAGCCACTTTTCGAATTGTGAATTCTCCATTGCTTATCATTCCATATCCTTTGATTGTGCCGTAGGAATTGTTTCCATACTTTACACGTCCGCCATTCTCAAGGGACTGAAACTCCCTCAGCTCTTCCCTCCTTCCTATCATGTGATGTGAGCCACCACTGTCTGTGTACCATTCGTCATCGAACTGCTCGTCACTTATAACCTACAAATTCAAGCAGATTTAGGAACCCAAAGTCTCTTGGGCCCTGGTAAGTGTTTTACAGAAAAAGGAATAGCAACGGAAATATCAACCAAATAAGTTCTTTTTATTAGAGTGGTTTTGTCTTTTCTTTTGATAATGTAAACTTTTATTTTATTTTTATCTTGTTTAAATTGTCGTGTTTCAGATGGTGTTTTGTTAGTTGGTTTTGGAATATTCTTTTGAGTCCTAGGGTTAGCTAACTTTTTCTTATTATTGATTTCAGAGTTTGAATCAAGATTTCCCTTTTCTTTGATATCCTTCACTGAATAAGGCTTTTGTTGGCAAAAAGACGGACCGAAACAAGACTTTTGGTTCTCAGCCTTGGCGTTAGTACCAAAAATGGATGTTTGGTTCTGAGCTATGGTGTTGGACCCGAAACTGGATGTTCGGTTCTAAGCTTTGGAATAATAGGAGCTGGGACTGAAACTTTCCTTTAGGTTGATCTTTGGCTTGTCATTTCCTTTGACATTTGACTCTTTCATGTAACAAACATGGTTAGGGTTTTGAGACTGCCAAAACTGTTTTCACTCATTCAGATTCTTCATGTATCTCTGATTTCTTTGGCGTTTTTGTTTAGCCGTCTGCTTTTGAGATTTATGAATATTGAAGCTTGATTTCGGCTTCTCCTTTTGAGCTCCGATTGTCTTGGAAGATACATTGGATGCTTTCTTTGGTTCTTCTTGTATCGCTTTTGTTCCACTCATGCTTGGTTTATCAAAACTTGAGGGTTTGTTGATGGTGTAACAACCAAAAATTTCAACCAAATTAAAACATTTTATCTCATTCGAAAACCATTACGTTCATACATCTCATTTCCAAAATAGTTTAAACATCAGAGTATCCCCCAGAGCCATATCATAGAAATCATAAAACATGAGGAGCGGTACGATCACGCCTTCGCCTTGCCACGATCTCCTGAAGCACCTGAAACAATAAACCACAACTATAAGCCCGAAAGCTTAGTGAGTTCCCCCAAAGTACCCATACACACATAAACCTATGCATACAACAAAGAACGACATATTGCGGGTCCAATCAACCTTCTGGTTGGAATACCCCTGGCCCTCAACCATCGGGTTGGAATGCCTACAAGACATGATCCCAATCATCCTACCAGGATGGAATACTCTTGGCCCACAACCATCGGGTTGGAATGCCCAAACACCTATACGTACAACAATAACTACTATGGGTCTAATCATCTCACAAGATGGAATACCCCGGGCCCACAACCATCGGGTTGGAATGCCAACCTACTATGAGTCCAATCATCCTACCGGAATGGAATACTCCTGGCCCACAACCATCGCGTTGGAATGCCCCACTCCCTATACATACAGTAACTACTACTACTACTATAGGTCTAATCATCTTGCAAGATGGAATACCCCAGGCCCACAGCCATCGGGTTGGAATGCCAACCTACTATGAGTCCAATCATCCTACCGGGATGGAATACTCCAGGCCCACACTAGCAAACATGCACACATAACAGGCAACCACAGAATACTCTACAAAGCAACATACTAGGGCCCTATCATCCTACCGAGATGGAATACCCTCTGCTACTGCACAACATACATAACCCGTAGGTAACCTCCTACCAACATACATAAGGCAAGACCAACTACAAGTCTATACTCATAACTGCTACCCAACTACCAAGGTGCTGATCCAACAGAACTAGCCATCTCTTAACTATCCACTCCGCTAGGATACTAAGCTAACAAGGCAAATCCTCATATCATCATCCTATATACCAGGATACTAGCAAGAATAACATCACAAAACATAACAAGCTCTAAACAACAATTCAAAGGGCCGGCCTCGGTGCCTTATACCCTTGAGTACAGTGAGGATAACTCACCTTGCAACTGCCGAAATCCTGCAAATCTCTGACTGCTGACTCATCGGAAATCCCAACTATCACATGCAAATCATCACATTAGAATCCAACATGAATTTCTAGGCCAAATGCCCACAACACCCATTAAGTCCATTATCCTCTTATTGGGCCAAGGCTCAAAACCAAATCCTCATGTAAAGCCCAATATTGGCCCAATTTACTAAATTGGGCCCACCTTTCCAAACGGGCCTAGATCCAAGGTCCATAAAAATTATTGGGTCCAATTTACTCAATCCATATTGTTCAGTCATGACCCAAGCCTAACTAGCCCAATTACTCAAGGCCCAAATTGAAAACCCAACAGAGGACGTACGATGGGCGTACTCCTCTGGTACGTGGGGCGTACGCTCTTCTCTACCAAAAATCCTTCCAAGTGCTTAACGGCTTAAGCACTTAAGCCCATATGCTAGATCCAGTGACAAAAAGGGCCTAGGACTCATAAAGTCTCAATCTTTATCCTTTTGGACGTCCATAAAGCTCTTAAGTCAACGTCTTAACACATTAAGACCTTCCTACTTCTTACATGTGACAATCAAAGCCATTGGGACCTCATTTTTCTTACTAAAGACCTCTCCAATGGTCTAAAAGGATAGTTCATCTTAACCAAAACACATCATGCATCAAAATGGGGGTTTTTGGGACAAGAATGGTGTCAAAACTTCACCGTACATGGATCTACACAATATAGATGTCAAGCAAGAAGCTTTATACCTTCAAGTGGTTGCCAAGGGTAATGCTATCACGGATCTACAAGCTCCAGCCACCAAGTTCCTTCTTTGTCAACCTCTTCTTTCTCCTTCTAAGCTTTTCTTTGCCAAAATAAGCTCCACAAGGCCAACACACCCAACAATGGAGATGGAATGGCTATCTAGGTTTTTCTGAGGATAAGGGAATTGATATGGAGGCTAGGGTTAATCCTTTATGTTCTTTAAATAGTGGTTGGCCCCAAAATTAGGGTTTTAAGACGCTGAGCGTACGTTGGGCGTAACTCTAGTACGCTAGGTGTACGCGTCCTTGCACCCGTGGTCATTCCTTCTACTATGCTAGGTGTAACCCAGCCTACGATGGGCGTACCCACGCGTGTCCCAAACGCATGCATGGCCCTTCCTTGACAACGTCTCTCATTAAGTGCCATAAATGTCAATATCTTCAAAGTGTCATAACTCCTTTATTCTAAGTCTGTTTCCGACGAACTTTATACCCACGAAAAGGTGGCAAGAAACCCGACACTTCTAGCAACACACCCCGACTCGAAACCTTCTCAAATAAAACCCATTGCCCATAAAAGACCGAAACACCCTTACTCTTGATCTCAGGGATCCATAAATAATTACTTTTAGAACGGGGCGTTACAATTCTCCCCCACTTAAATATGATTTCGCCCTCGAAATCACCAATTGCCAACTTTGGCTACCCAAAATCCCGAAAGGCACCTTCACGCCCCTAAAGCGTGACGACAACCAAGGGAGGCTAAGCCCACTAGAACTCCATGTCGAAGAGGTACCTACTCCTTCTCATGCAGTCTTAAATACCTACCTCTCCGGAAAGCCCTGAACTTGGAAAGTTAGATTGGATCCGTCTCCCAAACAGGCCGCTCAAACTAACCATCACCTACCTCTTCGCATTGCTATAGAAATGGACTACTCAATCTTGGGAACCTGAAAATAGGACCACGAATCATACTCTGCCGTCAGCTACACTTGCTCCCTTATAACTCATACCCAAACGCATGCAACAATACTCTTACCAACACTCACACCTGGCCCAATCAGCGTCGGGCTGGAATACCAGGCATGCTTACGACGGGTCCGCTCATCCCTAGGATGGAATACCCTCGCATACCCACACACGTTTGGCCCAATCAACCCTCGGGTTAGAATACCAAATGCATCAGGTCCAATCAATCATAGGGTCCGGTCATCCTCAAGATGGAATACCCCAGATTGGAATACCTCCACATATATAACTCAACCTATAACCATACTCGGAACCAAGGATCTTGTCCTTGCGTCGCCCTCGAACCCTTCGGTTTGCCACAACAGAGTGTAACCCACTCATACCTCCCTATCACAATCTCTAGGTCCTTGACCTTCGACTGTAATACCTTTACACAGTCCTCATCACCAGTCCAGACTGCTCCAAAGTCTGTTAACCTGCTATATCTCCTTCCCATGTCCAAACCTCCAATCTGGAGCCACTATTTCCCCTCCTCTTCCAAGGAGACTGAAAGCATGCCTACGCGTCATCCAACATTGCCACAGCGACATATCCTCGCTATACATCCCCCTTAGCGGTGTTCACCACTATCTCATAACATGCATACATACTCAGAGACTGATCACATAACCAACAACCCATAAGGGCTTTACAAGGTCTTAACCCATTAAGACCTTCGTACTTCTTACATGTGACAATGAAAGCCATTGGGACCTCATTTTTCTTACTCAAGACCTCTCCAATGGTCTGAAAGGACAGCTCATCTTAACCAAAACACATCATGCATCAAAATGGGGGGGGTTTTGGGACAAGAATGGTGTCAAAACTTCACCATGCATAGATCTACACAAAATAGGTGTCAAGCAAGAAGCTTTATACCTTCAAGTGGTTGCCAAGGGTGATGTTATCATGGATCTGCAAGCTCCAGCCACCAAGTTCCTTCTTTGCCAACCTCTTCTTTCTCCTTATAAGCTTTCCTTTGCCAAACTATGCTCTACAACGACAACACACACCCAACAATGGAGATGGAATGGCTATCTAGGGTTTTTTGAGGATAAGGGAACATATATGGAGGGTAGGGTTGATCCCTTATGTTCTTTAAGTAGTGGCTGGCCCCATAATTAGGGTTTTAAGACTCTGAGCATACGCTGGGCGTAACTCTAGTACGCTGGGCGTACGCGTCCTTGCACCCGCGGTCATTCCTTCTACTACGTTGGGCGTAACCCAGCCTACATTAGGCGTACCCACGCGCGTCCCAAACGCATGCATGGCCCCTCTTTGACAACTTCTCCCATTAAGTGCCATAAATGTCAATATATTCAAAGTGTCATAACTCCTTTATTCTAAGTCTATTTCAGACGAACATTATATCCACGAAAAGGTGGCGAGAATCCTGACGCTTCTAGCAACACACCCCGACCCGAAACCTTCTCAAGTAAAACCAATTTTCTAGAAAAGACCGAAATGCCCTTACTCTTGATCTCAGGGATCCATAAATAATT
The DNA here is from genome assembly GCF_051521515.1 of Lactuca serriola. Lineage (NCBI taxonomy): Eukaryota > Viridiplantae > Streptophyta > Magnoliopsida > Asterales > Asteraceae > Lactuca > Lactuca serriola. Next base: position 88,023,654 of record NC_136415.1, read on the forward strand.
AATTTTAGAACGGGGCGTTACAGATGGGTTCAGCAACATATCTACCCCTTACATTCCACGAGGTTCGCTCCGATAAGCCGACGGTTTCGTCTGCATTGTCGATAGGGGCGGACCAGAGGTAATTGTCACACCCTTCAACATCGTCTTTGTCAACCAAGATTTTCAATTATGCCATTTGTTTCTTGGTGACACCTTCAATAGCATATACTTGATTTTGCACTGTTTGAACTTTCTGATAGACAACTGCTTTTTCTTTGATTTTCTTCGACTTGTCCTTTGACGGGTGAGCATATTCAACCGAGTTCTCAGATATGAGTGGTTTTTCACTCTCGGTTTTGCTCTTCAAAAATTCAGAGTAATCAACCACATCTTCCACCGTGATTTCGCTCATTTCACTTTCCTCATCAAATTCTGACGTGTTTTCTATATTCATTTTATGTTCTGACATTAATTTGGAATTTGACGAGTCAAATGTTTGAATGGTCTCAGACTTAATTTTCAACCTATCATTTTCATCCAAAAGATTTTTGAGCATGCATTTGTGTTCCTTGGAGTCAATGAAGGTGTCAATCTTGTCCAGTCCTATTTTGTAAGTGATGGAAGTCTCGTCTGATGATATTATTGATTCACACTCAGCAATAACCTCATCCTCCTTAAATTCAAGGAACGGTAAAATCATCTTGAGAATCTTTTTCCCTATTTCACACTCTAAGTGCAACTGAGTAATATTCGCATATAAACGTTTTGCAATTAAACAAAAAACATTTCGTTGTCTTAAAAACTTTAAATTGTCTCTTTGCAAATAAATAAGTTCGTCTCTAGCTCTAACTAACTCCGTCTCCTTCAGCTCAATCCACATCCTTCTCTCCTCACTCTTCGAAGACACCCTGCTGAGTTGGTCAGTTAGGATAGAGTTCGCTAAGCGAGTTTGCATGAGACTAGCACTTAAGTTAGAAAATTTGAATTTTAGTTCATTTAATTCTTGTTCATAGTTTGTGACGGGAACTTTAACTTATTCAAGGATGGATTGTACCTTTTTGATCAACCGATCACAGTCGTTGATCCTCTCACTCATGGGCTTGGCTACAAAACACTTTTCCTCATTCAGGTTCGGCACCTTATGCTCACATTCGGTTGGTCCCCCAACAGTAACCATTAAACATTTCCCATCTAAACTAGTAACTTCCTCTCTTGCCACATAAGCTCTTCCATGTGAGGGTTTTCTCACTTCTTCATCCTCAGAATCGGTTGACCAGACTTCGACGCCACCAAACTCATCTTCATCCACATTTTCTTGTACAATCAAGGCATTCATTGAACTATTAGTTTCCTTCTTTTTCTTTATTTCTTCCAACTTTCTCATGTGATAAGCCTCATCATCTTCACCGTCGCTTTTCCCAGTCATCTTCCTTCACATGCAATCTTTGGCGAAGTTGTTCTTTCTACGACAATAATCCAGTCGAATCCAGAGTCTCCTACAAGCTTGAATTCTTTCTTGTCGTCATCCTTTTAAGAAGTGTTCTTCGTTTCTTCTTTCACCTTCTCAGAGCTATAACTTCCTTGCCAGTTTCGGTTCTTATTGACAGGGAACTTCTTTCGTGCAAAATTCTTTGGGTTGGTGACCATCATTGCATATTCTTCGCCAGTAAGGTCACACTAAGACATATCTGAATCCTCCTCTTCTTCTACTACACTTTTTCCTTTTGAGACAAGGGCAGTGATCCCACACCCGAAACTACCTTTGCCTCCTTGGTTACCATGCTTTCATGGGATTTATGAATACCCATCAGTTTCGCTAGCGAGTATGATTTAAACTGTTCATGAGCTTTCACCGTTGAAACTATTGCCATCCATTCTGGTGTTAAGCCATTCATGAAGGTCACCTTCTGCTCAATCACTTTTCTTTCAATGTCATGCTTGATCATCTTGCTGAGGAGATGATTGAAGAGATCGAAGGTCTGTATCAGTTTCTCTTCAGGTTTCTGTTCAAAAGCTCCAAATTCTAAGAGCAACAAGGTTTGGATCGAGTGTTCTTGATCCTCATCAGTTGAGTATAGTTCTTTTAACCTATCCCAAATTTCTTTAGCCGTCGTGCATGATCCGATTGAACGATAAGTGTAAGATTGCAATGTGAATCTGATCATTCTCATGGCTTTCACGTTACATAACAACTTATCCTTTTCGTCTTGTGGAATCTTCTCTACGTCCACCAAAAGCTGATTATATTCTTTTTGAGTCTTCACTGTCCTGTTCGTTCCAGAATGAACAAACCTCCCAATCGTGATAGAAACTTATCCTATTTCTCCCATTCTGACCTTGACACGACCATGTCTAGTGGCCAAGTACTGGTAAAGAAAGAGAAATCCTTATCTTCTCTTCCTCCAAAGAGAGCCTTGATTAATCTAACTGTTAAGACTCTAGGATCCCGAAGGAGAAAGTCGACTAAGTCCATGGATTTGGAGAACCTTGGGGTGGACAAAGTGTTGAAGAAGTTGTTCTCTTTCTTGTAATATGTAAGGATCTCTATGCTTCCTTAGTTTTTATTTCAATTTACTTATTGTGGTTTTTTACACGCTGCTAATGATGTTTCTCGTTCTATCGAGGATCAGAAGATCAAACTTGACCCGACAGAGCATGCCTTGAAGGACCAATAGGAGATCAACCAAGAGCTCCTATAGAGGGTGGAGAAACTCAGCATATAGAAAGCGGTGTGAGAGAGAGAGAGGGAGGGGGGGATCATGTGTTGGAGGTCAATGAAGTGACTTTTAAGGCAAGGAAGTGTCATCGAGGCCATCTAGGAGGCTAAGATTAAGCTGGCTGAGCATTTTGAGAATGCAGGATCCTAGAATGTGGTTGGCTGGCGTGAAGCCCTGACTAAGTTGACCGACAAGTATTTTGATGTCAGTAAGGTTCCTGCAGAGAAAAAGAGGATAGAAGAGGAGAAAGTGAAGAAAGAGACGAAGGTGGCACTGGGTAGAGATGATCAAACCGTGGTTTAGGTTTGATTAGTTAAAAAAATTAATACTTTCGGCCTATCAAACAATTAACTTTTTCTGTGGGTTTGGTGCGTAACCCTTTTTTTTTTGTGGCGTATTTGTTTAGCTTCTGCCGGGGAAAATTCCAAAATACCACTAAGAGTCATAACGTTTCCAACTTTATGACTTTGCATGCCCAATTAGCTTGTGTAACACTCCAAAACTAAAAATAAATTTTAATTTTCAAAATCAACAATTAATCAACATTGTTTAAAAAAAGAGTCATTTTTTCAAAATCATTATTTCAAATCAAATTTTTCTGAAGACCCAGTGACATAAAATAGGAAGTTGTGTACGATCACGCCTTTGCTTTCCTACGATCTTTAGAAGTACCTAAAACGATAAACTAAGAACTATAAGCCAAAGCTTAGTGAGTTCCCCCAAAGTACCAACACATACATACATATAACAACATATATACTGGATCCATAGCTAAAAGACTGTATTACCCTTGAGCCCATAGTATGAGTCCGCCATGCCTTTCGGGCCCTCAAGTCATATTTGGAATGCGCCCAAACCCACAACATAAGTCTAGCTTGCCATCAGGCCCGCAACTTATGAATGGATTGCTCCCGGGTTTCTTGGCTAATTCATAAAGCAGTACAACCTGAAACCAACCATACTATGTCGACATATGCATAACAGATAAACATATACTAGCAAATGGATAAACATGAAGATCTTAGCAGGTCACTATAGTATAGAAACATCCTATAACATGATAGATAATATGTTGGGTAGGCATTGTTGCCTTCGACCTGCAAGTCTAGTGAGGAAAACTCACCACTCGGTCACTATAGCATAGCAACATCCTATAACAGTATACATAAATATTTGCCTTAAAATATCAGCACAACAATCACCTAACAAAAACAAAGAACCTAATCTCAATCAACAGCTCAAAATACCCAGAATACCCTTGGTCAAAATTAGCAAAATCCACCGAGGCATTAGGGCTCAACATGCATACGCACAACATACCATTCTGTACGCCCAACATACGCATAGGTTTCCTAGTTAACTACTTAAGAGATTAATACTTCCACTTTTCACGTTCAAATGTAGATCAAGGCCAAAATACCACTGAGAGTCATAAAATTTTCAGCTTTATGACTTGTCATGCCCAATAATTGCTTAATACAAACAATCCCAACTTCTTAATGCCTAAAGACCTTCTAGAGCATTCATAGGGAAGAACTAAGCATCGAGATCTCATTTTTATAACTCAAGACCCCTCATCGGGTCTAAAAGGAAAACATATTTTATCAACAGCATGCCATGCTCAAAAATCAAAAAGGTTGGGACCAAAAATGCCCTAAACAAAGGAATATCCAGATCTATCAGAAAAAAAAATAAAGCTAGGAGCTTTTTACCGCCTTAAGGTTGCTAGCAAGGTGTAAATCCCATATCAAAACTCCTTCCAAAACACAAAAATGAGCTCATGGTGCACTCTTCACACTTAGGGTTAGTTAGAGGGGCGGTTTTTAGGTGGAGACTGATGAGGGTGAATGTCTTGGGTCCAAAAAGATGTTTAAGTAGGGTCCAAACCCTAATTTTTAGGGTTTGAAACCCTCGCGCGTACACCCTGCATATGTGATGTATGCTCAACGTATAAAGCTCTCGCATGTACTCCTTGCCTACAAAGCGTACTCCCAACGTACTAAGCCTCGACCAAAATTACCAAAATGCCACTCTGGGCCATTTTGCAATCTTTCTCATGCATAGGGTCCAAAATGAAATATGTCATCATACATAGGGTTAAAATTAAAAGTACCTCATCATCGGGATGTTACAATTCTCTCCCACTTGAACTAGACTTCATCCTCGAAGTCCCTTGTTATAAATAACTCTGGTTAATGCTCCCACATCTCAAAATCGGGCTCCCAGGTCCACTCAGAGCCTCTTCGATGTTTCCACGAAAGCTTTACCAAAGGTATCTCCTTGTTGCGTAGGACCTTCATCTTTCTCTTCACCACCGCTACCGGCCACTCAATATACTTCAGGCGCTCATCGACCTGAATATCATCCAAATGGACCATTGCCTCTTCATCCAACACACACTTCTGTAACTGCAAAAATATGGAAAATGTTGTGGATCTGACAGAGCTCACTTGGTAAATCCAACCGGTAGGCCACCCTGCCCACCCTGGCAATCACATGGAGTGGACCAATATACTGGGGGGCTAACTTCCCGCTTTTCTTGAAGCATATTACACCCTTCCAGGGTGATACCTTCAGTAGTACCATATCGCCGACCTGAAACTCCAACTCTGATCGACATCGGTCAACATAGATCTTCTTCTGACTCTGAGTTGTTTGCAATCTCTGCTTGATTTATTAGAAGTTCTCTATAGTATGGAGGACTACCTCAGTCCTCCGCATGACTCTATGACCAACCTCGCCCAGCAAACTGGGGTATGACATCTCCAACCATACAGAAGCTCGAAGGATGGTACACCAATGCTGGAGTGATAATTGCTGTTGAAGGAGAACTCTGACAGAGGTAGGTAGGAATCCTAACTTCCACCACTTTGGCTGTCAGTTTCTGGATGATAAGCAGCGCTGAAATGCAACCACATACCAAATTCCTCATGGAACTTTTGCTAGAATCGTGAAGTGAACTGAACATCTCGATCTGATATAAGGGAAACTAGAACCCGATGACGAGCAACAATCCTCGAAGTCCCTTGTTATAAATAACTCTGGTTAATGCTCCCACATCTCAAAATCGGGCTCCCAGGTCCACTCAGAGCCTCTTCGATGTTTCCACGAAAGCTTTACCAAAGGTATCTCCTTGTTGCGTAGGACCTTCATCTTTCTCTTCACCACCGCTACCGGCCACTCAATATACTTCAGGCGCTCATCGACCTGAATATCATCCAAATGGACCATTGCCTCTTCATCCAACACACACTTCTGTAACTGCAAAAATATGGAAAATGTTGTGGATCTGACAGAGCTCACTTGGTAAATCCAACCGGTAGGCCACCCTGCCCACCCTGGCAATCACATGGAGTGGACCAATATACTGGGGGGCTAACTTCCCGCTTTTCTTGAAGCATATTACACCCTTCCAGGGTGATACCTTCAGTAGTACCATATCGCCGACCTGAAACTCCAACTCTGATCGACATCGGTCAACATAGATCTTCTTCTGACTCTGAGTTGTTTGCAATCTCTGCTTGATTTATTAGAAGTTCTCTATAGTATGGAGGACTACCTCAGTCCTCCGCATGACTCTATGACCAACCTCGCCCAGCAAACTGGGGTATGACATCTCCAACCATACAGAAGCTCGAAGGATGGTACACCAATGCTGGAGTGATAATTGCTGTTGAAGGAGAACTCTGACAGAGGTAGGTAGGAATCCTAACTTCCACCACTTTGGCTGTCAGTTTCTGGATGATAAGCAGCGCTGAAATGCAACCACATACCAAATTCCTCATGGAACTTTTGCTAGAATCGTGAAGTGAACTGAACATCTCGATCTGATATAAGGGAAACTAGAACCCGATGACGAGCAACAATCTTATGAACATACACATCGACTAACTTCTCGGCTGGGGAGCTCTCCTGGATAGCCAAAAAGTGGGCACTCTTGGTCAATCGAGCCATGATGAACCAAATAGCATAAAAAACCTTGGCATTCCTCGATAGCTTGGTGATAAAATATGTTGTGATCTTTTCCCACTTCCACATGGGAACTTCCAAAGGCTGCAACTTGCCATGTGGCCTCTGGTGCTTAGCCTTGACCATCCTATAGATCAAGCACCTCTCAACATACCAAGCTATCGCTCGCTTCATACACTGCCACCAGTAACTTAGTCTCAAATCCTGATACATCTTGGTGGCTCTTAGATGTATCGAAAAACGAGACTTATGTGCCTCCTCTAAAACTATTTGTCTGACCTCGCCAGAAACTAGAACCCAAACCCAACCACACCGGGTTAAAAATCCCCAACTATCAGTGAAAAATTTGTTGATCTCGCCTCTGATCCTCTCCTCTTTCCAGTTCTTGTTCTGGACTCTTTCTGCATGTTCCCCTAATCAAATCCAAAAGTGGAGAATCAATGGATATCCTCATACAAATAACCCCAGCCGAAGATCCATTGGACCTGCGGCTCAAAGCATCCGCGACCACATTCACTTTACCTGGACGGTAAAGGATCTCGCAGTCATAATCCTTGAGCATGTCAAGCCACCTACATTGCCTCATGTTTAGGTTTGGTTGGTCCATGAGATACCTAAAGCTCTTTTGATCCATGTAGATGGTACATCGGAACCCAAATAGATAATGTCTTGAAATATTGAGGGAAAACGCTATTGTCTCCAACTCCAGATCATGAGTAGGATATCGTGTCTCATGCTGCTTCAGCTGCCGACAAGCATATGTAATCACTCGCCCCCTCTGTATAAGAAACACCCCCAAAGTAGTGATAGATGCATCACCAAATACAATGAAATCCTCGACACCCTCCAGAAGAGTTAGCATTGGTGCCTCACATAACCTCTGTCGTAGTGTCTCAAACGTCGTCTGCTACTCAGGACTCCAACAAAAATCCATTCCCTTCCTTGTCAGACGAGTGAGGGGTGCACCAATCTTGGAAAAACCATGGATAAATCTCCAATAATACCCTACTAAACCGAACAAACTCCTGATCTCTAAGGTGGAATTTGGGAGCTCCCACTGCATCATAGCCTCAATCTTGGCCAGATCGACCAAAATCCCATTTTGGTTAACGAGATGCCCCAGGAACTGGAACTTCTGTAACCAAAACTCACACTTTGAGAACATGGCATATAGTCGTTGCCACCTCAATACTCCCAAAAGTTCTCGAAGGTTCTACTCGTGTTGTTCTTGTGTCTTGGAATACACCAGGATATCGTCAATAAAAACAGTAACTTATCTATTGAGCATCAACCTGCACACCCGATTCATCAAATCCATAAACACTACAAGCATATTGGTTAGCCCAAATTGCATCACCACGAACTCGTAATCACCATAATAAGTATAAAACGTAGTCTTCTCCATGTCCTCCTCTCTAACCCTCAACTAATGATATCTCGACCTCAGATCGATCTTGGAGAACAAAGATGCACCCTGCAACTGATCAAAGAGGTCGTTAGTCCGTCGAAGGGGATAACGGTTTTTCACCATTAACTTGTTAAACTCCTGGTAATAAATCCACATCCGATGCAAACTGTTCTTCTTCTATACAAACAATATTGGCGCTCTCCACGACCAACTGCTCGGTCTGATGAACTACTTGCCTAACAGCTCCTGAGGCTGAGATGAAAACTCCTGCATCTCAGGCGGTGCCAAATAATACAACGCTTTGGCCATCAGAATCATACCAGGAACTAGGTCAATACTGAACTCATCCTACCTCTCGAGAGGCACACCAGGTAACTCCCTAACAAGTGGCACATCTGAAACCGATACTTGGTATCAACCACATAGGCAAGATAACCCATACAACCATGCTCATTATACTGTCGAGCCTTGGTATCAAAACAAAACCCTGATCCAATCATGGTACCCTCTCTATAGATGACTAGTTCTCCATACTTGGGGTACAAACTACCACTTCTTGACCCTCATAGTCAATCATAGCACCAAACCTGCTCAACCAATCCATCCCTACTATCACTCATACACCCCGATGGAAATAGGAATCAAATCAATTGAATAAGGCACCTTAAAGATATCCAATCCACAACCCTGATACACTCTGTATGCAGAAATCACATGTCCGTTGGTGATAGAAACTTGCAACGGACACTCCAACTCGTCAAGGGTCATATCGAAATCTCTACTAAAGGACTACGCTACACAGGACTGACTAGTGTCTGAGTCAAATAACAAAAGAGCAAGAAAAGATTTCACTAAGAATGTACTAGTAATGACGTCTGGTGCCACCTTGGCCTCCTCTTCCGTGAGCTAAAAAGTGCGACCTTGAGCCCTCGGAGGCTCCTCCCGAGCCTGTAACCCATTGGTGATCCTCAAAGTAGTTGTCGCTGGAGCCAACATAGATCCCATAGTGAGGAAATAACAGTTGGCCTTCACATGGCCAACCTACTCACAGTGATAACAGATCTTGGTGGTCGGTGCAGAAACCTGTTGGCAATAGTCCTTGGCGTAATGCTCATCTTTGCCACATTTTTGGCACTGAAAAGTATATCAACAAGGACCCTCATGAAACTTGCCGCACTTTCCATAAGTGCGCCCCTTCTGACTCCAAGATCTCACATCAGCGGCCTTGAACCGCTTTACCACAGGCTGCGACTGCACCGGAGCCTACCTCCGCTCACTCGTCTGGAGCTCCAACTAAATCTCCTACCTCCTAATGACCTCCTATAACTCTACAAGTGTACCATAACTTTGAGTAGACACAAACTGGCGAATATCCATCTTGAGCATGCTCAAGTATTGAGTCAACGGAGCTTGCTCAGATGTAGAAAGCTCAGGACAAAATAGTGCTCTCTCAGTAAACATCTTGGTGATCTCCATCATAGACTCAGTCCCCTACCTCAAGTCCAAATACTCCTTGGCTAATCTCTCCCTCTCAACCAATGGAACACATCTCGCGCGGAACATCTCAAAGAATTGCTCCCATGATATAACAACCCTTTACTCCAGAGTGTAGGATCTAGTAACCAACCTCCGCCAATCCTTCGGCCCCAATCGGAGAAGGTTTAAGGCACACTTGACCTTTTAGTCAGCTGGGTAGGAGCAAGTAAAGAAACATCCCTCGACATTGGGCAGCCACCTCATAGCAATGATCTGGTCCTGAACCCTATCGAACATTGGGGACTTTGTATTGTCGAAGTTCTGGTACTAGAAGGCTCGCTCTCCATAAACCCTAGCGGCCGCAATGGTAGTGGTCTCTGCATCAACAACAACCTCAATAGTACAATGTAACAGTCATCAAAATACTTAATCATGGTGGTCTTGATAGACCCGAACAGCTTCGGTATCTGCCCCCGAATAACAGTCAAAACCTCAGAAGAAATCAATGCCCTAATCTCATCCTTAGTTATCCACAACCTATCATGGCCACTCGCTCCACCTCCCGATCCAGATGTTTTTGTGAAGACCATACTAAAAATAAACCAGAAAATATCAGACATGGCATAATTCATACCATATGAACTATTCTAAATAATGCAAACCTAGACGTTGTGACTTCCCTGTTACGCATCCGGGTCATGTGACTCTAGTAGTACGGGCCCATACTACTTTTCACACCTACCTGTATCTATCTACGAAGATCATCACAATGACCCTAACATAACACATTGGAATGTGCATACATCATTTTCTCACTCCCTAGAGAAGGTTGTGGATTCTTCAATTGGTTGGCTACCTACACATTACCCATCCATGAAACTTCCACGAACCCTACGGCACACGTGTATGCTAATCATACATAACATTAAATCCTATAGACATTCGAAGACTTGATTCTACCCTAAGCCATTCATCGAACAAGAATAGGAAATAAGGATAAAACAAACATTCTCAGGCTATAGAATCTTAGTTATGTACAACTATGATACATACACTAAGCAACTATAGTAATGATGTAAATTCCATACAAGAAAGGTTCCTAGTCTATCACACATCAATTATCAGGCAATTCTATCATGCAATCCTGAAGATCTCTAGCCTACCACTAGCATGTTTTTCTAACATAAATGTAATACCAAATAACAATGTGGGTAACTTGGGGTATATTGTCGTACTCCGGTTGGTCATACACATGGTATCCTTCCTTGGTTACTTTTGAAAACAATTTTAAAAATTAGTTAAAAGAACTCGGCTCAATAGTCACCTAACCATAACCAAGGACCTAATCTCAATTAACAGCTCAAAATATACAAAATACCCTTCGTCGAAACCACTCAAAATCAACAAAATACACCGAGTTAACCCAGACCTCGTATGCGAGGCATACTTCGGATGTACGCAGGGCTTACTCATGTTCTAAGGCATCGAAGCTAAACTTGCGTACGCACAACATACCATTCGGTACACCTAGCATACGTATACAAAATACCCTTGGTCGAAACCACTCAGAATCAACAAAATACACCGAGTTAACCCAGACCTCGTATGCGAGGCATACTTTGGATGTACGTAGGGCTTACTCATGGTTTAAGGCATCGAAGCTAAACTTGCGTACACATAGCGTACCATTCGGTACGCCTAGCATACGCACATGTTTCCTTCTTGACCATTTAAGAACTTTATACTTCGACTTTTGACGTCCAAATGCAGACCCAGGGCCAAAATACCACTGAGAGACATAAAGATTCCAAATTTATGACTTTGCATGCCTAATAAGCTCTTAATACAAACAATCCTAACTTCTTAACACCTAAAGACCTTCTAGAGCATGCATGGGGAAGAACTAAGCATCATGATCTCATTTTTATAAGCCCAAACCCTACATTATTTTTGAAAGGACAACTTATTTAATCGAGAGCATGCCATGCTCAAGAATCACAAAGGTTGGGACTAAAATTTCCCTAAATGAAGGAATATCTAGATTTATAAGAAAAGAGGATCAAGCTAGGATTTTTTTACCTCCTAAAGGTTGCTAGCAAGGTGACAATCCCATATCTAAACTCCTTCCAAGCTCCAATGTCTTTCTACCACCTTCTTCTTCTTCTTCAAGAACACGACCAAAACACATAAATGAGCTCAAGGTGCACTCTTCACAGTTAGGGTTAGTTAGAGGGATGATTTTTAGGTGGGGGCTGATGAGGGTGAAGGTATTGGGGCCAAATAGGTGTTTAAATAGGGTATAAAACCCTCTCACGTACGCCCTGTGTATGCTTTGTACACTCAGTGTACGAATCTCTCGTATGTATGCCTTGCATACAAAGCATACGTCCAGCGTACTAAGCCTCAAAAAAATTACCAAAATGCCACTATGGGCCATTTTTCAATCCCTCTCATGTACATGGGCCAAAATGAAATATTTCTTCATAAATAGGGTTAAAATTGAAATTACCTCATCATTAGGATGTTATAGTTTGAGGTTGAATAGGAGTGGATATTATCATTTTAATTCCCCAACTGATGCAAAAGTCTATGGTTCTTTTGCTTATGACTAGGGATCCGTTATCACATATGATTTCAGCCGGGATTCTGAACCTGGTCAGGTTATTGTGGTTGATGAATGAAACTACTTCCTTGTCTCTTACTTGAACAAAGGCTTTAGTCTCTATCCATTTTGACAAAATAGTAAATCATTACTACCATGAAGACCTTTCCACCAGGAGCCTTTGGTAACTTGCCAACTATATCCATTCCCCATTTCATGAATAGCCAGGAGGAGATGATATGATGTAGAGGTTGTGTTGATTGATGAAGGATGTTGCTCTGTCTTTTACAAGCATTGCATTTTTGTGCATGTAAGAACACATCCTTTTTCATTGTTGGTTAGTAGTACCATGTCCTTCGTATTTTGGAGCATAAGGATCTACACCCAGTGTGGTTTCCATAATATCCTCCATGTATGTCTTTTAGAACTTCTACAGCTTTGTAATCTTCCAAACATCTTAGGTATGGACCTTCCATGGACTTTTTGTATAGCCTCCATTGGATCATAGCAAAGTGTGAGACCCTCATCATGAATTCTTTTTCACTTCTTTCCTGTTTTGGTATTGCACCCTCTCGAAGGTATTCTATAATAGGTTTATCCAGGCTCTCGAAGGATCCCGATTATTTGGATCAAGATCTTGACCGTTAGGATCCTGGTGAGCGGGTTGAGTACTAGGATCCTCAATTGTTGCAATGTTGGCTGTCTGATCATGGTCGCCGAGATCTTTTGGTCTTTTGGAGAGATCCTTAATTGTTGGGATCATCACATGGATTATTATGATCCTAGTCTCTAGTGGATCCTATGGGACGATCCTATATTGGCTAATGCATCATCTTGAGCATTATCTTCCCTGGGAACATGGTTTTAGCTAAAAGGTTCAAATTCCTCAACTATTTTTTTGAGAATTTGAAGTTATGATACTTTCCTCTCGCCTTTAGTTGTGTAGTATCCATTAAAGTGGTTAGTGATTAAGAACGAATCAATGTATACTTGTAGATCCTTGGCTAGTTGCAGTCCCATGATTAGTGCTTTGTATTCAACTCCATTGTTGGTTGCTACGAAATCACAACTAACGGTTGGGGGTAGTATGTCTCCATGTGGCAATTTTAGTATCATCCTAAGGCTGGTTCCTCTTTTGTTTCATGCTACATCCACAAAGAGTGTCCATCTTCCCATGTTTTCTTAAAGACATTGTTGAATTTCCATTTCCACTTCGGCCTATATATCATCACTAAATTTAGCCACAAAGTTTGTTAGTGCTTGCGATTTTATTGCGGATCTTGGCTCATACTTTCTGTCAAAGTATTGATGCTTCACCAACTACTTAGTCATCCTTCCTGACATATCTGGTTTTCTCATAACATTCTTGATTGGATAATTAGTTTTTACATGCATGGTATGAGTCTCAAAATAATGTTTTAATTTAGTAGAAGCTATAACCACTATAAGTCTCAAGATCCTTGGCAAGGACTACACTCACATCATTTGAGGATACTAAAAGGTATAAGACAAGTGGCTCTCCATATAATGGTTTTACTAATAGGGGTGTTGAACTTAAGTATATTTTAAGTTCTTGGAAGGCATTTCTGTGATCCTTAGTCCACTCGAACTTCTTATTTTTCTTTAGGATATCGTAGAAAGGTTTAAACCTCTCGGAGGATCTTGAAATGAACCTATTTAGTGTCGCTCCTCTTCCGGTCAGCCTTTGGATACCTTTGGTCGTAATTGGGGATCTCAGACCAATTATGGCTTTGATTTGTTCAGGGCTTGCTTCTATCCCCCTTTTTGTGACAATATATCCAAGAAACTTTCCTGCTTTCATTCCAAAGTGACATTTTGAGGGATTTAGCTTTATGTTGTATATGTCTAAAATGTTGAAGGCTCCTTTAAGATCCCTAAGGTGATCCTCAACTCTCTTAGATTTGACCACCATGTCATTCATGTTGACTTCCATGGTGTCCTGTAGTTTTTCCTTAAACATTCGATTCACTAGTCTTTGTTTGTCTCCCCTGCATTTTTAAGACCAAAAGGCATGGCAATATAGCAATACTTGTAGGGGTTATGAAGGTTGTATCTTCTTGATCGGACGGTTCCATTTGTATTTTTTTTAATCCTGCTGAAGCAACCATAAATGCCAGCGGGTCATGTCATGTCGTGGCATCTATCATTGAATCTATGTGTGGTAAAGGGAAAGGATCCTTAGGACGGGACTTATTGAGATCTGTGTAATCCATACACACTCTCTATTTGGCTAGCCAGCTTGGGAACTTTACCTCCTTAATCATCCCTGTTATGATATGTTTTTCAACTTCTTCTTGAATGAGTTGGTTTCTCTCATGTGAAAATTTCCTACTTTTTTGGTGTATTTGCCTGAAAGAAGGATCTATATTGAGTTTATGAGTTATAATTTCCTTATCTATACCTGTCATATCCTCATGCTTCCAAGCGAAGGTCTTATATATGTCCTTTAAGAACTTTATTACTTCTTGCTTGATTTATTCTAATATTGAGGATCCGAAGGGGACTTCGTCTTCGGGATACTCAAGGTTTACGGGCACTTCCTTTACGTCTTGCACTCTTTCTTCTAGCATGTCTCATGCTCTCTTATTTGGTTTCAATGTTTTTCGTGGTGTCATTGAAGACTTCATCGAGGTCTTATAGAAATCTTTAGGTTCTAAATGATCCCCGATGATATTCACTGTCCCGCATAGGGTAGGAATATTGATGCACTGCTGGTACGTCGACGGGACTACTTTCATGTTATGGATCCATGTTCTACCTAATACAACATTATAGGAAAAAAAATTCATCAATAACACAAACATGTTGCATGGAGTTTATCCCCTTCGATCTAGATGGGTAGCTTGATTTCCCCAATGGTGTGCTATGTTTCACCACTGAATCCTATTCGGACCGAGAATCTTTTGATTATTTCGGATTCTGGGATGTTTGATATGTATTTTTAATGCACTAGTGTTTTTATTTATAATTCCTAATTCATCGCATCTAAACCACACCTTACAGGCAGTGAACCCGATCAAGTATAGTATAGCATTGATAAGCAAGGGTGTCGAACACAAGGGGAATGGTAGTGAATTAATTTAAAATGTTTGATTATAGGTTACACAAAAAACACAAAAGCAGTAAAGAAATGATTTATTAAATCTCAAACGAACAACTAAATAGCAAATCTCGATAAACTGACAGGAAGACAAATCTCTTTAGGTACTTTGGTTTAGACAGATTACATCTTGAAATCATAGATAACTGCACACACAAATTTATTTATTCATGTTCACCGATTTCTAAAATGATTAGATTCACGTTCGCTATTACTAATTCTTTAGCAAAACAAGTCAATTCAAGCAGTGATCAGTTGATTAAACTAACATGTTTCCTAGTGTTCAGTTCGTAGCAAGCAAGACTTGTAATAATAGATAATCAAATTACTAATTCAATTAACCTCTTGTTGATGGTTTGTCACACAAGGCTCACACATTAACTTACTTATTTCCTAGTTAACCCTAGTTTTATGTTTGCTGTTCCTAGGCATATAATCTTGACGGTCATCAAAATCATAAGAGACAAGCAATCAAGCAGATGTTCATACAACTTAATATACTTCATAATTAAAAGAAAATAATTGTAATTAACACATAAGGATCTTTTAACAAACTTGGCAAGATAAATTAAACATAAATAAACAATCGAATATAACAATTAATCCATAAATCAATGTTTTATCTAATCATAAACTCAAAGCAAATGGTTTTGACACCAAAATCAGAAAGTAAAACATAGTAGTATCATAGTGGAATGCTAAGCATGGTCACATTAGCAAACCACATAATTACTGACACGAATTCTCTCTATAATCCTTCAGATCTTCGCTCCTGTCAGCTTAACGGCCTTCCGGCTGATGTGGTGTTGAACATGGTTTGGCATGCGGAATTAAAGAATTCACAATGAACATGGTGATTTGGGTGTTCACGAGATGTATTGAATATGTATGGTGTTACAAAAAGGGACATAGATCTATATCTACATAAATAACACACACACTTACACATTCACTTTTACACCTCTCAAGCACACCTCTACAAGTGGACTAAACCCACCTTATATAGAGGTGTTTACATGTCTCTCTCTCACTCTCTATCTCATGAGTCAAAAGGCTAATGCACCACATGCAAGTGGGTTTTACAAAAGTCAACACATTACAAAGTCATACATGGATAACTTTGCACCCCAACATTCTCCCCCTCAAAGTCAGGAATGGATGAACCACTTCAGATCTCCCAAAATCAAGCAACTACGTGATCCGAGCCTCACAGGTGACACATGTCGAAACTGTGACAACCTAAAATTTCCATTTGTTTTATCTCCGTAATTAAGCACTTCAAAAATTAGCCAAATTTATCCCAACATATTTTTGGCCGGATTTAAGCCCGCTGGAATATTTTAAATAATATTCGTCAAGCGAACCAAAAATAAGGAAGTATAATTTAGAGTTGTCGTGTTTAGCGTAAGTCGCGAAACTCCAAAATTTTGGAATTTATGAACATAAACACGGAGTTTTTGACCGCAAACCCCCGAGATTATAAATATGACACTTAGTCATTTTTTCTCATTTTCCAACTTCCAACCTCAAGAACACCCAAGGATTCTCTCTTAACTATCATAAATTCATCCCGTCAAATCCGCCAAAATCGATCATCCAAGCTCCTAGAACGTAAGTACACTTACCCTAGCTTCTTGTGTGCTTAATAGGAACTTGTTTACACTTGAAATCATCCAAGAAACACCAAGAACAAGGTGTTTACGATCCAAGGTGTTTTTGGACCGTAAACCATAAAATAGGTGCCAAAGTGTGTCTTGGTTCATTCTAAGACTTGACAACTAGCATAGATCCCTTCCTTGATGAGTTTAACACTCGAAAATCATCATTTCCCCATGTTAATATGGGTTTAAGGTTTGGGGAGACCATCCCAAAATCGTTAACACCTCCAAAAGGTGTTAAGATGCCCCTAATGCCTTCAAATGGTTGGATAATGGAGTAGAACCTTACTTGCATGAACTAGGGACCCCAATAACATGAAATGAAGGGAAAAAGATGAGTTTATGGTTTGGGAAGTTCTCCCAAAACCGTAAACACCTTCTAAAGGTGTTTAAGTGCCCTTAACACCTTCCTATGCTTGCCTAAGTGACTAGAACCTTGCATGCATGAGTTGGAACCACCAAAACACAAAAGAAATGGACTAACACGAGTTTACAACTGTAAACTCATGTGTTTATAGCCGTAAACTCCCAAGCGAGTGGTCCAAGGACCGTAAACTCCAAAAAGTGTCCATTTTGAGCCCCAATCACTTCCTAAGCCCTTGATTCGAGTCTAGCATAATCCCTTGAGTGGTTTAGGACCTTTGAACACTCAATGACACCACTTCCATGAGTTTGTGGCCGTAAACTCATGGGGGAAGTGGTCTTGAAACCGTAAACACCCCTAAGGGCCATCAGTTGAAGAGTAAACTCCAATGTGAGTCCATACTCCCTTTATATGCAACCCTTAGTACTCCTAGCACTTGTAGCAAAGTGTTTTCATGTAGTAGAACATCTTTAATCTCTTAATTAGTTATTTAATGACTAATTGGATACTTAAATGTATCATTACCTGCTAAATAGGATCCAAGTGTGTGTTCAAGACCTCAATTGACACATAGCATCCTATATCATCCGACCAACCGAGTCACCCACGACAGGTGAGTTCATACCCCTGAATAGACCTTTTAAATGATTTTAAATGCTTTTATGGGGGGAATACAAGTTGAACTATAGAGTTATTAGATCAATCACATGTGATTAATGACTGTATAGCAAAATAGATTTTGCTTGTCAAACTGCTTTATCCAGCTGAAGGTTTTCAAATCTCGTTTTCAAATCTTGTTTTCAAGTATAAATTTCTCTTATAGATTATCAAAGATTTTCCAAAGGTTATGCAAAGGTTTTCAAGGCTTGTTTCATAAACTAACATCAAGTCATAAATTCTTAATTGTAAAGTTTTCCAAAGGTTTTACCAAAGTTTCTTTCATGCTTTTATATTGTTAAATGCATGTCTGTATATGTATAGTTATATAAGTAATGCTTAAAGGACTTAGGAAGGCTAGCTCGTCCTATCTCCTTTTCCTTGTTTGGAAGTGGTTTTCGGGTATCGGTTATCCGTCCAAAGGTTGTTTAATTATTAGTTATATATCATGTATACATATATAGTCATAAAGGTTTCCATCAACCAGTTCATTTCCTTTGGGTAGCAAAGGCATCCTTCCATTTATTGTTCTTATACCTGAAACACTAATAACTATTATTGGAATAGTTAGGAGGTTCTATTTACTCTTTCTAGTACGAAGAATTCCACAACGGTCAATACATTTGCGAGTCTATACTATTATTATAATACTTTGAATAGAATGTGACACACTATTCCCCGATAAGTCGCCTCATAGCGTCATTGTCGTGTAACCAGAGTCTCCTGGAGGGAGAGCGGACATCATGTGTATAGATCTATACGGGACTGACACTCCCGCATCCTGACTGCTAGCTACAGTCCGAGCCGGTAAGGCCCATGGATGACGTATGTCACTATACATCGCATGACCTAGAGGGTCAGCAAGGATTCGATCGTCAATCAGCATGGTTACATACGAGTTCACATTCGACCCTTTTTAGATTTTGCTAGACGTATTGCTCATTAGATACTGTCTGGAGTCTGTATTCCTTTGTTTTAGACTTTGCTAGACGTATTGTTCATTTGATACTGTCTGGAGTCTGTATTCCTTTGTTTTAGACTTTGCTAGTTGTATTCGTTCATTCGATACTTTCTGGAGTCTGTGCTTCCTTGTTTTAGACTGAGCCAGACATATTGTCCATTCAATACCCTCCTGGAGTCTATGATTTACTTATTTTAGACTTTTCAAGGCGTCCCGCCTGAAGTCTATGATTTAATTACCTTTAAGCTTTGCGAGGCGTTCCGCCTGGAGTCTAGGTTTTATTTACTTTTAACCAACAATGTTTCTGCTGAGGAAAAATATGATTTCCCTTATTATTTTACTTGAGGTTTTTCTCACAACTCCTTTAAAGTAAAAACTATATTTTGATAATGATAGTACTTTTGGGGAAATTACTCCTTAAACATAAAACAATTGGGTCTTGGTAGAAGACTACTTTTATTTAGAAAATATAGGATTTTCTGGAAAGAATTCTAATACTCTGTAGATTCTAAACCATCGTCTTTCATGAGGTTATTTTGAATAAAAAGGCGTATTTATACTAATGTCATTAAATACTTATGAACTCACTAGCATTATAAAAATGTTGATACTCGCTTTCAAAATAACTTGTATTCTTAGGTCATCGATAGACAGGTACATCCTGGGAGCTTTTGCGAAGTCAACCTAGTACAAAGCTGCATCTATGTTATATTTTGTATTTACTTTGATGTTGCTATGAAATGTAACCCATGTAAAAATTATTACTATTAATGTGATGGTTGGTGTACTTTGATTACTATATTACATATGTTGTGATACTTGACATGACGTCCTCCACCCCAGAACGTTTCCGCCGTTCCGGTTTTGGGGTGTGACAGATTGGTATCAGAGCATTGTTTATAGTGAGCTCAGTATATCTAATCATAAAAGATATACAACCTATAAATACATTGGGATAAAACACTCTGACCAAGAATTATACTTTAAAATATAACCATATTTTACCAAAGTATAAGAACATCCGGAATCTAAACACCCGAAAAAAATATCACAAGAAGAACAAGAATAAAAGTCTTTGGATGTTGACCATTACCGTCAAACCTGGGTAGTTATGTAATCGTAAGTTGGAATATAACCTGATCAACTATATTTATTCGAAATGCGATGAACGTGTGCTTGGGAGTGATGGTGGTGTTGCAACAGGTCTGAAACTTACCAAATAGGAATGCTAGTGCCAAACATAAAGTTTAAAATACTATAGGAGTATTTTAGGATACTAAAAGACTAACAATAAACCCAGAAGCATGCTCAGAAGTTGAGAATCAAACAAGTAATTAAAATACCATAGGGGTATTTTAGCATCCATAAATAACTTTGTGTAAAAACTAAAAAGATCCTTATTGATATACCTACGATTACAGAGTGTATACTTCCAAGGTTATATATAGTGAGGATGTGACAGAAACAAACTTCAATCTTCAATTCTTCCATGATTCTTCAATTTGGGCTCTAAGATGTGAGACCATACAAACCGAGCATCAAAAAATGATCACGAGCTTCTCAAACTCCAAATCGATCACCAAAAGTTGAGCATAAAAACACACCCCGAAAATCTTCAATAAAACCAAACCCATTTCGAAAATAAATCACTTCCGAACGTCCAGTTGCATCATTTCATGTACTTCGAAAATTCAAGGTCACTTCGGTCTTCAAATCCACGTAATATGAAAAATTCAAGTTCGAATTTCCATATAAATTTCTCCCCCTGTTATAATCAAAATTTGATTGTAAAACCTTCAAGGAAAGAGAACGTTCTCTATTCATAATTTTTTGTGTCAAAACTCCCCCTTAACATGTGACATAAACTTTGTGCTTTAATCCGGAAAACCCAAAAACTCTTCAATTTTTAGCTTCGTTCACGAACCACCTTTGACAAAATTTCTCAAAAATGAGTAGAAATTGTCAATTTCAAAATTCTACAGTGACCCGGTGCGCCCAAAACACCCAAAAATGCAAAACTCTCTTCCTTTTCCAATGCTGGGTAGAAAACGTTAATATGCATAAATTGCAGGGGCTTAAAATGCATATTCTTCAAATTCGAAAACAATCCTTTTTCGAAAATGGGCAAAAATTGCCAAATTTCTGAAACTCCAAGGGCTGATTTCGAAACTTCTTTATTTCCCTTCAAAAGTAGAAGCTTTTATCCCTTCGTACGAAAGTTTAGGGACCATTTTCGTAACATTTGCACTCTTCTTCAAAACATACGAAGCTTTGTCCAAACATATGAAATTTTGTAAAAAAATCAAACTGTCGAAATTTTAAGGGCCATATACGAAACTTTGGGTTTCTTCCTCAATTCACACAAATCCAATACCCTTCGTATGAAACTTCATCTCCACAATTTCCTTTCAACGTAATAAACTTTTTCTTTCTCCCCTTCGTACGAAACTTCATCACCCTTCGTAGGAAATCATTTGTCCATTTTCTCTCTCCCCCTTCGTTCAATCAGAGCACCAAATCCATAACACCGTTTTAACGAATTTTTGTTCTTCTTCACTTTGTTAATCAGGTAACTAATATCACAGAACTTTCGTTAATCCCTTATTCTCCAAAACCTTCGAAATCAAGATGATGCCAAGCCAACTTATCGATTTCCCAAAGCAGTCTACGACTCCATAATTTTCGTTAGTCCTGGATCATCAAAACCTTCGTTCTTTGAAAAAAAATCTTCGTTATTTTTAGTCCAACCAGTCGATCCTAATCCATTTAATAACCCATCGAACCTTTGTATTGTTTTAGTCAATATCGACTCGTCATCAGTGATTTTTAACTATTCGATCTAGACACAACAGTCAAAATCGAATTACACTCACTGGATATCGATCCACATAAAAACCCATCATTTCCCAATAGTCAAATCAATTCTTCGAAAATCGACCAAAATTGACATCTCTACTCCAAATATTGACTTCGAATCCTTGACCACGAAGGTCGATTTCCAAGTTAAATCCATTCACTTCCTGTTTGACTTCCCAAGCAACTCAAACAAGAACAACAAATCCAAGCAATTTTGAAATTAACCTCCAATTTGGACTTAAATTCGACATACACAACCTCAATACAACTTATACTTATCAGTTTCAGATATCAAATTACGGAATCACCTCTTGAAAATCGTCTTTGACTTTTTATGTATTTGACTTTTCGAAGTCAAAGTTCAACAAACACGAAATTGGAGATTCTAACACCAAATTTCAGATCAAAAAGTGTTCAAAGACCAGTTCTAAACCTCCTTCAAGTGTTCTTGGTTAAGTTAATCCAAATCAAAAACTCAATTTTTCGATTTTTCCAATTTTGACTTGAACATAATCGATTTCTGCGATTTAACACAGTATATTGAATCGATTCACAAGAACTAATTAACAAGTACTTCAAATCAATTAACAAGAACGTGAAGTTGAAAATAAAATTTCAAGTACAAGACAAGAATGTCCGATGGTACAACTAGGTAAAGTAAAAGACGATGCTGAGCAATGAACATCAACGAATTTGGATCAAACACATTCAATGACTTTTGGGCTCAATCATATGGATTCATGAACAGGAAACTTTTGAAATTTTGGGCTTAAGATATCGAGTAGCCATAATAGATCAATTATATGATTTTTGGGCTTGAAAAACAATTATCAACAGTATTTGAATTTTGATTTTGGGCTCAAAATATGTGAATAGTAACAGATAGTGGAATTTGGATTAGTTTTGGAATTTGATTTTATTTATGAACTTTTGATCTAAGCAACAGAAAATGGATCAATAAATAGGATGAAAACGAATTTTGCTCCATTGAGGCAAAACAATCAAACAATCAAAAACGCAACGCACGAATTCAATGAGATTAAGAGAGATCATCGAGAAAGACTCACCAAAAATGCTTCAATTGTGACAAATGCTGCCAAACCGAGAATCGTTCTTCAAAAATCACTTTGATCATTGAAGACCCGCTCTGATACCAATTGAAGTGGTGTTGAACATGGTTTGGCATGCGGAATTAAAGATTGCACAATAAACATGCTAATTTGGGTGTTCAAGAGATGTATTGAATATGTATGGTGTTACAAAAAGGGACATAGATCTATATCTACATAAATAACACACACTTACACACTCACTTTTACACCTCTACAAGTGGACTAAACCCACCTTATATAGAGGTGTTTACATGTCTCTCTCCCACTCTCTATCTCATGAGTCAAAAGGCTAATGCACCACATGCAAGTAGGTTTAACAAAAGTCAACACATTACAAAGTCATACATGGATAACTTTGCACCCCAACACTGGCCGCCTTCTAGACCCTCAAAACGGTCACTTGTCGACTAAGGATCGATGGTAGTCGGAATCCCCCTTCTGGTTGGCTGATATCCGTTATTTATAACTTTTGGAATCAACTTACGTATGTTGGGCGTAAGTCGGTGTACGATGGGCGTAACAAGAATCCCATCGCGATTAGCAAGTCCGGACACCAAGCCCAGTACGCTGGGCGTAAGTGAATCTACGCAGGGCATACTCCTTGTCTCGTCAGTACGCTTAGCGTAACTTATATTACGTTGGGCGTAATAGCAGCCTTCAGCAATCATTTACTCCTTTTGCTTCTAAGCCCGAATTCCGCTCCAATCTTTTCTTCTCCACTCTATCGATAACTAATAGCTGTAAATTATAATTTAAAGCATTATAAGTACCTTTTAGTTCTAAATAAGAATAATAAAGGCTAAAATATTAAGATATAATGTATAAAAATACGTATAAAAATACACATATCAATGTTCATCCTAGTTAGAGCATCTAAAAGTATGATGTTCACTAAGGATCCTTCGTTTACTAGGATCCTTCTGACAAAGTGATTGGTGATATATAGAGTTGTCACCAATCTATCATGGTGAGGATCTTGGAAGTTTTCTCTATCTTATTTGTCAAAGATGACCTCCTTTCCGTTTGTTATCGACGTGTTCTTCCAGGGTATTTTTGTCTTTCTGTCTTGGACACTTTGGCGGTGTCTTTTAGCTGCAGAATAAGAAGTTCCATATATGTCAGATCCTCTGAAAATTACATTATTTAACTTAGCGTCCGAGGGTGGGGATCCTGCTTTTCAGTATCTTCATAGGGTCCTGCTCTTTTTCCACAGACCGTTCTTTTTTCCTTCCTAGGATCTCTTTGAGATATCCCATTCTTTGGAGATAACGAATGTCCTTCATGAGGGCTACACAATCCTCAGCGTTATGATCGAAATCCTCATGATATCCACACCATTTAGATTTGTCTTTCCAGTTGTTTGAATTCTCTCCTTTTTGGCCATCTTTCTTTTTCACCAAGATCTTGCATAAAAAATATTCGACCTGAAACATCCAAAGAGAAGCAATAATCAAAAATCTTGGCAATTTTTTTTTTCTTCCCCTTCATCATCTAGAGCATTAACTCTATGGTGATCAGGTTTAGAATATGGTTTGCACTTGTAGTGTCACACCCCCAAACTGAAGCGGCGGAAACATTCGAGGGTGGAGGATGTCATGCGTAGTATCACAATAATTGAATAATAGTAATCAAGGCAACAACAACCACTGTATATTATAGTAATATTTTTACATTGCATATGAATTATACATGATTGATACGAAAAGTAAATAAGAAGTAAAGACTCGAAGCTACTATGCTCCATCTTCTTGAACTCGGTGCATGTAGCCGTCTACTAGTGTCCTGAGAATACAAGTGGGTTTTGAAAGAGTATCAGCATAAAGCTGGTGAGTTCATAAGCGTTATGTTCTTAGAAACTGTTTCTGTTATTTTGAAAAGTACATTATGTTTCTCCTGAAAACCTTATATTTTCTGATGTAATGAATGTTAAGTAAAAATGATTCTTTGACGTCTGTTGAAAGTGTTCCTCAAGAAAATCCAATATCTTCTTATGTAATGTATGATTAACCCATTCCTTCTATGACTTCTTAGTTCATACTAATTATGCATAAATCAATATCGGATAGACAGTTAATTGTAAGGATCTGCCCTAAACCCACAACCAAACAAGCAACAGGGAATGAGGCGGAAACCACAAATTCCAC
This sequence comes from Lactuca serriola, assembly GCF_051521515.1. Classification (NCBI taxonomy): domain Eukaryota; kingdom Viridiplantae; phylum Streptophyta; class Magnoliopsida; order Asterales; family Asteraceae; genus Lactuca; species Lactuca serriola. Next base: position 88,048,678 of record NC_136415.1, read on the forward strand.
AATCTATCAGGTATTCTTCATACGTAACCTGGACGCATAAACTAAGCAGTCATGGAATTACTATTTAATGTTCGTTAGTTGAATAATGAATCAACTATTTGTAAAATACCGATGTTTACCCTGGAAAATCCTATATATTCCTTAAGTGTACGTTATTTGAATTATTTGTTCTGAATCATGGTATACCAGTATCTACCATACTTACGTTGTTTAGGTATTGCTCTGTTTGAAAACCTTTGTATGAATACCATTGTATAGTAGTCTTATTACATAAATAAAACTAGATGATAACGTGTCGTTATGTATCCTGAAAGTGTTGTTAATACCCTCCTGTGATCACTTAGTACATACGAGTTATAGAAATCTAGATCGAACAAATAGTGAATTGAGTGATTCTTCCCTAAGCCCACAACCAAACAAGGAACAGGGAATGAGGCGGAATTCACACATCCCACTATAAGTCGGATGTTAATTTCATATTACCCTAATGTATATACTAAGTAATCACATAGTTACTAACCCTGTTGACTATTTTTTAGGTATATTATTACGTGAACGAGTCGTTGTTTCACATGTGGATTCTTATAATCATACTATGGACGATCAATATTGTGACATACTCAGGCGTTGTAAAATTGACGTTCGTCATCCCAGGCATGCCTGCCTAACAGTAGCTAGCAATTCAGCTGTGGGATTGTCACTCCCATATAGATCTATACACAAACTCACGCTCTCCCTCCAGGAGACTCTGGTTACAAGGCGTCTCACACTGTAGTTCCCTCAACGAATTCACTAATAATACTATGAAAATCCATTTTTTTATTAACATGTAATCTAAAAATAATATCTTTTATTTTATAATTCATAAGTTTGTTTCCTTTTTTCTGAAAACTGTATTTGCAATGTTTATATCTTACCATGTTTATAAAGCTATCCGCAAATCTAGTAGTAACTACGTTCCTCATGTTTAGTAAGTTATATGTTCAGTGTATACTAATGATAGGTAAATATAATAAACCAAATTATATTTTTAAACACAAGTTTTACTGGTATTCCCCCCCCCCCCCCCTCCCCTTGAAAACATTAAAAAAAAAAACTCAGAAAATATAAGGGTATTAGGCCTGGCAATCGTGTCGTGCTCGGGTTGGCGTGTTGCGGCAGGTTGACAGGTCAAAATATGCCAACCCCAACACGAACCATTTAAATATACAGGTCACGGGTTGGCGGGTCACGAGTTGGCGGGTTTGGAACATAAACCCATATATGACCAGCCAACCCATTTATTTATACGGGTTCCCAGTTTGGCGGGTTCATGGGTCAGATTTGGGTTCGTGGGTCCGAATTTTAGACATTTAAGTCTTAAACATCCAAATGAAAAGTAAAAACATTCATAGAAACATGTTACAGACTTAGCCTTATAGGTTACGACTTACGACCTTAGACCATCCACCACGAGTCAAAATGTCAAAATAGTCAAATGGTCTATGAATCAATGATATATATTATATAATACTTATTAAATATTAATACTTGATACATAAATACATTTAAAAATAAAATAATTTTTTTTATTAAGAATATAAACGGGTTGGCGGGTCAACCCGTTTATTTTTTGAGAAACCCCTATATGACCCATTTAATAAACGGGTTGGTGGGTTGAAAAACTCAACCCAAACCCATTTATTTCGTGTCGTGTCGCGTGTCGTGTCGAGTATTGCCAGCCCTAAAGGGTATGAAATCACTGATTGTTGGGTGCAAAGGATTGAACTGGAAGATCCTCAATTCGACGCACGTGGCACTTAACGGGATCCTAATATCAAATAAGTACATATATGTATCTAAATTAGCGATTTTGTTAGATAAAGTGTTAGATAAACACTTGTTTTTGGTTAAGGAATGTTACCGGGACTTGGTTGAATTGAGAAAACAGGCTTCTCCTCACGAAAGAGTTGTTTACCGTCGTGAATGGAGTTTACGATCGACAGACTGTGAATACGGTTTACGATCGACAGGCAGTTTACGGTCTATAAAGATCTGGTGAGTTTACGGTCGCAACGGGTTTACGCTCTATGAAGATTTACTGTAAACTCAAGAACAAGGATGCTTATTTTCGACGAAAAAGTTTTCCAGAGGCTCCCAAACGGCCCCAAAATGACGATTTTCGGCGTTTCTCGGGTGAACGGAGGGCTTTATGGTGTTTACAGTCAAGAGGTTTAGAGAGAGAAAGTGGGTGTTTCCAGCCATGAAGGTCCAAATGAGGGTAGGGGTCCAGTATTTATAGGCTAGGGGTCTTGTCGGTGGTGGGGTCCACCTGGCACCGACCGTAAACGGGTTTATGCTCTACACGAGTTTACGGTCGTAAACTCGTCTTGATCGTGAACTCGGTGTGTTTCGAGAAATCAAGAGTTTTTCGCGCGATTTTTGGTTTTCCGACTCGTATAGAATTTTAATTATATCCCTAGTTGATTTACTTAACCCAAGAAGTTGACGGAAAATTTAATAAGATTAAATTTTGTTAATGGGGATGGGTTAAAGATAACGGGAGAAATTTAGGGTTGTCACATGTAGGATCTTTGGTCCGAGGATTCCGCCTTCTTATAGTGGTTGTCGTAGGGGCTTGGTGTGCGACACCTTTTTTTATTTCTTTATCTTACTCTAATCTAATGAACCTTAGTGCACTTCTTCTGACTTAATGCTTTCATTTGCATGGAGTCATCACAAGGTCTTCGAAGAATCAAGAATCCTTCTTTAATCCCATCTTAAAGGCCTCCTCGCTAGTGGCCATGTCGATTTTTGGTATGTTTAGAGCTTCCATTCCAAATCTACTTACAATGTCCCTTAAGGATTATTTAGGATCCTGGACTACCGGGTAGAGATCGCTAGTGATCCTCTCGAATATTCTTCTACAAGAAAATTGGTTATTGAAAAGATTAACTAGGTGAACAAAAGAAATAATAGAGTAAGGAGGAACATTAACAAGCTACTTTCAGGTTGGTCCTTTCAGATTCGATCCGAAGCCCTTGCATCAACATGCTTCTTTTAAGTGTGGCGTAATGGGAATGATCTCTATTTTCTCCCTATATTGTGTGATATGTTCTTCAGGATCTGTGGTTCCATCGTAAGGCTTCATGGTAGGATTTTTGAAGCGCCTTGGAACCTCTGCATTGGTTGTTGAGGGGAGAAATCTTGAGATCCCATCATTAGTTAGGGATGTTTCCAGTATAGGTTGTACCACCCTCGGTACGCATGAGATCATCTTCCTTAGTTGTTGTAGCTCTTTGGCCATAATTAGACTTATTTCTGCATCAAGTCCATAGAGTTAGTATTAATAGTGTTATTATTAAAGAAGTTACTGGTATTTCTATTATTAGTGGTATTGAAGGTGACATCAAGATCCTGGGTCATAGGAGTTTGGATGTTTGGGATTTCTCTCCTTGTTGGGGTAGCAACGAATGTTGGAATTGTCGATTACGGGAGATTCCCTAAGGATCCTGTATTGTCGAAATTCAGGATCCTTGGTTGCAAGATTGACGGTTCTGCCTCCTGGGGTTTACGGATTTCCGCCCTTGTGCTTTCCACATCCATAAGCAGTGTTCTGTTGTCTACCTTTTGCTGAGAGACCTATTGTATCAATGTCTTCATCATGGAGAAGAGTTTTTTATTATAGACCGAGGCAAGTGGATCTGGGATCCCAAGGATATTGGAGCAACAAGAGGAATGTTCTTTGGTACATCAAAAGCTTTCCTTTGACTAGGGAGTCCATTTGGAGGAGGTGCAAGATTTTTTGAATGAATAGAGGGAACACGGGATGAAGAAAGGGTCAGTTGTGTAGATATGATTCTCAATGATTATAAAAACCATGGCCCACAATGGGCAAAAAATTGTCATAGTAAAAAATCGGTCAAATAAATATCAACCAAAGTGAATGAGAGGTTATGGTGTTATAGTTGAAGTGATTAACAAAATTTGAAAAAAAATTACACAAGTGGTTTACAAGGAAAGTCGTTGATCCTTGCTAGGATCTCCGACATAAAACATTGGGAGGTGATATTATCATTACCAATGTTGCAGTAAGTTTAGTTGTGTGTAGTGTGTATAGTACATGTGTTTTTATATTCTAATCTACACAACCATAACTATGATATTTCCGGGATCCTCTTGAATAAATATGAACACACTATAATATCATTACCTCTCTCAAGGTTGGAATATTGTTTCCTATAAGCAATATGTCATGAACATACAAGACTAGGAAGGTTACAACACTCCCACTAGCTTTGACATACAAGCAAGAATCATCTTCACTTCTAGAGTATCCAAACTCTTTGATCCTTGCATGTAAAAAAACTATTATAACTATGAGTCATGTAAACATCCTCAATAAACTTCCCATTTAGGATAGCGATTTTAACATCCATCTGACATAGAATGCAGCTATGGCAAGAAGTACCTGTTCAACTTAATCTTGGCTACTAGTGAGAGGGTCTAATTATAGTCAACCCCTTGGTTTTGAGTAAAGACTTGCATAACGAACATAGCTTTGTAAGTGTGTATATTTTCATCCATGTCGGTCTTCTTCTTGAAGATCCATTTATAATCCATCATCTTCCGACCAGTTTTTTAATCCACCACGTTTCACACTTGGTTATCATATATAGACTGAATCTCTTTATCCATTTTCTCTATCCATTTTGCAACCTCAGGGAATGCCATCGCTTCCATATAGTTAGTTGGTTCATCCGAGTTTAACATAGTTTTGTCATTGATAAACGTGTCCTCATCGAAACTTATTTATAATCCATAAAGTCGAGTGGCGCTCTAACTCTACAAGATCGACAAAGAGGCAATGAATTGTCAATAGGTATTACACCCTTATTGGTTGACTCTTGCATTTCTTCAAGATCGATAGCGTTCCCGCTATTTTCTTTGAATATGATCTCTCTCTCAAGAAAGACTCCTCTTTAAGCTACAAAGACCAATTTCTCACTTGGTTTGTAGAACAATTATCCAAAGGATGTTTTTAGGTAACTCTCTCAGATCTAAGTTCCAGGTTCTCTTGGATCTTGCGCCAAACGAGAGCTTCACCACCCCAAACCTTCATATGTGCGAGTTAACGAGGTTTCCCACTTCACATCTCATGAGGTGTTTTCGAAAATTTCTTGGTATGAACAAGATTTAGTATATGAACAAATGTTTCTTAGTCATACACCCAGAAAGATAGAGCAAGTGAAGCATGACTAATCATGAAACGAACCATGTCTAATAAATTTCGATTTCTTCTCTCAGCTACACAATTTAGTTGTGGTATCCTAGGAGGATATAATTGTGAAACTATTCTACATTACTTGAGGAATTCATCGAACTTGATACTATGATACTGTCCACCCATATATGAGTGAATCATCTTTATCTTCCTACACCATTGATTCTCTAGTTCGTGCTTAAACTCTTTCAACTTTTCAAAAGTTTCTGATTGATGTTCCATTAAGTAAATATAGCCATATCTACTATAATCGTCAGTAAATGTCACATAGTAGCGATTAGCATCTGTTGTGGCATGTACGAAGGGACGACATACATCAGTATGTATGAGGTCAAACAAAGCTTCACCTCTTTCACATGTTCTTGTGAAAGGTGACTGGTCTTCATGACCAAAAAACAAGATTCGCATTAATTATCGTTTATAAGATCAGATGATTCTAACACTCCATCCTTTTAGAGTTAGGCAATATGTTTCTTGTTTATATGGCCAAGATGACAATGCCATAAGCATGCCTTATATAGAATATTAGAAGAACCAATGTTATACACACCATTGCAATTATTTTCGACACATACAATAGTTTTAGACTCACCGTTACAAGTATAAGCTTTGAAAATGAAAACACCATTCTTATAAAAATAAATAAAACCATTGTCATTATCAAAAGATTAGCGAAAAGCTTTCATAAATCATGAAATGAAATAATGTTCCATGTCATATAACAAGAATAAAGACAATCAAGAAAATTAATCCTAAAACCACCATCAAACACAAGCTCATAAATTCCGATCCTAGTGATAGGTGAAGATCGCCTGTTTCACATGATGCTTTGGTATTCCCTTCTTTCACTTCTTGAAGTTATTTTAGGTAGCTTCTCTTCCAATGCCCCCTTTAGCCATAGTGAAAGAAAATGGCATGTTTCGAATCACTTACAGGAGGTACTTCATAGTTAGCTTTCCTTTTTGACCCAATAGACTCTCCGATATGGGCTATCCTTTTCCATTTGGATTGGGTGATAGCTTTCCTTTTCTTTCCCTTGCCTTGATGAATGGTTAGGACAATAGAGTTTGTAGCACTTGAAGGATGACATTTGTAACATCTCAAATTCTTTGGCTAAATTTTTCATTTTTATGATAATATAACATCCATTTTTAATAAAATTACATTCATGATAACCATTTTTTCATAAACCATTATTCAAAAATCAAAGTTCTAATGATGACGATGCGGAATCTCAAATCATAAAACTATTGATGCATGTGTACAGTCCCGCCATTTCCATTCGATAAAAACTTGAAAAATTGTTAATCCACAACTATAAGCATAAAGTTTAGTGATTTCCCTAAAATATTGTATACAACACAACACAATAATCAGTTATAGGATACCTGTAACCCTGGGGATTATCTGTGGTCCCAATAGGCTAACAACACGCCATATGGATTAACAGCACGCCTCACGGGTTATTAGCAACCAAAGGGACTATCAGCAGTCCCCTAGACTCACAACAGTCCAGGAGATATCAACAACTAATTTCACATGTAACAAAAATAAAGAATTAAGAGACAGTTGGACAACATGCATATACTACCACACATGTAAGTATAGTGCAAAGACTTACCTGACTAACAAAGCTAGCTAAACCACACCTCACAGCCACACCATCAGTGATACAACACACCTATCAAAACATAAAAGGTCAAACCTTAGCCTATACCCAAAATCCAACAAGTTAACAAAAATTCCACCATGCCAAAAGTCAACGGTCAAAGTCAAAATCAACGTCTAACAATACGAAAAATTGACCATCACTTTGTGACCAACCCTTGGTCACGTCATGAGAATGCACTTAACCTGATTCCAATTTGATCTCACACCAAATTAGCCAACTAGATTGCGGAAAACTCACTCAGCAGGCACAACGACATGAACCCTCCTTGGTTAGATCGTGAGCACAACATGATAAGAAAATTGTGGGATCCTCCATCCTCACATTATGACACTCTCCATGACATGACGTGACCATAGCTTAAATCAAAATCATAATGGTTTGAGTCCTTAATCCATTAAGTCTTCAACTCCAACTTTCCATAAATCTTTAAGGGACTCCAAAGGTTCATAAAAATGACAACTTTATGGACATGCATGTCCTCTACCTAACTTAGGTCAAAAGGCCAGAAAATGACCTAAAACTCATGCAAGATTCACAATCCACAACCAATCCTTAGATTCATAAGATATGATGCTCTACAGACTCTACAGGACCATAAAGTTGTGATCTTTATTTCATTTATTATTCAAATAAAAAACATGAACCTGAACCAAAAGGGATCGAACCAAAATAGATCCAAAGAAAAAATAATAAAGGTAAAATCCTGAATCCTCAAAAATGGTCCATAAGGTGATATCAAAGATGAGAAAGTTTTGCTTCCTTGATCCTTGCACGAATTCTCCTTCTACTTCCTTCAAAGAGCACCAAAACCACCAAAATGAGACAAAACCACCAAAATGAGACAAAATTACCAAGATGAGATAGGGTTAGAGTTTCTGCGGTATGAGAGAGATGGAGGCTGAGAAAGGAACCCTAAATCTGAGTTTAGTGTGCTTAAATACAAAAGAAACCCTAAAATATAATTGGCTTAGGTTGCATCCCTTTTCACATCGGGACTAACTACATGTCATGTCGTGACCACTCCTCCAAATGTACGTTCTCATTCTTCACTCGTCATGTCGTCACCACCTTATGGTCACGTCATGACTCATGGTTTTTCCCCAAAAACCATGCCTCTGACTCCTTAATTCCATACACTGATCCACTCTAGAAACCAAGTGTTACAAGATTTCTTCATACTTGCTTCAGTTGTGTGGAACAAGTTATGGAGTTCTGCTAATGTTGTTTCTATGTTGTTCAAAAGATAAGTCAAGATGAAATGATCATAACAACTTGACAAGGAGTTATAAACCATATCAAAGGCCAACTCCTTGGACAAATTAACATTTATCTTCTCCAATCTTTCCAAATGTCTCTACATTTTCTACACATGACCACACATAGATTCTCCTTCTTTGAGCTTGCACACCATTAAGGATTTGACAATCTCATAGTGTTTATGCTTAGCCTTCTTGTGAAACATATCACTAAGAGCTTGATTTATCTCGTATGGCTAATACTTCTCATAGGAATATTGAAGATTTGGTGCCATAACAACAATCATGATGCAAGCAACTTTCGTAGCTTTGTCAATGTGTTTGTTGTTAGCAACTATTTCTTCTAGAGTAGCGGTTTCCATGACGATCTTACGAATAGGAGTATTAAGAACATACTCTTTGTTCTCATACCAAAGAGTCCTCTTCAAGTTGCACATTCAGTCCATGTATTTTGGACTAGTGAGCTTATCCTTAGACAAAATCGACAAAAGAATGAACTTTGAACATGGAGAGTTAGGAGGAAGAGGAGGAAGATCACCATTTCTAAACATATGTTAATTGAGAGAAATGTTTAGTTAGTTGATTAATCCTTAATATTCTAACCCAAGTTAATCTGTAAGGCTGGGATCCAAATTTTAGATTCGAACTTTCAAGATGGATGTCATAATCAAATTGTGAACCTATTTTAGGTAGGTAAGGCTTCTCACGAATTTCATACTCTATGAAACTCCTAGATCTTTGAGATTCATTGAATCATATCAATGACATGTTTAATCTTGGCTTATTCTCTCTCACTTTTGTGACTGAGATACCGACGATCATGAACGAGATGTGAATAACCATGCAAACTCATGTGACACCCTCAATGTCATTTATGGTCTCACATTGGTGTGCCGGTTAACTGCACATGCTCCATTAACAATCATAAACCCAAGGTTGTACCATCATTTCAACTTTTTATTCTCAAGCTAGTGTGTTGGTTAACCATACACGTTCTACTAACAACTCACAAAGAAACGATATGCGTTTTCATGGATTGGCATACACTTTCACATTTTTCCTAAAGTAAATAGAGTGAGATTTTTAAGGTATAGTACTATATATTATATTTTTAATCTGATTTGTTTCCTATCAGAACCTTTTAGTTAACACCCTTCCACTACACAAAGAAACGGTGGGTGAAAAGGACACCTATTTGATGGTCATTTTATATGTCGCCTCGTTATAACTCTCCAATAGAAATAGCTTCTTGAATAAGGATTACTTTTGGCTTGACTAACAAAAATCAATCTTAGGGGTCCTTTGATAGTTGTTGACTGAGTTAGTACTGACTAAATTGGTGCTGACTGAGTTAGAATTTCTGACTGAGTCCACATCTGACTGAAACTATGGTGTTTGATTATATCTCTGATGATTGTGGTGAATGATGAAAAATGACAATATTATCCTTATATTGTCTCTTTTATTGAGAGTCAATTTCAGTGTTTGGCACAACAAAAAAATTCATACGGGAAATGTGACTAGAATTCTATTACAACATCAAACTTTTGGTATTTTTTCTTTATATACACAAAATATAACAATATACAACATTGAACTTTCATTGTTTTTTCTATTAAAATGTAGAACCTTTTTTTCTTTGTTTACAACATTGCGTGCCATCTAAGATGGTATATTGTACAAAAAGTCAAATAAAGTAATAATCTCATGATTTACTAACTAACAATTGCTCCATAGGCTTTGATTTTCCCCTACACAAAATATGTCAAACAGATGCACCATATTTAACATTTTATGGTCAGAGATCGTTCAAAACATCATGATTTGCTTATTGCTTATGGAAGACATATGGACCAGATTCATTCAATCACCTCACAATACTGTTTAATAGTTTAATTTCATAAAGTTGATCATCTTAACTTCAAATCAAGTTAATAAATTGGTTAAAAAAATCCCTCTTAGGTACAATGTCTAGAGAGAACCAAGAAACTAAAGATGGAAATAATGTTCCTGTGCAAACATACACACACAATACTAATTTCATGAATCATTCATAACCAATCTTTATTAAAAAAAAAACTCACCTTAATACATCAGGCTCACTTTTTCTTTTCATAAATTACCAATTACAATGAAGCTACATAGACGTTGAAATCAACAGATCAAACCCCCTAAAAAACATTTCTTGTGAACCAAAAAAAGAATTTTGTGTATAACGAACTGGAATTAATCGACAAAGTTCTCGAAATGAACAACTTAATACCAAGAAGGACATAAAAAGCAGAGCTTGAAGAAAATCGACCTTACATGAGGAAGACCATGGTGCAGTGAAAGCGTCGGTGGAGGAAATGGTAGGAATTTCGGAGGAAGCCGACAGTGCTGCAGAGAACTAGTGGCAGAAGTGAGTAGGACGACGGTGGCACTGGATCCAGGCAACGATACGGAGGTCAGAGGTGGGAGGAGCCGACGCCAAGAGAAATGTCGGAGGTGGGAGAAGTTGTCGACTTCCAGAGCTGAGACGAAGGAAAAGGGGTTGCAACGTTAGATGGAGAGAAAGGGGATTGAGGAAAAGGGTATTTTTTTAGTCAGCTATTTTTTTTCAATGACTGAGGCGGAGGTTTTTTTAGGACCAAATCAGACATATGGGCTGGGTAAGAGGTTCGAATGTTGTTATCAAACATACTGAACGGACTGGGTTAGCCAAAAAAGTCTGACTGGACCCAGTCAGTCATAAATCAAACAAGGCCTTAAACATATAGTATTATCAACTTTTATAATATATAAGGGTGTATTATTTAACTTTTAAGAATACAAGGTTTAAAATTCTATTAATTCAATTAACCTTTAGTTAATTAATATTTAAACCAACTTTAAGATTTAGTAGTTATCTTTTAATTAAATAAATTATATATTTTATTAATGCAATAATTATCTTAACTAACTTTTAGTTAAATAATATTTAATTTATCTCTTCTTTAAATTTGAAATTAGGGTTTAACAATTACCTAGTTCTTAGGTGTTCAAGTTTTAGGCAATTAAAAAAGCAAATAAGCAAACTAGTAATAATCCTAGCAATTTTGAAATAGGCAAGAAAGTGGAGGCAAAACCTAAAAAACCTAGAGGACTAGGGATTATCGACAATTAGGTATAACCTGTTTCTTTACAGCTTTTCAATAATGTGCATATTTTAGACAAAACCCTACTCTCTGATACCATTGACGGGTTTTCTAGATTACATTAAAATTAAAACAACATTACTTGCACAGTAGAATTTACATAAAACAATTTATAGACACATGCAACCTAGAGATCTATGTATTCTATCATAATAGTAACATACTTTGAAAACCCTAATCTAATTTATGTATAATATAAAACATAGGATTAGAAAACATACCTTTTTATTTTCGAAATTAGCAATATCCTTTCTTCAAGATCTTCTATTGAAAGCAAGCACCAAAAGTATGATGCCTCTAATGGCTCAAACCTAATACCTTAGAAACCCTAGGAACAATTTACAGAGACGAGAGGGGAAGGAATTTTTAGCTTTTACTTCTCTAGAGGGTTAGGCCAAAAATCTTATGCCAAGGGTCCCTGTGTTATAGCTTCAATGATACCAGTATAAACCCTAATTTTAATAATAAAATATTTCATATTTATCTTATTCAAGTGGTTATCCTTATCCACTATGGATGGCTTCTAGAACCCTTCTGGAACCTCTCCAAACCCCCCACCAAGGGAAGGTTCTCTAATTGTCTCATTTGCTAAACTATTGAGTAATTGCAATCAAACCCCTGCGCCTTTAATTATTTCTAATTAATCCAAAATTAATTTCCAATTAATTCCAAACCATTTCCAGTAAATTTATAAATCAAATAATAAATTAACAAATTATAATCACACTCTCTAAAATTAGTTCCTAGTTAGTTCTAGTTATTGATAGCAACCCAAAAAAAAACTTTTCCTTTTATTAATATGATTATACCAATTTAGTTAAGACTTTAGACCCCTTAATCCAACATTTTTATAACATGTAGTTTACTTTTTTACTTCATTTTAAACTATATAAACACGTTATTTGGTAATGTATTAATTGAGTTACAGGCCCAGAACATGTGGTATCAAAGTTGAATTGTTTTCTCTTTCAGCATTATGCACAATTTGACGTTTTCTTTAAACTATCATAACTCCTTCGTTTGAAGTCAATATGACATGAAAATTTTCAAACATTTATTGTACAATTTTTTACGTCATTTTATACTATAGAAACACGTTATTTGGTTACATCTTGATTGAGTTAGAAGACCGGAACATGGGGTATGAAAACTAAAATGTTGTTGTCTCAAAATTACACTAAAATTGTCATATTTTTAAACTGTCATAACTTGTTCGTATGAATTCAAATGATATGAAATTGTTTCCAACATGTAGTTTACTATTTGTACTTAATTTTAGACTATAGAAACACATTTGTTACATAATGATTGAGTTATAGGCCTTAGAAACTGTGTATCAAAGCTAAATTGTTTTATTAGCATTATCTACTTCTACCAACTACGTAAAACACATGTACCAGTTCCGACCAAGTATTTGATTGGAAAACTGTCATCGACATTGGAAAGGGTATAGACTAACTACTTTGGTTATCAGTCCTATCGAATAAGCAATTCTACTTTCTATTTCGTGTTGGTTCGATCCATACGCTCACCTCTAGTAATAGGTATTCTAGCTAGAGTAGACGACGATGGTGGGGTTAAGGAAGTGGATAAGATAGGGTGGGGTAATTCAAATGCATTTTCGTAGTAAATAAAAAAAACATATAATGAATTAAGTAAAGATAATATATATTTATACCTTAAAAAGCATTTACAAGATTTTGCTGAATTTTAAGAGGTACAAGCTTTTGAGCATCATATATAATAATTTTATGCATCGGAGAATAATAAATCTTATCCGGTCAAAGACAAATTTTGAATAGGTCTTCTAAGCTTATCTTCAAATTGAATGGGTTAAATATGAAAAAGTCAAATAAGATGATGATGATAAGATTTTAAATGAGTTAAAGTTTGACCAAGTGTTCCTCATATCCAATTGAATCGGTAAATACTAAATCTTATCCGGTCAACATTTATGAAAAAGTCAAATAAGATGATGATGATAAGATTTTCAATGGGTCAAAGTTTGACCAAGTGTTCCTCATATCCAATTGAATCGGTAAATACTAAATCTTATCCGGTCAACATTTATGAAAAAATCAAATAAGATGATGATGATAAGATTTTGAATGGGTCAAACTTTGACCATGTGTTCCTCATATCCAATTGAATCGCTAAATACTAAATCTGTCAATAATAATGAAAAAGTCAAATAAGATGATGTTGATAAGATTTTGAATGGATCAAAGTTTGACCAAGTGTTCCTCATATCCAATTGAATCAGTAAATACTAAATCTTATCCGGTCAACATTTATGAAAAAGTCAAATAAGATGATGATGATAAGATTTTGAATGGGTCAAAGTTTGACCAAGTGCTCCTCATATCCAATTGAATCGGTAAATACTAAATCTTATCCGGTCAACATTTATGAAAAAGTCAAATAAGATGATGATGATGATAAGATTTTGAATGGGTCAAACTTTGACCAAGTGTTCTTCATATCCATTTGAATCGGTCTAATACGATGTACACGTTATAAAACATTTCATATAAACTGGAAGAGGCGCATTGATCTAGCATTCGTCTATCATGAATGCCTTGCCATTGACAGCAAAACCTTGGTTCTCTCTCATGCTCGCTATCTCCTCCTTTGTTTTTCCTTCTATTAAAATCGAATAAGCCCAAAAATGTCTTACGTTTAATCCTAGCCCAGATATAAAAAATCTCTATCTGTTCGTCATTTTGTTTAATAAATTTTTTATGTCATTTTGTTGATCCGCACCCGTCGCTTTGCGCAGGTAAACGGCTAGTATATATATATATATATATATATATATATATATATATATATATATATATATATATATATATATATATATATATATATATATATATATATATATATATATATATATATATATATCGCAGGGCGTCAAATTCACAACAAAAGCATATCATAGATCATTGAACAAAGCAACTTTCATTTTTATGGCTATTCATGAATGATTAGTAAATTCACGAGCTTTTTTTTTTATGAAAACACAATATAAACATGGGTCTTCTAGATCAATATACACTACGACACTTCCTTTTTATAATTTCATTCATTTTAACAAATTCATATCCGCAGTGTCCTTTGTTTACCGATGACGTAGTATATTGAAAAATTAAAAGGAAGTGTTCTGTGAATTAAGCTACACAAATATGTGGTAACTATTTTTTGACTATGATGGTCGTGTTGTTGAATCCTTTAACTATATGGATAAAATAAATGAGAATAGAAAAACGAAATGTTCATTTTAGTAAATACTTTTTAATATCTTTATCACACAACGCAATAACTACAAAATGTATTTTGGTCCGGTGGCATCATGTGCTTTAAAAAAATATTATTTATTTAAAGGGTTGATGTTGCAAGTCTCTTGGTAGATAAATGTGTATTTTACAACTATGATTTAGAAGGTATTAGTTAGTTTTACAGAAAAAAAAGATATTTTATTAACTGATATTTAATACTATATGTATTTTTAATAACTAATGTACATTTAAAGATGTAACTAAGCAAATAGAATTTATCTTTTCATTTATATTTAGATTTCAGTGTTAGTATGTACGTGTTAGGGGCATGATGTTTAAATCGTATTCAATATCCTTAATATTGTTATAGGACAGGATCCTTAAACACTTCTCAAGATCCTGATTATTATCGTTAATATTTACTAACACTTACAACGGCCATATTTTACATTTTTTTCCGCACATGTGCATAATTAGTCAACTAATGACTTATTCTCAACGGAGATGCGTCTCAACTAGGCAAAAGACTCGGAATACCAAGTCAAATAACATTTATATGTTGATTCTCGGAGGATCTCGGAATTATCAGACTTCTTGTTATTAGCATTAGACAATAAATAACACATGTAACTAGCACACTATACACACAATTAACTCATCTACGATATTCGTACATATATTTACACATTCATCTCTGCATTTAACATTTTTAATCAATAAAATCATCAAGGCATGTGATCATTATCACCTTCCAAGATTTTGTGTCGAAGATCCTTGCAAGGATCAAGGGATTTCCTTGTAAACCCTCATGTTGTCTTGATTACAATTTTATGCTTACATCAATTCAAACACTACAACCTCTCATTCAATTTGGTTGAGTTTCACTTGTGTAATTTTGGACCAAAACAATTTGGCGCCCATCATGGGGCTGTGTTGTTCAAAACCTTTCGAAAAATCATGTCATTGAAATCAACCATGTCTTCTTCCTCAATTCCTCCCATTTCCTCCAAAAACCTTACACCACCTCCCACTGGAGGTCCCAAAAAGACTCTTGATGTGCCGAGGAAAAACACTCCTCCAGTCACTACTCTAGTATCCTGGGTTATTTCGAAAATAGTCTCCAACAACGAGATTTTTTCCATGATGCAGGAGGCTGGAACAATAGGTGACTTGGCAATAAGAGGATAACAGGACGGTGCTAAAGGAAGTTGAAAGAATGAGGGAAAAGATCTACAAACCTCGGGAAGTTGCACCCAAAATCCTGCAACCCAGTATCCTAAACTTCAACAACGCGGGATCCTCCATAAATCGTCGGGAGATACGATCCTCAATACTAACATCCACTCCTGTCTGGGATGCAACTCCTAACGAGCGAGCTCATGCGACCCAGGATCCCAATGAAACTTTCCTTAAGCCAAATACTAAGGATCCTGGTAACTTCGTAAATAATAATGCTTTTAACACTGGCTATATGGAATTTTATACAGGTTTAAGCCTGATCATGGCTAAGGAACTTCAAAAATTAAGGCGAATGATCTCAAGCCTGCTTGGAGTGGTCCAACCTATACTGGAAGTACCCACCACAAGCCACATGATCTCAAGATTTGTTTTGGAAATAACAAATATCAAAGTCCCAAATCACTTCCAAACTCCCAGCATGATGCCTTATGATGGGACTACAGGTCCTGAGGAGCACGTGGCACTGTAGTGGGAAAGAATGGTGATCATGCCCATTCCTGCACACTTAAAGGAAGCCTGCCTGTGCAAGGGTTTTGGTTGAACCCTTATAGGATCAGCTTTAAAATGGCTTCTTAACGTTCCTCCTTACTCTATTAATTCGTTTGCTCACTTAGTTAAATTATTTAACAATCAATTTTCTTGTTGCAGAACATTCGTAAAAGATCCCTACTGATCTTTATCGAGTGGTTCAGGATCCTAAGGAATCCCTTTGGACTTTTGTGAACATGTTTGGCAGGGAAGCTCTGAGTATCCCAACATTGACATGACCATTGCAGTTGAAGCCTTTAAAATAGGCTTAAAGAAGGACTCTTCTTTCTACGAATACCTCGTAATGAGTCCATGCAAAATCATGGACGAAGTTAGGAGCAAAGCACTAAGGTTCATAAGGCTCGAAGAAGAAAAAGAGATCCAAAAGAGAAGCAACCCACCGAGCTCATACGATCACCCCAATAGGAAGGTCGACTCCTCGGCCCAAAGATCCTATAAGTCAAAACCATATTCCAAACTTGGTCATCATAAGGTTAATGCCCTTTAAGATGAAGGAGAAGAAGGAGACTGTAGTGGTGTTGATTATGATGGCATGTGTGGAATTAGAAAAGATCTAGTGAATCATCATGTGAACTCAAGAACACATGAAGTAAATAAATCTGGGTTTAGCTCTCATTAGAATTGACAGAAAGAGTGCACATGGGTGTTGCAATTTCTCTCACTAAACTAATGCTCTCAAAGTGTTCATTCCATAAATGAGTGTCACTCGCTTCCTATTTATAGGAAAGACAACTCATAACACAATACAAGTGGGTAAAGCACAAATACATCCAAGTGTGACTTTGCACGTAACATTCTACCTATCAAAGTTAGGATTGGATGTCTGGCTTCAATATCCAACGAGCTCGCGCAATCAAGACCAAACTCCCCCTCAAAGTAACACTGGTCTTCAAATCCACAAATGAATACCCGAAAAACTCGCTTCAAATACCCATCATTCTCCCCCTTTTTATAATCAAAAAATGACTATAAAACCCATTAAGGGTGAGAAGCGCCCGAAGAATGAACTTCACAATACTCCCCCTTGATGTGTACCAAAAATGAAACTCCCGAAAAACTTGCACAAAAAAACAATCACGAAAAATCCTTGAAAAAATTTCCAATTTATCAAAATTTTCGACTTTTGGATGAGAGTTGCAAGATTTTCCAAAATACGGGTAAAAGCCATCAATAACAGAATTTTGCAGGGACCCGTTGCGCCAAAAACAGCTAATGATGCAAAACACTCCCCCATTTGCGAAACTGGGCATAAAGTGAAGTTCGCACCAGCTGCAGGGACTGAACATGAAACTTCTTCATTCTTCACAATTTTTGCTCAATATTCGAAATTGGAACATTTATGGCATATCTTCGAAACGTCAGGTACCAATTTCGAATATTCACATTTATGGCATATCTTCGAAACGTCAGGTACCAATTTCGAAAATTCTGCCTCTTGTCTTTTCCTCCAAAATGTTGAAAATCAGGTCCTAACGATCGAATATGGTTACAAACTGTCAAACAATCGAAATTTTAAGGACAAATTTCGAAACTGCTGTGTTTCTTCCCCATTCTAACGAAATTAACAGATAGCGAAACAACCAAAACCCTTTGTTATCTAGCTTTTGAAATTGATAACTAAACGTTCCTTAGTCACCCGATTCTAATAACCTTCGAAAGTTATCAACCCAAAATCTTCGCTTTTTAAAGAAAACACTTCGCTATTTTATTCACGAATCTTCGTTATTAAAACATTCGTTATCAAAACCTTCTTCCCAAGTTGTGAACCAGGTAACGAAATCCACATCACCATTGATTACGAAGCTTATTCTCAATCAAAAAACAATCAAAAACGAAGCATGTGCAACACTTAACCGACAGTATCATCTTAATCATTCATATTGTTCTTAGCTTTTCATTACAGTGAACCAAAATCATCGACATCAATATCAATGCTTCGTTAACAAACCCATCGTTGTTAATCAAAAACCATCGATTTGAAAAGCGAAATCATCAAACCAACTAACGAATCCAAGTTTTCCTTACTTGCTTTCACTACAGGAACCCTCGATCTGAGTCACACTTACACCCATTCACGATTCATCATTCCAATTCTTCGTTCCTTGACACCGATCACAAAAGCAGACTTCCAACCATCGATTCTCGATTTCGCATCACCAATCCTTCGAAATCGACTCCAAAATCTCACGGCGACATCCAAATCATCAAATTCCGATTCGTTATCAAACAAGAAATCAAATTCGACATCAATTCGACTTCCAAACTCAAATTTAGCAGATTCCGTCTACAATCAGTCGACTATTCATTACTTCAACCCGTTGCTAACGAATCCTTTAAGATCATCAAGTATTTATTGTCGAATATCAATAACCATTCGACCATCGACCACAGTCTTGCCAATTTCCAGTCGAACTCAACTTGGCTACTCAACCCAAATCAACAAAAAAAATAATTTGTTCCCAATTCGTTTGCCAATTCAATCTTGTTCATCCCCAAACCATCGACCATCGATCCTAATTTCAACTCAGCCTTCGCTTTTTGTGTGCAACCAAAACCTGTTCAACCTTCGCTTTCAATCAATGTCAACAACAAACTATCAAACACAAAAGAAATTTCTTTTGACTCACATTCGATTTTGTTTTTAGGTTTTACAAATCGAAAATCGATAACCAAAATCAAAACTTTCTTCTCCTTCAATTATTGATGTTGAAGCTTCACATTTGACTCTAACCGTCAAACGAGATCATTACAACACTCGTAACAAAAATCAAATTTACCATTTGTTTCAAAAATCATTCTCAGTTAGGAATCTGTTTCACATGAGTCAATTTTGACTTTTACAAACTCGTTTGACTTTCCAATTGAATCAATTCTCGACATCTTGATCATAATTGATTTTATGTTTGTACAATCCAAATAGAATCGATTCACAAGATAAATTCAACTAGTAACAATCGATAAGAATATTTTGACGAAACTGAATTCGTATGAACACAGTCAAGAATATTAGAATGTCCAAGTACCTGAAGTCGTATGAGAATGAAGGAACAAAATGCTTCATATCCGATTTCGATTTCGATTAAGTGACATTTGGGCTTAAAACTATACTATCAGATCATAAAAGAATTGATTGGGCTCATGAAAGTCGATCAATGAATAATGACACTCAAAATTCTGATGTGGGCTCAAGAATGACCTCAACAGTAAACAAATTTCTTTTGGACTCAATTAAAAATGTGGATGAACAGTGAATTTTGAATTTGAGAATGATTTTTGGAATTTTAATCTAAAAAAATAATTGGATCAATAATGGGGCTGAAACGAAATAGATCCAATGAATCAAATCGATAAAAAATGAAAAACGCAAATCAGGAATAACAATCATGGATGTTTTGGAATCCATTTGAGAACTTATGATACATTTTTGACGAATCGAGATCCATCTGTAACGAACGAATAAAATTTAGAAGATCTTGGTTCTTTTGTTAGAACGAGAAAATCTCCAATTTGAACATTGTACCGCCCATTATGCGTGATGTACAACTCGTTCTTCGTGTTCTTCAACGATCCAAGAACATCTTCAAAAGAACCACCAACACTTTTGGGTTTTGACTTCATATTGCTTCACGGATTTCGGCTTATCAACATTTGATGATTTTTGTGAATAAACGTGCTTGTTTTTCCGTTTAATCTTCTTCTTCTTCTTTCTCATCTTTTTGCATCTTGAAGATTTGATTTCATGAACAAACCTACTTTACACAACTTCAAATTTGTGAGTTTGAATCAAATCTTTTGGAGTTTGATACTTGTGAATTTCTTGGATCATCGGCTTTCGATAAGGAATTATTCCTTCAAACGAATCACAAGAACACAAAATATCATCGGTTTGAACTCCAATTGAGCAAAAAACTTTTTCATCTTCATGAGAATCAACTTCAATCTTCTTATCATGAACTTCAAGAACATCAAGAACATCACATTGAACTCCATAGTCAAGAACTTCAACAAACTTAAGAACAAAAAGATCATTCAGGTTTTCAATAAGAGAAACGAAATTCTTATCAAAAAAATCTTTTTTCCTTTCCTTTGTTTATATCTCTCTCAGTCATCAAGTTATTGCAAGCTTTAGTCAAACATTCAATCTTTGAAAGTGGTTGAAAAATCAATCCTCCATGATCATCCTTCAAACCTCCATCAGAAATCAAAGTATCCCATGAAATCATCCCGCCTTTCATTATTAATCCAATGAATTGTTCTAAACCGACTTTCAATTTGACATCTCTAACGATCACAGTCCAAGAGCCAGACTCCAAGTACACAATTTCCACCATATTTGATCAATTTGATAAGATCTTGAGTTTTTCTAGAGAGGGAAAGTGATACAAAATGGTTTTTATAGAAAGAGAAAGTAAAAATCACTTGAATTCTAGTGAAGAAAATTGAATTATGAATAGAATCAAAGATGAATTCTATTTCTTGAATCTAAACTCTCAATAACACAAATATCAAAACTTAAAATGAAGAATTACCAAATCTAGAAAGCCATCAAGGATCAATTCTTGATCAACTCAAGAACACCTGCCCTGATACCAATTGTAGTGGTGTTGATTATGATGGCATGTGCGGAATTAGAAAAGATCTAGTGAATCATCATGTATACTCAAGAACACATGGAGTAAATAAATATTGGTTTAGCTCTCATTAGTATTAATAGAAAGAGTACAAATGGGTCTTACAATTTCTCTCACTAAACTAATGATCTCAAAGTGTTCATTCCATAAATGAGTGTCACTCACTTCCTATTTATAGGAAAGACAACTCATTACGCAATACAAGTGGGTAAAGCACAAATACATCCAAGCGTGACTTTGCACCCTAACAAAGACTTTCGTAAGATTACTGACTATTACTTTTTTGTGGATGTTTCAACTATTATATTTTCTATGCAGGATCTTGGAGACAAAGCAAGATTGCTAAGATAGGGAGAAAAATCCACCACTTGGAAAGACAAAACCAAATTGTGTGTACTATGAACACTTTGGTCATATCACATAGGACTGCATAGCTCTTAGGAAGGATATCAACTATCTCTTAGGAAAAGTATATCTCAAAGAAATCCTTGGAAGAAGAAAGTGATGGGTTTTAGCCATAAGAACTTTCCTATGTGCGCATGCAAAACCCTAATGCTTGGATCTAGGCTTTCTAATCAAACATGCTTTGAATCCAAGACTTCTAATGACTATTTAGGTGTAATAACAATATTAAAATAGATCTAGAATCATACCTTTGAATTCCTTGTTGATCTTGTTGTCTTGGAGCTTCTAGAGTCACAATTGTCACTCCTCTAATGGCTTACAAACACCAACTAGCAAGGAGTATGATTTGGGAGAGAGGAGAGGGGCGGAAATCGGCCAGGGTTTTCTTCCTTTTGATGAAGTGACGATTTCCCTTTGCCATAGGGTCTATTATACTTTTAGACTCCTTAAGGGTTACAACCTAAACCCTAATTGGATAATCTTCTCTTAAGGCTATCCAAATCCATTCCTTAGATAACCCCTTGGACGATTTGAAGCTATCCTTAGCTTCTAGAATCCGTCCAATGCATATCTATATGGAATTACAGTCTAAAGTTTAACTATCAAACAATTGACAGTTTATACCCTCTTATTTAATTAATCTCTTTAAGTCACCAAATTAATTCCAATTAATTCTATGACTTATATTAATCAAATAACAATATATTATTCTTTATATTATTCTCATAATATACTAATAATATTTACTCTCTCTTAATAAATAATCTTATCAAGTTGCTATGGTGAAGGCAACCCAAAAGGATCATGCACAACCGGGTCAAATACTTAACTAATATAGTTGCAGCCTTAGACACTATTCCAACAATCTCCCACTTGGATAAGTCTAGTAACTATATGCACAAGTACAATTCGGTTTGCAATCGTAGCTCTCAAAGACGCTGTCAAACTCTGATCTAATCAATCTTGTCCTTCAGATAAGGGATCGTACAGTCCTCTGTTAGATATCATGCTGACAATCCTATGGAATGGTTAGTCAAGCATTTAGGTTTCTCGATCTCTGATTTATTCGACATAGAACTTAATCGAACACATCAATTCAGTTCTGACCGGGCCCGACACATAAGTCAAATCAAATCATCGAGCAGCCGAGATATCGCTTTTACCTTCTTAGATAAAAGTTATAGATAAACTTTGACTTACATGCATTTACTTATTCAATAATCAACTATACACAACAATGTGTTTTATAACATTGAGTTACCAATGCGTTTTCGCATTATCAATGTACAATCAATTAGCAAATAATAAACTATATATCTAGGTTTTAAGACTATATGATATTATCGTCTTGCGATCACCCTTTTATATCATATTTCATAAGGTGATTCCAGCAAGCGCGGGTTTGTTCCAATGCTCAAAACTAGTTCATAAGCACTCATGAACGTCGCAGCAACCCTTTGCTATGTCTAATACCATTTAGACAATCTACGCACCGGTTCATGACAATCTTTATTCATATCTACTTCCAACATATGAACGATTGTGAAGAATTTGAACAATTCGATTATTCCTAATAAACTCAATTATTCTGGAAGTCAAAACATGCTAAGTGAAACAATAGCTAAACAATTAACATAAGATAGTAACATTACTCATAAATAAAACTCCTTTATTTCATCATCAAATGTTAATTACATTTATCTATTACACGTTTCTAATACTATCTAATCTATGCTAATATCATCCTTCAGCCCAATACTCCTAGCATGCTGCAAGTGCTTAACCCTACTCAGTCCCTTCGTAAGCGGATCTGTTGGGTTATCTTCTGATGATATCCTCATCACTACGAGTTGTCCTTCTTCTACACGATGTCTAATGAAGTGATATTTTCTGTCGATATTTCGTGATCTACCATGATCTCTCGGTTCCTTGGTCAAGGCAACCGCTCCTTCGTTATCACAGAAAATCTCCATGGGCTCCTTTATGGCAGGTACAACTCCAAGATCACCGATGAAGTTCTTCATCCATATTGCCTCCTTCGACGCTTCGCTCGCTGCAATGTACTCTAATTCGCACGTTGAATCAGCTACAATTTCCTGCTTGGAACTATTCCATGTCACTGCTCCTCCATTTAGGGTAAATACCTAGCCCAACTGCGAACGGTAGTTGTCACTGTCGGTCTGAAAACTAGCGTCACTATACCCTCGCACCTTCAAGTCATCACTCCCTCCGAGGACTAAGAACCATTCCTTTGTCCTCCGAAGGTACTTAAGGATATTCGTCACCGCAATCCAATGTGCTCTGCCAGGATTCCCTTGATATCTGCTAACCATGCTCAAAGCGAAGGCTACATCAGGGCGAGTACAAGTCATAGTGTACATGATTGAGCCAACTGCGGAAGCGTATGGAACTCGGCTCATTTCTGCTATCTCAGCTTCGGTACTCGGACTTTGAGTCTTACTCAACTTGGCATTACTTTGTATCGGTAATTCTCCCTTCTTCGAGTTTTCCATACTAAAACGTTTTAGTACCTTCTCTAAGTACGTGTTCTGACTAAGTCCAATTAGTCTCTTACTTCTTTCTCTTACTATCCTTATTCCCAAAATGTAAGAAGCCTCTCCGAGGTCCTTCATAGCGAAGCACTTCCCGAGCCAGGACTTAACCTCCTACAGAGTCGGGATGTCGTTTCCTATGAGTAATATGTCATCGACATATAGAACGAGGAAGCTTACTATACTCCCACTGGCTTTGACATATACACAAGACTCATCTTCACTTCGTACAAATCCAAACTCTTTGACTTTCTCATCGAAGCAAAGATTCCATCTGTGAGACGCTTGCTTAAGTCCATAAATGGACTTCTCAAGCTTACACACTCTATTCGGATGCTTTGGATCCACAAACCCCTCTGGCTGAGCCATGTAAACATCCTCAACCAACTTTCCGTTAAGGAAAGCGGTCTTGACATCCATTTGCCAAATCTCATAATCATGAAATGCGGCAATCGCTAGCATCGCTCTAATAGATTTTATCTTCGCAACTGGTGAGAAGGTCTCATCATAGTCCACTCTGGGAGTTTGAGTAAAGCCCTTCGCAACCAATCGCGCTTTATATGTGTGTACGTTTCCATCCACGTCGGTCTTCTTCTTGAAGATCCATTTGCACCCAACGGTCTTACGTCCGGGCACATAATCAACCAAATTCCAAACTTGGTTATCATAGATGGATTGGATCTCGCTATCCATTGCCTCTTTCCATTTCGCAGACTCTGGGCCTGCCATGGCTTCCTTATAGCTATTAGGTTCATCAAGATTTATTAGTGTACCATCACTAATATACGTGTCCCCTTCGGTAGTAATATGAAAACCATAAAATTTGGGTAGAACTCTAACTCTATCAGAACGTCTAAGAGGTAAGGATTCGTCAATCGGTTCAACCGGAGTTTCCTCCTCGGGTTGAGTGCCAGCGGTAGAGGTTCCTTCATTTATCGACTCTTGAATTTCTTCAAGCTCGATTTGTCTCCCACTGTCTCGTTGGCCTATGAGTTCTCGTTCTCGGAAAACTCCTCTCCTCGCAACAAAGACAACATTGTCCTTCGGTCTATAGAAGAGATATCCAAAGGATGTCTGCGGGTAGTCGATGAAAATACATCGCTCACTTCGAGGTTCGAGCTTGTCGTGAGTATCTCGTCTTACGAAAGCCTCGCAACCCCAAACCTTGATATGTGCCAACAAGGGAGCTTTCCCTGTCCACATCTCGTGAGGTGTTTTGGCAACCTTCTTAGTAGGGACTCGGTTAAGGATATGGGCGGCAGTCTCTAAGGCATACCCCCAAAAAGAGATAGGTAGTGAAGCACGACTCATCATAGAGCGAACCATATCCAATAAGGTTCGATTACGCCTTTCTGCCACACCATTCAACTGCGGTGTCCTAGGAGGCGTCAATTGCGAAACTATTCCACACTCCTTGAGATAATCGTGGAATTCAAGACTTAGGTGCTCTCCTCCTCGATCAGATCGAAGCATCTTGATTTTCCTGCCCAATTGATTCTCCACTTCATTCTTGAACTCTTTGAAATTTTCAAAAGTTTCTGACTTTTGCTTGATTAAATAGATATACCCATATCTACTATAATCATCGGTAAAAGTCACGTAGAAGCGGTTCCCATCCTTCGTGGTTGATCTAAATGGTTCACATACATCGGTATGTATTAGGTCCAATAGGCCCTCACCCCTTTCACACATACTTGTGAAGGGTGATTTAGTCATCTTTCCAAGTAAACAAGACTCGCACGTGTCATCTTCCCTAAGGTCGAATGACTCCAACACTCCATCCTTTTGGAGTTGGGCTATGCGTTTCTTGTTGACATGTCCAAGACGACAATGCCACAAGGATGCTTTATCCATACTAGTGGAAGAATTGATGCTCAAAACATCATTTCCTAAGTTATCAACAATCATAATAGTTTCATAAATTCCATTACATGGTATAGCGTCAAAGTAAAAGACACCATTTAGATAATCCAAAATAGAACCATTCTCATTATTAAAATAAAATCTAAAACCTTGTCTATATAAACCATGAAATGAAATGATGTTTCTAGCCATTTCTGGCGAATAGAAACAATTGTTCAAATCTAAACATAAATTATTCCTAAGCACTAAAGAATACACTCCAATCTTGGTCATAGGCGACGATCTTCTGTTCCCCATGATTAGATTTATTCTTCCTTGCTCCACATCCCTACTTCTTCTTAGTCCCTGCACATTAGAACAAATGTGGTAACCACAACCGGTATCAAGAACCCAAGAAATAGAAAGATTAGAATCGTTAGATTTAATTGTATATATACCTGCGAAAGATGGCTTGATCTTTCCTTCCTTGATAGCTTGCAGGTATTCCGGGAAGCTTCTCTTCCAATGTCCTATCTTGTGGAAGTGGTGGCACTCTGCCTCCTTCAGGTTAGGGCAGGGCTTAGCGGGATCAACTTTGGTCCCACTAGAAGAGGCACCATCTCGGGCTTTAACCTTGCGATAGTTCTTAGACGAAGCCTTCCTCTTCTTTCCCTTTCCTTGACCAATAGCCAAGACAGGAGCAGCGGGTGGATTGGGAGTTGGTGCAACAAACTTGTCTTTGAAGTTGCTCTCAGCGACCCTCAAGAGACCTTGGAGTTTGCTTAGGGTGACCTCCTCTTTGTTCATGTGGTAGGTCATCCTAAATTGATTGTACATCGGAGGCAAAGAGTGAAGCACCATGTCGATCGCCAAGTCTTCCCCAAAGTCAATATTTAACTTGCGAAGGCGGTCGACATACCTTTGCATCTTTTGCAGGTGCACGGTAAGAGACTCTCCATGACCCATCTTAGCGGAAATCATGTTAGTGAAAATCCCATAACGCTCTTGTCTCGCGTTTTGGGGGTATCTCTCCAATAAGTCTTGATGCATCTCGTATGGGTACATGTCCTCGTAGGACTTTTGGAATTCGGAGTTCATGGTGGCTATCATGATGCAATGTACCTTCGTTGTATCTCGCTCATGAGTTTCAAAAGCGGTAATTTCAGCCGGAGTAGCGATTTCAGGGTTAATCTTCTCGAGCTTCTCATCGAGGACATACTCCTTATCCTCATAGCGAGCAATGGTGTGAATGTATCTTATCCATTCGCTAAAGTTCGTTCCATCGAAGGTGACCTTTTGGCAAAGGCTCATCAACATGAAAGAACTAGCAGCAGCGTTGTTTGCGTTCGACATCTACAAACAGAAAGGACAAAGATAGATTAAAATATGAATCCCTAATTATCACCCAATAAGAAAAATTAGGGCTAGGATCTAACAACAACATTTACATATTAGAAAAGGGATGCCGTAATCTAACATGCAAATAAATTGAAGGTAAGTGAATGACGATTCACTAATTCTCCACCATAAAACCTAACTATTAGTCCTAAATGTATTGAGAATTCCTAGGATCGGATGAGATTCATTGAAACTATTCAATGGCATGTTTAAATCTCGATATGCCCCTCTAGTTTGTGACAGGGATACCGAGGATCACAAAGCGGGTGTGAATTACCATGCAAATTCACATGGTGCCTTCATTGTAACAATCACCTATTCGATGTGCCGGTAAACCACACACGCTCCATTGAACTATGATAAACAATGAATCACCCTTTTCCACCTTTGCTTAGAACCAATTAGTGTGTCGGTAAACCACACACGCTCCACTAACTACTTAGCAAGGGTGCAAAGTGTAATTTCATGAGATTGCATCAATTCACTTTTCCTAAAGTAACTAAGATTGGGAAATTTTAAAATATGTCTAGTTACTTTGTATTTCCTATTATACTTTTAATGAGAGGATGAGGTTGCCCTATCCTACCCATTCGGCTAACGACCCTCCGCCGATCAAGCAAGCGGTGGGTGTGAGTGTACACCCATTAAGCACCATTTTATAGGCCACAACCTTATACCCACCTTATAGATCAGCTTCGTGAATAAGGCCTACTAACAGTAAGACTAGCATTTTAGTTATATATATATATATATATATATATATATATATATATATATATATATATATTAATCTTGTAATATTATATTAGTATAGGGTTATATTTTAAACATTTTAAAATCTAGGGTTTGAAGTTTAAATTGTCTAAATTAAAACTTTTAATCACAAAATATAAATTTCAAAACTTGAGGACAAGTTTTAAACATTTAAAACATGGAGGATCAAATAACAAATAATTTCAATTAACAATTAATTTCCTAATTATCTATATTTGATTTATTCAAGATTTCTTTCAAGATAATTACCAAAATAATCAAAATAATTAATTAATTATCATATAAGGAAATTAAATATTTTATTAGTTGATAAATATCTTTAGTTAGATCAAGATAATAGTCATATATATCAAAAAATCGGATTAGGGTTGATCTAATATGATTAAGGTAAGTTTCCATAAGATAATCATGAAGAAATCCCGAATCTGGCCATTCCTGACGCTTGGACTCGCCGAGTGCACCAAGGGACTCGTCGAGTCAGGCCAACTCGCCGAGTCCACTATCGAACTCGCCGATTCCATGAATCAGAAACACAAAAATCGAATTTTGCAGTTTAGTTTTAGACAAATAAACATCAATTTAATGAAAACCAAGCTAGGCTTTGATACCGCTGATGGGTTTTAGCCATAAGAACTTTCCTATATGCGCATGCAAAACCCTAATGCTTGGATCTAGGCTTTCTAATCAAACATGCTTTGAATCCAAGACTTCTAATGACTATTTAGGTGTAATAACAATATTAAAACAGATCTAGAATCACACCTTTGAATTCCTTGTTGATCTTGTTGTCTTGGAGCTTCTAGAGTCACAATTGTCACTCCTCTAATGGCTTACAAACACCAACTAGCAAGGAGGATGATTTGGGAGAGAGGAGAGGGGAGGAAATCGGCCAAGGTTTTCTTACTTTTGATGAAGTGCCGATTTCCCTTTGCCATAGGGTCTATTTATACTTTTAGACTCCTTAAGGGTTACAACCTAAACCCTAATTCGATAATCTTCTCTTAAGGCTATCCAAATCCATTCCTTAGATAACCCCTTGGACGATTTGAAGCTATCCTTAGCTTCTAGAATCCGTCCAATGCATATCTATATGGATTTACAGTCTAAAGTTTAACTATCAAACAATTGACAGTTTATACCCTCTTATTTAATTAATCTCTTTTAGTCACCAAATTAATTCCAAATAATTATATGACTTATATTAATCAAATAACAATATATTATTCTTTATATTATTCTCATAATATACTAATAATATTTACTCTCTCTTAATAAATCATCCTATCAAGTTGTTATGGTGAAGGCAACCCAAAAGGACCATGCACAACCGGGTCAAATACTTGCCTAATATAGTTGCAGCCTTAGACACTATTCCAACAGAAAGGAGAGATCCAAAGAGAAAGATCAGGATCCTTAGAAGATCCTTGACAAAATAGGATCCCCTCCTGCTGACGCTGAGGTAATCGGTGTGATCTTTGGAGGATCTGACATTTGTGGTACCTCTTATTCTGCAATAAAGAGGCACGCCAATGTGTCAAAAATAGAAAAAAAGGCCACTGAAGAATACGTCAA
The DNA here is from genome assembly GCF_051521515.1 of Lactuca serriola. NCBI lineage: Eukaryota > Viridiplantae > Streptophyta > Magnoliopsida > Asterales > Asteraceae > Lactuca > Lactuca serriola. Next base: position 88,078,285 of record NC_136415.1, read on the forward strand.
TCACAAACGAGAAAGAGATCACATTCGAAGACTCAGATAGACAAGACATCCAGAATCTTCACCATGACAGATTGGTGATCAATCTTTACACCGCCAACCATTTCTTCTGAAGGATCCTTATCGATGGAGGATCCTCAGTCAACATTATACTCTTGGACGCATTAAAAAGAATGAACATCTCGGAGTCCGGAATAGTTAAAAGATACTCAGTGCTAATTGGATTCAGCAGAAAAACCAAACACACAGTCAGCAAGATAAAGGTACATATCTGTATAGAGGGGGTAAACTCTATGCAACATTTTTGTGTAATTGATACGTTATCCTCTTATAATGTTATACTAGGTAGACCATGGATCCACGAAATGAAGGTTGTCCCGTAAATATATCATCAGTGTGTGAAGATGCCCACCCCATTGAGGACAGTAAATATTGCAGGAGATCAACAAGAATCCAAAGAATGCTACAAGACTCTAATGAAATCTTCAACAATACCATGACAATCATAGCAATTAAAGCAGGGGGCATGAGATCTGCTAGAAACAAGAGAGCTAGATGTAAAAGAAGTGACCCTAAACCTTAACGATCATAAAGCCAAAATTCTCATAGAATCCTCAATGCCTGAACAACTCGATCAAGATTTAATAAAGCTCCTCAAATATAGAAGCAAAACATGTGCATGGAAGCATGAAGACATGACAATTATAGACAAAAATATAATGACCCATAAACTTAACATTGATCCACCTTTCAGACCATTACATCAAAAGAGAAGGAAGTTCGCATCAGAGAGAAACCAAATTATACAATAAGAATTCAAAAAACTTCATCAAACAGGAATGATCGCGGAGGTTAAATTCCCAAGGTGGCTAGCTAATGTGATCATGGTATAAAATAAGAATGGTAATTGGAGAATATTATTATATTACACGGATCTTAACAAGGATTGTCCCAAGGATCCTTTCCCTTTACCACACATAGACTCCATGATACACGCGACAACGAGTCATGAATTATTAATGTTCATGGATGCATCAGGGGGATTCCAACAGATCCAGATGGAACCATCCGACCAAGAGGATACGAAATTCATAACTCCAATAGATATCTATTGTTATACTGTCATCCCATTTGGTCTTAAAAATTCAGGTGCAACATACCAATGGCTAGAAAACAAGATATTGAAGGAGAAACTGGGGGACACCATGGAAGTCTACATCGATGACATGGTGGTTAACTCTAAGAAATCTGAAGATCATCTCAAGGATCTTGAATAAGCCTTCAACATACTGGATGAACATAACATGAAGCTGAATCCCCCTAAGTGTCGCTTTAGAATGAGATCAGGAAAATTCCTTGGATACATGATGACCAAAAGAGGAATTAAAGCAAGCCCAGAGAAAAACAAGGCCATCCTTGATCTAAGATCACCATCCTTGAAAAAAGATATTCAAAGACTAACAGGAATAGTGGCAACCCTAAACTAGTTCATCTCAATATCCTCAGAAAGATGCAACCCTTTCTACAACATCTTGAAGAAAAACAAAAGGTTCGATTGGACCAAGGAACATGAATGTAACAACGTGAAAATTTAAAAAAAAGATTTGTATTTTTCAAACAAAACATGTCTCATACAAATCATCTCAAAACTCGAGTATATCAAATGTCATCATGATAAAACATATCCCAAAATCTCGAATACAATCCTCTATCAGTGTGTACAAATCATGTCGGCGCCTTCCCACGATCCTCGCTAGTACCTGAAACACATATCACATAACACGGTAAGCATAAATGCTTAGTGAGTTCCCCAAAATACACATACAACACATAAGCCACTCGAGGCTATAACTCGGTATGACCCTCCGGTCAATGTGTCTTAGCGGGACCCTCCACCCCCGTAGTTCGTTGTACCTTTCGGTCCGATCTATATAACACACATCATACATATAACACATTGCACATCAATCTCAACATACACATACACATAAGACCCTTCAGTCTGCACATAGATACCCTTCAAGGTAATGTATAGTGAGAAGACTCACCTCGTAAGATGTCTAGAAAACTCACATGCTCGAATCCCGGATCTAGCCTCTGCCTAACAAAATGACAACATCTCTAATCAATACACTCCTTACATCCTTCCTTTCTAAGAATGGGTAGAAGACCATTCTACCCCTCCCTGACCTCTCATAAATCAGTTTAACCCACCCTAAGGTCAACTGAAATCAACTCAATCAATGGTCCAACTTTGACCAGACTCGCCGAGTTCACTCGGGCGTCTCGGCGAGTCCATACGTGTCCTCTGACTCCTCCTAAGGCCTCACTCAACTTGTTGATTTAACCTCTCAACTCAACGGGTTACCACTGGTCACGAATCGTGGGGCAACCCGGTCCGACTCGTCGAGTTCTCTTATGGACGTAGTGACTTTCCTCCATGGCATTACTCATTTGGCCTTCTAAGGTTAGATCTGTTTCTCTAACTTATAGATATGGCTTTCTAACACCCAAGAATCATGTAAAGGTCTGAACTTGGTGTTCATGCATGGTGTATCTTGCATTATATACCATAAAAACCCCATAAATGCTTCCTAGCTTCAAACGCCAAGGTTTACTCTACAAAAGCTTCATATTCTCGGCTCTTTGGACCTAGAAGGGTCCAGATCTACAACACAAACTTGCAAGAGGGGTTTGAGGCATTCAAAACCCCAAAGATGAAGTGATTCAAGCCCTAACCCCAAAATTGAATCTACACAAAAAAGAAAGAAAGGGGTTAATTTTTGTACCTTGCTTGAATAACTCGGAACAATAACCTACCTTGGTCCCTCTTGCTGGAACTCTTCTCCTTCCTTGCGAAATCACACCAAAAAGTTCAAGATAGCTCTTTTTCTCACTCTTCACACTCAAGCTCGTTAGGGTTCTCTCTTCTTGGAAAGGTAGCCGCAAATGAAAGCCATAAGTTCCTTTAAATAGGGCTCAGACCCAAAAATTTAGCATTTCTGCCAACAGCGCGGACTCATCGAGTCGCCTCACCGACCTGTCGAGTCCATTCATTAATCTGAGTCATCAGTCATGATCCTACTCGACGAGTTGAGGCATCAACTCGTCGAGTCCCTCCTCTGAACTCAAAAGAAAAATACTTAAATTATGATACCTAGAAATTTGGATGTTACAATTCTCCCCCACTAGAATCAGACTTTGCCCTCGCAGTGTCACTCGGTAAACAACTTTGGATGATGCTGATGGGTTTTGAGCATTCTAACACTTCCTAAGTGTACATGCAACCCTAATAACCTTGGATCTATGTTTGTCTAATAATCATGCAAAGTTGAATTCCAAGGTTATATTCCTATCTAGCATACATGGGGAACAATTTTTAACTTGAATGAAAGATAGAATAACATACCTTGTTGTTGCTTATGATCCTTGAAACCTTGTGAGCCTAGCACCCCAAGTGTGATGCCTCAAATGCTTCACACAACACTAAATGCAAAGGAGTTAACTTTTTTGAGAGAATATACACTTTAAAAATCGGCCTAGCATCACTTGTTCTTGTGTGTCCGATTTTGGTGGAGAATGGGTTCCTTATATAGTGTTGATACATCTAGGGTTACACCATGTAAACCCCAATGTGTCATGACTCTTCATTTCCATGACCCACGGGTTTGTAACTCCCATGGAGCATCCTATGGGTTTAACCCAAATTGATAATCCATGGATCCTCTTAGCCCACTATACAAGTTATGGATGATTTACATAATCAACCCATATATTTAATTAGTTAACTTTTGATCACTTAATTAATTCTAAATTAATTCTTGATCAAACTAATTAAATAATACTATTAATATATTAGAACTTATAATATATTAATAAACCACAAGTGTTATTTCTCTCATTTAGTCTATCCAATTGCATGGTGTCATGCAACCCAAATGGACCATGCCAGGTCGGGTCAAGTACATACCAGAAATAATCATGGACTTAGACACCTTATCCAATAGTCTCCCACTTGGATTAGTCTAATAACTATAGCTGCAAGTATGACTTCAGGAACTGATCGACAATCGTAGCTCTTTCAAGGTCTCTCGGAACTGAGAAGATGATGATACACCATTTAAGATAAGTGATCATATAATCCTCTGTTCTAGATATCAGCCAGACAAATACATGGAACAATGTCTTACTTATTGTCCAATAGTTTGTTTCCCGATTTCCGATTTGTTTGACAAAGAACTTAATTGAACACATCAACGTAGTTCTGACCGGGCCTGGTACATAGGTCAAAACAAAATCATCGAGGGGCCTAGATATCAGCTTCTAATCCAAGAAGGAACAGATAAACTTTGACTCATATGTTTGTTCTACTACTCATTGAATTATAGAAAAAAGCATGATTTATAACATCGAGTTACCAATGCGTTTATGTACAATCAATGCATAACCAACTCATAAGTAACAAATCATATTTCTAGGTTTGAAGACTTATATGATATTACCATCTCACGATCACTCGAGATAAATTTCATGAAGTGATTTCAGTGAGCGTGGGTTGAGTCCAATGCTCAGAACCTATGAGCACTCATGATGGTGGTAGCCATGTCCAACACCTTAGACCTCTGCAACCAATCATGACAGTCTTGATTCATACCTACTTCCGACATATGGCCGACTGTGGAGGTTTGAATAATATGATATACCAAACATAATTATTTTGGAAGTCAAAACATGCAAAAGAAATATAGTAAACGATCGACAAGAGATAGTAACACTTTCCTCATAAATAAAACACCTTTTATTCATCATCTAATGTCAATTACACTTTACAAATTTCAAGGTTATCTAACTACTAAATCTAATATCATCCTTCACCCCTATGCTCCGAGCATGTTGGAGATGCTTAACCCGAGTCAGTCCCTTCGTGAGGGGATCTGTTGGATTCTCATCCGATGATACCCTCTTCGCCACGAGGAGTCCTTCTTCTATTCGATGTCCGATGAAATGGTATTTTCTGTCGATGTTTCTGGATCTCCCGTGATCCCTTGCTTCCTTGGCTAAGGCAACAACACTTTCACTATCACAGAAAATTTCCGTTGGCTCTTTAATAGCTGGTACAACTCCAAGGTCTCTAATGAAGTTCTTCAGCCATATCGCCTCCTTTGCTGCCTTGCTAGCTGCTATATACTCTGATTCGCAAGTTAAATCAGCCACTGTCTCTTTCTTGGAACTCTTCCAAGAAATTGCTCCTCCGTTTAAGGTAAAGACCTAGCCTGACTGAGAGCGGAAATTATCCCTATCAGTCTGGAAGCTAGCATCACTATACCCTACAACTCTCGAGTTATCACTCTCACCGAGGGTAAGAACCCAGTCCTTAGTCCTCCGTAGGTACTTGAGGATATTCTTTACCGCAGCCCAGTGTGCCTTTCCAGGGTTCCCCTGATACCTGCTAACCATGCTCAAGGAAAAGGCTACATCAGGTCGAGTACACGTCATAGCATACATGATCGAACCTACAGCCGAAGCATAAGGTATTTGACTCATTTCTACTATCTCAGCCTCAGTACTAGGGCATTGTGTCTTACTTAATCTGGAATTACTCTGGAAGGGTTACTCTCGTTTCATGGAGTCCTGCATGCTGAATCTCTTCATCACTTTATCCAAGTAGGTACTCTGACTAAGTCCAATTACTCTTTTACTCCGGTCTCTCAAGACCCTTTTCCCTATAATATAGGCAGCTTCTCCGAGGTCCTAATAGAGAAACACTTCCCAAGACAGGACTTAACTTCCTGCAGAGTTGGGAAGTCATTTCCTATGAGTAGTATGCCATCCACATACAATACCAAAAAGCTAACTATACTCCCACTAGCAAAGGTGTATAAGTTTGAGAGACTTAGATTTGGCAATTAGTCTGAATTGTTTAGACACACATATGAGCTATCTAAGGCAAAGGTGTATAAGTTTGAGAAACTTAGATAAAGGATTATCAAAGCATTAGGTATTAGAAATATGAACTTAAGAAATTCAATAAGTATTGTTTTCTGAAAGTTAAGCTATTTTCTAAATACATGTCAAAGCTAGTGGGAGAATAAGTGTTATGCTTATATGATAATAATCATCATGATAGTGGGAGCATAAATGTTATGATTATTAAGGCAAGTATTGCAAGTTAGCAATATTAATTATAGAAAACAAGAGTTATACTTTGCAAAGTCGTAAGGGTTGAATAGTTGTTTCGCTATAATTAAGGGAGAGAATATTATGCTTCATTTCAAATCTAAAGGCTTAGGTTGTGGAATGTTAATAAATTTAGTCAAGAGTACATAGTGCGTTATCAAATTATGATTGTGGCATCCCTCTTCATATTTCGAATTTTGAGAATGTGACACATAAAATATTATGGCAAAAGATTGATAAAGTATCGTATCTTTAAGTAAGACATTATGCATCGTATCCCATACGCTTCGGGTAAAGGATCGATTGCAGATGCTATAATATTTGACCATTCTAAAATTTTCCAAATGTCTAGCGCATTTAGAGGGAAAAAGGACAAGAATCGGTTTTGACTAAGATAATTAAATTGCTATCAAAGGACGATCCAAAGTTCGCTGAGGATTGGTCGCTTGTGAGTAGTTAGAAGTATGGTATTGGATGGACCATATCGACATTATTATGAATTGATAAGATTCTATTAAGAATGATTTTTCATATGGCAAATATGGAAATGTTTCCATATTGAGAGTTGGATATTGAGAATCTATATCTCGATTAGAAACTATTATGAAAGAAGGATGTTCAAAGGAATGTACTTTAAGTGAGAGACATCATATCTATAGAATTGTTTCTAATAGAGATTAGCCAAGTCTTGATGATTTTGAGTTATGACCTTATGAAAGAATCATTGCATAAAATGTTAGAATCTAGCATAAGTAACAAGAATTTGATATTCTTATACTTATGATAAGGATTGGGAGTTGTGAAATGAGTATGATTGGAAATGTGTTCATTTGATCTATTTCACAAAGTAAGGACCGTAGGTAAACATTGTGTGCATGCTGAGAGCATGGGACAAGTGTAGTAATAATTCAAGTAAGAAGTTGATTACCCGAAACAACAAATAATGAGTAATCAATATGGTGATTAAATAAAATGTTTTATTTATACCCATAGTTTGTGGCCATATGGGATTAGTATTATTCTTGTGTTTCACTTTGCATGTTTTGACTTCCTGAATAATTGGTTCAAAACAATCAAATTATTCGAACGAACCACAGTCGTTCATATGTTGGAAGTAGGTATGAATGAAGACTGTCGTGAATTGATGTGTGGATTGTCTAAAGTGTATTAGACATAAGCAAATGTTTGCTGCAACGTTCATGAGTGCTTATGAATATGATCTGAGCGTTGGATTAAACCCACGCCCACTTGGATCACTTCATGGATTTTATCACGAGTGATTGGTGAGACGATAACATCTTATATTCTTGAAACCGAGATGTGCGAGTTGTATCTTGCGAGTCGGCTACACATTGATAATATGTAAACGCACCAGTAACTTGGTGTCATAAAACATACTGTTGTGTGTGATTCGGTGAGTGAGTACAAGCAAGCACTGAATCAAAGTTTATCCGTTCCTTTTATCCAGAGTAGGATGAAAGCGATATCTGTGGGCCCCTCGATGATTTAGTGATGGCACCTACGCGCTTGGCCAAGCCGAGACTAATTTGATGTGTTCAATTGTGGTCTGTTGTCAGTCATCATAAATCAGAAATCGGGAAACAACACATAGATGAGAGAATGATTTAAATCCATGTCTCAGTCTATACGATATCTAGAATAGAGGAATATATGATCCCTTATCTAAATGACGTGTATCTGACAAGATCAGAGTTGACAGCGGCTTTTGAAAGCTACGATTGCAGATCAGGATCTGAAGTCATACGCAGAATAGTTATTAGACTTATCCAAGTGGGAGACTGTTGGATTAGTTTCTAAGTCCATAACTATTTTGGTATGTACTTGACCCGATGGTGCATGGTCCTTTTGGGTTGCCTTCACCAAAGCAACTTGATAGGATGAATTATGGAGAGAAAGGATTAATTATGATTTATTAATATATTATGAGAATAATATATTAAAGGAGAAATCATATTGTTTAATTAATATTAGTCAAGAATTAATTGATAATTAATTTTGTGGCTAAAAGAGATTAATTAAACTTAAGGGACTGGAACTGTAATTATAAGATAATTGAATTTGGGCTATGGATTACCTTGGAGTAATAGGTTGGACGAATTCTATGGGGAAACCCATTAGAAATCGTCCAAGGGATATTCTAAAAGGGTCCATGGGCTGCTTAGGGTTTCCTAGTTGAAAACCCTAATAGCCTACATGTATATATAGTACCCTTACGCCCCAAAAACGTGGATAAGAGTTCATCTAGGATGTTCTTATGGCTAAAACCCATCAGTGGTATCAGAGCCTTGATTGGTTTCTATTGTATTGATGCCATGTTTATTTGTTCAAGCTTTAAAATCGATTTTATGCCTACTGCCTGATGAACTCGACGAGTTCCATGAGGAACTCGACGAGTTGGACGAACTCGAAGAGTTCCAAGGTGGACTCGATGAGTTTAGCTCTCAGACAGGCGGATTTTTGAGATTTCTTGTTGTTTTGCTTGAGGATACTTGCCTTAACTGTTATGGGTCTTTAATATTCGAATTTTATCTTATATTAGAGTATATCCTTGATTAAACAAAAGATAATTACCAATTGATTAGATAATAACTTCCTTATATGATTAAAGATTGATTATTTGTATTAATTGGGTAACTTATCTTGCAAGAAATTGAAATTAGGTCAAATATAGATAATGACAAAATTAATTGTTTAATTTCTTTTATTTGTGATTTGATCCTTGTGTTATGAAAAAGTTTCATTTGTGCCCATGTAAGTTTTATGGTTTAAATTTGAACTCAAAGGTTTTGTTTTGAAATTTAAATAGTTGAAACCCTAATGTTTTGAAATGTTTCAAAACTTGCCCTCTAGTTTTGGAATTTAAAAGTTGATTAAAAGTTTAATTTAGAAATGTTAAATTCTAAAAACCCTAGTATTATTTTTAAAAGTTCAAATCGCACCCTTATGGTTATATTAATTAATTAAGGTGTATAATTAAAAGAGATTTAATAAACCCATAAATTTTTGGTTTACATTTAATTAAATTAAAAGTATAATTTATTGAATTAGAACACCTAGTATTTTAAAAGTGTAAAATACACCCTATACTATATATAACATTAAAAGTCTAGTATTATATATGTATGAGTAAAAGTCAGTCTTACCGTTAGTAGGCCTCATTCACGAAGCTGGTCTATAAGGGGTGTTTAAGGAAATTGCCTATAAAATGGCGATTGAATAGGTATCCACTCTTACCCACCGCACTCTTGACTAGTGGAGGGTCGTTAGCCGAACGGGTAGGATAGGACAGAAACCTTCCATTATAAGTATAATGAAGTACAAAAGTAACTAAATTCTTTTACAAATTCCCAATCTTAGTTACTTTAGGCAAAAGTGAATTGATGTAATTCCATGAAATTACACTTTGTGCCCTTGCGAAGACGTTAGTGGAGCGTGTGTGGTTAACCGACACACTAAATGGTTTCTTAGCAAAGGTAGCAAAGGGTGACTCAATGTTTGTCATAGTTCGGTGGAGTGTGTGTGGTTAACCGTCACATCGAATAGATGACTGTAACATGTGGGTGCACCGTGTAAATTTGCATGGTTATTCACACCCGCTTTGTGATCCTCGGTATCCCAGTCACAAACCAGAGGGGCATATCAAGATTTAAACATGCCATTGAAATTTTCAATGAATCTCAAAAGATCTAGGAATTTTCAATAGATTTAAAACTTAAATTTCTTTTTCGTTTTTCATGGTGGGAATTAGTGAATCGTCATTCACTTACCTTCAAATATTCTGCAACTAGATTACGACAACCCTTTTCTAGGTTGTAGAGTATTGTGTTGGGTCCTAGCCTTAATATCTCATTTGGGTGATTTATTAAGGACTCAATCAATCAACAAACTTGAATTTAATTTTTCTCCCGTTTTGTAGATGTCAAAGTATGACAACTATGGTCTTCCCAAATCCCGTGGAACAAGCTTTTCACATGAAAATGATATTCCACGATTCGATCGAGGAGCACGAGATCATACTTCACTTCCTCCACCTCCTCCTATTATTCTCCCTAACCCACAAGTTCAAAAGATTGAAAGTTCAAACTCACTCAAGCCCTTTTGGCAAGTAAACATGAAGAAGGAAAGTCAGTGTGTGCACACATCCTAGAGATGAAGTCACACATTGATAGATTAAGAATGTTGGGATCTGTTGTCTGTGAGGAGCTGGCTATTGACTGGGTTCTTCAGTCACTTCCTGACTCATATAGTGAGTTTGTAAGAGAGTACTATATGATGAACCACGACGTAACCCTCATTGATCTCACCTATATGCTTATTGCTGCTGAATCAGCAATGATTTGGTTCACTGGAAAAGCAAAGTTAATTGGTGGATCGGCCTTCCAGACCTCTATAGATATAGCCAATGGCAACGAAAGGAATGCCATGATCGGAAAGTTTGATCATAAGAGAAAGGCAAAGTCAGAAGTAGTTCTGTGTGCTGTTCCAAAAGAGTCAATTTGCTTTTATTTCCAAGAGAAAGGGCATTAGAGACGAAGCTGTCCTATTTACCTAAGAGATCTAAGAGATGGGAGAGTCAAAACGTATGACTCTACTTTACGTAAAATCCATTAACTAACTCTTTTAAGTTCGTATTCTAGATTCTTAATACATGATGTGATAAGATTACATTTCGATGTCTCATAGGATCGTAGAAAAGAGAGGAAGCTTAAGGGAAGAAGTGAGCGGAATCTAATCGTGAAGAAATGGATTTCGATCGCATTACTTGAAGATTAGAATCTTGTGCTACTAATTGGAGTTAGAATAAGATTGCTAAGAAATATATATTAACATAGTTTTTCAATTGAATTGCATTGTATGGACAAATTTTTTTCGCAATAAAATAAATTTTGATTTTTATATTATTAATTTATCCTTGCAATGGCGTGTATGAAAAATTGATGTTTGAAAGTTTCTATTATTAGCAATAATGGATTTGATTCTTAATTATGTTATTTGTGGAAAGGTCAAGAATTTACCAAATAGGGAAAGTTTCTCATCGCCCAAGTTTCAATTGGATAGAAACTTGGAATCATACTACAAGTATTGCATGATGAATGCGAAGTTTCATATTTGGAAATTAGACTAATTCGTTGAGAAAGTCTCAAGTGAAGGACTAGGAGATCAAGTAGACAAGGTTGTGTGTTGATCAAGTCCACCACAAGAGTGACAAAGATATTCGTCATGGTTTACTAAAGGTTTAGTGGATATGATTATACTTATAAGATTAAGTGTAATTCCGAGTTGATTTGAAAGATTTTAAATCAATAGCAGAACGAATAAGAAGAATCAAGTAGGCAGAAAGATAAAAGTTTCTCTATTCTAAGAAGAAGGGAGAGTAACTTTATTATATTTTATGATAGTTCTTAATGATTAAGAACCATATCTCAATTGATCCTCTAAGTGAGTCTTAGTGAAATTGTATGTCTGAGAAGAGGAATCAAGAATTGAAGAAATGGTTAAATCAAGAAGTCAATCATACTTCGTTCCAAAACCAAGTCTTAGAGTTAAGATTGTGACAATGAGTGACAAGTCTTAAGAAGGTTTATAACATTCATCAAATGTGGAAATTGAAAAAAGGTTTTCTTATTACTGCACATTTGAAATTGGAATGTTGTGATGTCTTAGGTAAGACAAAGACCAACTAGGACCAATTTTGTGAAATGTTTAGTCTTGATAAAAGCTACACTGACTCTTGAATATTTGTTTGTCGAGAAATGTTTATTGACAAGAGAATCTTATATGTCAAGGAGTCAGTGGGAGTCTTAATCGTCTTGAAAGGTTTCAAGAACTAATCAAGAATAAACCTTATCAATCATCACTAGCACACGACTTGGGGTTTACAACCTATCGTGTTGACACTATCTTGTTTCTGTGCCATTCCAATTGAGGTAATTATGCATGTGAGTTCTCATTTGAACGCATAAAAGGAAAGCACCTTGATCAATGAAAAGTACATTGATAGGAAAGGGTGAGCTGCTTGACTACTTGGAAGACATGGTGGGCAGACGTGTTACCATAAGGCAAGAGATCAAGATTAAGAAGGTTCGGTCCATATGAATTTGGATTTGTCGCAACTTTGGTTTTGACAATTCGCATGGATAGGAACACATACACCATTAAAATCTAAGTGTCATAAGATTTCCTCCTTCATGAAGATGACTGTGAGGAAATGCTTTCACTAAGAGAGATTTTATGAAGATAGTGATTGTGAAATTGTATTCTCGAATTCGATTATGGTTACGGTATCCCTTTCCATGATTCGAATTATGAGATTTGGCAATTAGTCTGAATTGTTTAGACACACATATGACCTATCTAAGGCAAAGGTGTATAAGTTTGAGAAACTTAGATAAAGGATTATCAAAGCATTAGGTATTAGAAATATGAACTTAAGAAATTCAATAAGTATTGTTTTCTGAAAGTTAAGCTATTTTCTAAATACATGTCAAAGCTAGTGGGAGCATAAGTGTTATGCTTATATGATAATAATCATCATGATAGTGGGAGCATAAATGTTGTGCTTGTATGATTATTAAGGGAAGTATTGCAAGTTAGCAATATTAATTATAGAAAACAAGAGTTATACTTTGCAAAGTCGTAAGGGTTGAATAGTTGTTTCGCTATAATTAAGGGAGAGAATATTATGCTTCATTTCAAATCTAAAGGCTTAGGTTGTGGAATGTTAATAAATTTAGTCAAGAGTACATAGCGCGTTTTCAAATTATGACAGTGGCATCCCTCTTCATATTTCGAATTGTGAGAATGTGACACATAAAATATTATGGCAAAAGATTGAAAAAGTATCAGATCTATATGTAAGACATTATGCATCGTATACCATACGCTTCGGGTAAAGGATCGATTGCAGACGCTATAATATTTGACCATTATAAAATTTTCCAAATGTCTAGCGCATTTAGAGGGAAAAAGGACAAGAATCGGTTTTGACTAAGATAATTAAACTGCTATCAAAGGACGATCCAAAGTTCGCTGAGGATTGGTCGCTTGTGAGTAGTTAGAAGTATGGTATTGGATGGACCATATCGACATTATTATGAATTGATAAGATTCTATTAAGAATGATTTTTCATATGGCAAATATGGAAATGTTTCCATATTGAGAGTTGGATATTGAGAATCTATATCTCGATTAGAAACTATTATGAAAGAAGGATGTTCAAAGGAATGTACTTTAAGTGAGAGACATCATATCTATAGAATTGTTTCTAATAGAGATTAGCCAAGTCTTGATGATTTTGAGCTATGACCTTACGAAAGAATCATTGCATAAAATGTTAGAATCTAGCATAAGTAACAAGAATTTGATATTCTTATACTTATGATAAGGATTGGGAGTTGTGAAATGAGTATGATTGGAAATGTGTTCATTTGATCTATTTCACAAAGTAAGGACCGTAGGTAAACATTGTGTGCATGCTGAGAGCATGGGACAAGTGTAGTAATAATTCAAGTAAGAAGTTGATTACCCGAAACAACAAATAATGAGTAATCAATATGGTGATTAAATAAAATGTTTTATTTATACCCATAGTTTGTGGCCATATGGGATTAGTATTATTCTTGTGTTTCACTTTGCATGTTTTGACTTCCTGAATAATTGGTTCAAAACAATCAAATTATTCGAACGAACCACAGTCGTTCATATGTTGGAAGTAGGTATGAATGAAGACTGTCGTGAATTGATGTGTGGATTGTCTAAAGTGTATTAGACATAAGCAAATGATTGCTGCAACGTTCATGAGTGCTTATGAATATGATCTGAGCATTGGATTAAACCCACGCCCACTTGGATCACTTCATGGATTTTATCACGAGTGATTGGTGAGACGATAACATCTTATATTCTTGAAACCGAGATGTGCGAGTTGTATCTTGCGAGTCGGCTACACATTGATAATATGTAAACGCACCAGTAACTTGGTGTCATAAAACATATTGTTGTGTGTGATTCGGTGAGTGAGTACAAGCAAGCACTGAATCAAAGTTTATCCGTTCCTTTTATCCAGAGTAGGATGAAAGTGATATCTGTGGGCCCCTCGATGATTTAGTGATGGCACCTACGCGCTTGGCCAAGCCGAGACTAATTTGATGTGTTCAATTGTGGTCTGTTGTCAGTCATCATAAATCGGAAATCGGGAAACAACACATAGATGAGAGAATGATTTAAATCCATGTCTCAGTCTATACGATATCTAGAATAGAGGAATATATGATCCCTTATCTAAATGACGTGTATCTGACAAGATCAGAGTTGACAGCGGCTTTTGAAAGCTACGATTGCAGATCAGGATCTGAAGTCATACGCAGAATAGTTGTTAGACTTATCCAAGTGGGAGACTGTTGGATTAGTTTCTAAGTCCATAACTATTTTGGTATGTACTTGACCCGATGGTGCATGGTCCTTTTGGGTTGCCTTCACCAAAGCAACTTGATAGGATGAATTATGGAGATTAAGGATTAATTATGATTTATTAATATATTATGAGAATAATATATTAAAAGAGAAATCATATTGTTTAATTAATATTAGTCAAGAATTAATTGATAATTAATTTTGTGGCTAAAAGAGATTAATTAAACTTAAGGGACTGGAACTGTAATTATAAGATAATTGAATTTGGGCTATGGATTACCTTGGAGTAATAGGTTGGACGAATTCTATGGGGAAACCCATTAGAAATCGTCCAAGGGATATTCTAAAAGGGTCCATGGGCTGCTTAGGGTTTCCTAGTTGAAAACCCTAATAGCCTACATGTATATATAGTACCCTTACGCCCCAAAAACGTGGATAAGAGTTCATCTAGGATGTTCTTATGGCTAAAACCCATCAGTGGTATCAGAGCCTTGATTGGTTTCTATTGTATTGATGCCATGTTTATTTGTTCAAGCTTTAAAATCGATTTTATGCCTACTGCCTGATGAACTCGACGAGTTCCATGAGGAACTCGACGAGTTGGACGAACTCGAAGAGTTCCAAGGTGGACTCGATGAGTTTAGCTCTCAGACAGGCGGATTTTTGAGATTTCTTGTTGTTTTGCTTGAGGATACTTGCCTTAACTGTTATGGGTCTTTAATATTCGAATTTTATCTTATATTAGAGTATATCCTTGATTAAACAAAAGATAATTACCAATTGATTAGATAATAACTTCCTTATATGATTAAAGATTGATTATTTGTATTAATTGGGTAACTTATCTTGCAAGAAATTGAAATTAGGTCAAATATAGATAATGACAAAATTAATTGTTTAATTTCTTTTATTTGTGATTTGATCCTTGTGTTATGAAAAAGTTTCATTTGTGCCCATGTAAGTTTTATGGTTTAAATTTGAACTCAAAGGTTTTGTTTTGAAATTTAAATAGTTGAAACCCTAATGTTTTGAAATGTTTCAAAACTTGCCCTCTAGTTTTGGAATTTAAAAGTTGATTAAAAGTTTAATTTAGAAATGTTAAATTCTAAAAACCCTAGTATTATTTTTAAAAGTTCAAATCGCACCCTTATGGTTATATTAATTAATTAAGGTGTATAATTAAAAGAGATTTAATAAACCCATAAATTTTTGGTTTACATTTAATTAAATTAAAAGTATAATTTATTGAATTAGAACACCTAGTATTTTAAAAGTGTAAAATACACCCTATACTATATATAACATTAAAAGTCTAGTATTATATATGTATGAGTAAAAGTCAGTCTTACCGTTAGTAGGCCTCATTCACGAAGCTGGTCTATAAGGGGTGTTTAAGGAAATTGCCTATAAAATGGCGATTGAATAGGTATCCACTCTTACCCACCGCACTCTTGACTAGTGGAGGGTCGTTAGCCGAACGGGTAGGATAGGACAGAAACCTTCCATTATAAGTATAATGAAGTACAAAAGTAACTAAATTCTTTTACAAATTCCCAATCTTAGTTACTTTAGGCAAAAGTGAATTGATGCAATTCCATGAAATTACACTTTGTGCCCTTGCGAAGACATTAGTGGAGCGTGTGTGGTTAACCGACACACTAAATGGTTTCTTAGCAAAGGTAGCAAAGGGTGACTCAATGTTTGTCATAGTTCGGTGGAGTGTGTGTGGTTAACCGTCACATCGAATAGATGACTGTAACATGTGGGTGCACCGTGTAAATTTGCATGGTTATTCACACCCGCTTTGTGATCCTCGGTATCCCAGTCACAAACCAGAGGGGCATATCAAGATTTAAACATGCCATTGAAATTTTCAATGAATCTCAAAAGATCTAGGAATTTTCAATAGATTTAAAACTTAAATTTCTTTTTCGTTTTTCATGGTGGGAATTAGTGAATCATCATTCACTTACCTTCAAATATTCTGCAACTAGATTACGACAACCCTTTTCTAGGTTGTAGAGTATTGTGTTGGGTCCTAGCCTTAATATCTCATTTGGGTGATTTATTAAGGACTCAATCAATCAACAAAATTGAATTTAATTTTTCTCCCGTTTTGTAGATGTCAAAGTATGACAACTATGGTCTTCCCAAATCCCGTGGAACAAGCTTTTCACATGAAAATGATATTCCACGATTCGATCGAGGAGCACGAGATCATACTTCACTTCCTCCACCTCCTCCTATTATTCTCCCTAACCCACAAGTTCAAAAGATTGAAAAGTTCAAACTCACTCAAGCCCTTTTGGCAAGTAAACATGAAGAAGGAAAGTCAGTGTGTGCACACATCCAAGAGATGAAGTCACACATTGATAGATTAAGAATGTTGGGATCTGTTGTCTGTGAGGAGCTGGCTATTGACTGGGTTCTTCAGTCACTTCCTGACTCATATAGTGAGTTCGTAAGAGAGTACTATATGATGAACCACGACGTAACCCTCATTGATCTCACCTATATGCTTATTGCTGCTGAATCAGCAATGATTTGGTTCACTGGAAAAGCAAAGTTAATTGGTGGATCGGCCTTCCAGACCTCTATGGATATAGCCAATGTCAACGAAAGGAATGCCATGATCGAAAAGTTTGATCATAAGAGAAAGGCAAAGTCAGAAGTAGTTCCGTGTGCTGTTCCAAAAGAGTCAATTTGCTTTTATTTCAAAGAGAAAGGGCATTAGAGACGAAGCTGTCCTATTTACCTAAGAGATCTAAGAGATGGGAGAGTCAAAACGTATGACTCTACTTTACGTAAAATCCATTAACTAACTCTTTTAAGTTCCTATTCTAGATTCTTAATACATGATGTGATAAGATTACATTTCGATGTCTCATAGGATCGTAGAAAGGAGAGGAAGCTTAAGGGAAGAAGTGAGCGGAATCTAATCGTGAAGAAATGGATTTCGATCGCATTACTTGAAGATTAGAATCTTGTGCTACTAATTGGAGTTAGAATAAGATTGCTAAGAAATATATATTAACATAGTTTTTCAATTGAATTGCATTGTATGGACAAATTTTTTTCGCAATAAAATAAATTTTGATTTTTATATTATTTATTTATCCTTGCAATGGCGTGTATGAAAAATTGATGTTTGAAAGTTTCTATTATTAGCAATAATGGATTTGATTCTTAATTATGTTATTTGTGGAAAGGTCAAGAATTTACCAAATAGGGAAAGTTTCTCATCGCCCAAGTTTCAATTGGATAGAAACTTGGAATCATACTACAAGTATTGCATGATGAATGCGAAGTTTCATATTTGGAAATTAGACTAATTCGTTGAGAAAGTCTCAAGTGAAGGACTAGGAGATCAAGTAGACAAGGTTGTGTGTTGATCAAGTCCACCACAAGAGTGACAAAGATATTCGTCATGGTTTACTAAAGGTTTAGTGGATATGATTATACTTATAAGATTAAGTGTAATTCCGAGTTGATTTGAAAGATTTTAAATCAATAGCAGAACGAATAAGAAGAATCAAGTAGGCAGAAAGATAAAAGTTTCTCTATTCTAAGAAGAAGGGAGAGTAACTTTATTATATTTTATGATAGTTCTTAATGATTAAGAACCATATCTCAATTGATCCTCTAAGTGAGTCTTAGTGAAATTGTATGTCTGAGAAGAGGAATCAAGAATTGAAGAAATGGTTAAATCAAGAAGTCAATCATACTTCGTTCCAAAACCAAGTCTTAGAGTTAAGATTGTGACAATGAGTGACAAGTCTTAAGAAGGTTTATAACATTCATCAAATGTGGAAATTGAAAAAAGGTTTTCTTATTACTGCACATTTGAAATTGGAAAGTTGTGATGTCTTAGGTAAGACAAAGACCAACTAGGACCAATTTTGTGAAATGTTTAGTCTTGATAAAAGCTACACTGACTCTTGAATATTTGTTTGTCGAGAAATGTTTATTGACAAGAGAATCTTATATGTCAAGGAGTCAGTGGGAGTCTTAATGGTCTTGAAAGGTTTCAGGAACTAATCAAGAATAAACCTTATCAATCATCACTAGCACACGACTTGGGGTTTACAACCTATCGTGTTGACACTATCTTGTTTCTGTGCCATTCCAATTGAGGTAATTATGCATGTGAGTTCTCATTTGAACGCATAAAAGGAAAGCACCTTGATCAATGAAAAGTACATTGATAGGAAAGGGTGAGCTGCTTAACTACTTGGAAGACATGGTGGGCAGACGTGTTACCATAATGCAAGAGATCAAGATTAAGAAGGTTCGGTCCATATGAATTTGGATTTGTCGCAACTTTGGTTTTGACAATTCGCATGGATAGGAACACATACACCATTAAAATCTAAGTGTCATAAGATTTCCTCCTTCATGAAGATGACTGTGAGGAAATGCTTTCACTAAGAGAGATTTTATGAAGATAGTGATTGTGAAATTGTATTCTCGAATTCGATTATGGTTACGGTATCCCTTTCCATGATTCGAATTATGAGATTTGGCAATTAGTCTGAATTGTTTAGACACACATATGACCTATCTAAGGCAAAGGTGTATAAGTTTGAGAAACTTAGATAAAGGATTATCAAAGCATTAGGTATTAGAAATATGAACTTAAGAAATTCAATAAGTATTGTTTTCTGAAAGTTAAGCTATTTTCTAAATACATGTCAAAGCTAGTGGGAGCATAAGTGTTATGCTTATATGATAATAATCGTCATGATAGTGGGAGCATAAATGTTGTGCTTGTATGATTATTAAGGGAAGTATTGCAAGTTAGCAATATTAATTATAGAAAACAAGAGTTATACTTTGCAAAGTCGTAAGGGTTGAATAGTTGTTTTGCTATAATTAAGGGAGAGAATATTATGCTTCATTTCAAATCTAAAGGCTTAGGTTGTGGAATGTTAATAAATTTAGTCAAGAGTACATAGCGCGTTCTCAAATTATGACAGTGGCATCCCTCTTCATATTTCGAATTGTGAGAATGTGACACATAAAATATTATGGCAAAAGATTGATAAAGTATCAGATCTTTATGTAAGACATTATGCATCGTATACCATACGCTTCGGGTAAAGGATCGATTGCAGACGCTATAATATTTGACCATTATCAAATTTTCCAAATGTCTAGCGCATTTAGAGGGAAAAAGGACAAGAATCGGTTTTGACTAAGATAATTAAACAACTATCAAAGGACGATCCAAAGTTCACTGAGGATTGGTCGCTTGTGAGTAGTTAGAAGTATGGTATTGGATGGACCATATCAACATTATTATGAATTGATAAGATTCTATTAAGAATCATTTGTCATATGGAAAATATGGAAATGTTTCCATATTGGGAGTTGGATATTGAGAATCTATATCTAGATTAGAAACTATTATGAAAGAAGGATGTTCAAAGGAATGTACTTTAAGTGAGACACATCATATCTATAGAATTGTTTCTAATAGAGATTAGCCAAGTCTTGATGATTTTGAGCTATGACCTTACGAAAGAATCATTGCATAAAATGTTAGAATCTAGCATAAGTAACAAGAATTTGATATTCTTATACTTATGATAAGGATTGGGAGTTGTGAAATGAGTATGATTGGAAATGTGTTCATTTGATCTATTTCACAAAGTAAGGACCGTAGGTAAACATTGTGTGCATGCTGAGAGCATGGGACAAGTGTAGTAATAATTCAAGTAAGAAGTTGATTACCCGAAACAACAAATAATGAGTAATCAATATGGTGATTAAATAAAATGTTTTATTTATACCCATAGTTTGTGGCCATATGGGATTAGTATTATTCTTGTGTTTCACTTTGCATGTTTTGACTTCCTGAATAATTGGTTCAAAACAATCAAATTATTCGAACGGACCACAGTCGTTCATATGTTGGAAGTAGGTATGAATGAAGACTGTCGTGAATTGGTGTGTGGATTGTCTAAAGTGTATTAGACATAAGCAAATGTTGGCTGCAACGTTCATGAGTGCTTATGAATATGATCTGAGCATTGGATAAAACCCACGCTCACTTGGATCACTTCATGGATTTTATCACGAGTGATTAGTGAGACGATAACATCTTATATTCTTGAAACCGAGATGTGCGAGTTGTATCTTGCGAGTCGGCTACATATTGATAATATGTAAACGCACCAGTAACTTGGTGTCATAAAACATATTGTTGTGTGTGATTCGGTGAGTGAGTACAAGCAAGCACTGAATCAAAGTTTATCCGTTCCTTTTATCCAGAGTAGGATGAAAGTGATATCTGTGGGCCCCTCGATGATTTAGTGATGGCACCTACGCGCTTGGCCAAGCCGAGACTAATTTGATGTGTTCAATTGTGGTCTGTTGTCAGTCATCATAAATCGGAAATCGGGAAACAACACATAGATGAGAGAATGATTTAAATCCATGTCTCAGTCTATACGATATCTAGAATAGAGGAATATATGATCCCTTATCTAAATGACGTGTATCTGACAAGATCAGAGTTGACAGCGGCTTTTGAAAGCTACGATTGCAGATCAGGATCTGAAGTCATACGCAGAATAGTTGTTAGACTTATCCAAGTGGGAGACTGTTGGATTAGTTTCTAAGTCCATAACTATTTTGGTATGTACTTGACCCGATGGTGCATGGTCCTTTTGGGTTGCCTTCACCAAAGCAACTTGATAGGATGAATTATGGAGATTAAGGATTAATTATGATTTATTAATATATTATGAGAATAATATATTAAAAGAGAAATCATATTGTTTAATTAATATTAGTCAAGAATTAATTGATTATTAAATTTGTGGCTAAAAGAGATTAATTAAACTTAAGGGACTGGAACTGTAATTATAAGATAATTGAATTTGGCCTATGGATTACCTTGGAGTAATAGGTTGGACGAATTCTATGGGGAAATCCATTAGAAATCGTCCAAGGGATATTCTAAAAGGGTCCATGGGTTGCTTAGGGCTTAAGTAGTCAGATTAGGGTTTCTTAGTTGAAAACCCTAATAGCCTACATGTATATATATATAGTACCCCTTAAGCCCTAAAAACTTGGATAAGAGTTCTTCTAGGGTTTCTACACGTTTTGGGCAGCCTCCTCTCTCCTCATTCTTCATCCTCTTGCTCTTGGTGTTTGTGTACCATTAAAGGAGTGACACTTGTGACTCTAAGCTTTCTAAAGCCATTACAAGGAGGATTTGAGATTGTTATTGCTACATAACAATCAAGGTAAGATCTAAAAACCCTTTCACATGTTAATATGATTAATTGTATGCTAGAACTATCGTTTAAAGTCTTGGATGAATTGCATGTACAATAGAGAAACCTAGATCCAAGCATTACGGTTTGCATGAGCACATAGGATGTTCTTATGGCTAAAACCCATCATTAGGTTCATCCAAACCTATCAGTGTCTCATCACTGATAAGTATATCACCTTTTGCAGTAATATGGAATCCATAGTAATGCTCAGGTGCATTCCTAACCCTTGTGGAACGCCTCAGAGGTACAGACTTGTCAATTGGCTCAACAGGAGTTTCCTCCTCAAGTTGAGTGCTAGGGTTTGAAGTTCCTTCACCGCTTGACTCTTGAATTTCTTCAAGGTAAACTTGCCTCCCATTGTTTCCTTGGATTATGAAATCTCTCTCTGTAAAGAAAGCCCTCCTAGCTACAAAGACCACATTTTTACTAGGTCTGTAGAACAGTTAAGCAAAGGATTGTTGTGGGTAGCCGATGAAAATACACCTCTTGCTTCGAGGTTCCTGCTTATCATGAGTCTCACGTCTCACGAAAGCTTCGGAAACCCAACTCTTCATGTGGTCTAGTTTGGGTACTTTTCCAGTCCACATCTCATGAGGAGTTTTGGCAACTTTCTTTGTTGGGACTAGATTAAGGATATGGGCGGCAGTCTCTAAGGCATACCCCCAAAATGATATTGGTAGTGAAGCTCGACTCATCATGGAACGAACCATATACAACAAGGTTCGATTACACCTCTCAGCCACACCATTCAACTGCGGTGTCGTGGGAGGTGTCAATTGTGAGACAATCCCACATTCCCTAAGATAGTCGAGGAACTCTGAACTAAGATACTCACCACCTCGATTGTATCAAAGCATCTTAATGTTCTTGCCCAATTGATTCTCGACTTCCTGTTTATATTCTTTAAACCTTTCGAAAGTCTCTGAATTGTGCTTGATTAAGTAGACATATCCATATCTACTATAATCATCAGTAAAAGTCAAATAATAACGATTAGCATCCCTTGTGGCATGTTTGAAGGGCCCACACACATCAGTGTGTACAAGATCCAACAAACCTTCACCCCTCTCACAAGAACCTGTGAATGGTGACTTTGTCATTTTTCCAAGTAAGCATGATTCGCAACTATCATCTAACTTTAGGTCAAATGACTCCAAGACTCCATCTTTTTGGAGTTGGCCTATGCATTTCTTGCTTATATGTCCAAGACGACAATGCCATAATGATGCTTTATCCAAGTTATTATTATTAACAGAATCAATACACAATACATTATTTCCTAAGTTATCAACCACAGATAAATTTTCATACACTCCATCACAAGGTAATGCTTTAAAATAGAGAACATTATTAAAGAAAACATTAATCGAACCAACTTCATTATCAAATGAAAAGGTGAAATCTTATTTATACAATGCATGAAAGGAAATAATGTTTCTTGCCATTTCCGGCGAGTAACAACACTTATTCAAATCTAAACTAAACCCCCATGATTAAGTTTATTCTTCCATGCTCCACATTCTCACTTCCTCTTAGTCCCTGCAAATCAGAACAGATATGAATACCACAACCGGTATCAAGGACCCAAGAGTTAGAATGGGGTGAGTTATTAGATAAGATAGTGTAAATACATGCATGGTTGGGTTTAACTTTCCCATCCTTCATATCTTGCTGGTATTTTGCGCAGTTCCGCTTCCAATGTGACTTTTCATGGCAATAGAAGCATTCAGCCTCTTTTGGATCAGAAGAAGGAGTGACGAAACCTATCTTGGTTCCACTTGAAGAAGAGCCATCAAGGGTCCTAGCCTTGGTACCCTTCAAAGAGCTCTTCCTCTTCTTCCCTCGACTTTTCCCAATTGCCAAAACTGGGGCAGAGTTTTGAGTAGGAGTGTTAACAACCGACTTCCCCTTAAGACCTATTTCCACGGTCTTGAGAAGTCCCTGAAGTTTGCTGAGTGTTACCTCTTCCTTATTCATGTGATAAATCATGCAGAATTGATCATAGCACGATGGTAAGGAGTGCAAAATGATATCTATTGCAAGCTCCTCAGGGAAGTTCACATTAAGCCTCAGCAACTGATCCACATACCTTTGCATTTTCTGCATGTGGCTCGTGACGGATTCCCTGTCCTTCATCATGGTTGTTATCATGGAGCAAATGATTTCATACCCCTCTTGTCGTGCACTTTGATTGTATCTTTCCATCAGATCTAGGTGCATTTCAAAAGGGTAGAAGTCCTCATAGGACTTTTGGAGTTCCGCTGTCATGGTGGCCAACATGATGCATGCCACTTTTATAGCATCCCTTTCATGTGCCCGGAAGTCAGCGATCTCCTGGGGAGTTGCAGTGGTCTCATCAATCTCCTTAATCTCCTTGTCAAGGACATATTCTTTGTCCTCATAACGGGTAATCATCCTGATGTTTCTGATCCATTCATTGAAGTTGGATCCATCAAAAGTAACTTTCCCACACAAGTTCATAAAGGTAAAGGAGCCATTAGGATTAGAACCAGAAGCAGCATTGTTTGAAGACATTTGAAAGAAGAGGACAAGATTAGTTTAGATATTAATAGAGTCCTTAATAAAACACCAAAATGTAATATTAAGGCTAGGATCCAATCACAATATATTATAACTTAGAAGAGGTATGTCGTAATCCAAGCTATAACATATTTGAAAGGTAGGTGAATGACGATTCACCAATTTCCACCATGAAAAACAAAATATTAAATATTAGGTTTTTTGATTGGTTCTTAGAAATTCCTAGATTCTTTTAAGATTCAATGAACTTTTCAAAGGCATGTTTCAATCTCGAGTGTGCCCTCAAAGTTTTGTAACTGGGATACCGAGGATCACAAAATGAGGTGTGAAGTAACCATGCAAATCACTTGGTACCCTTAAAGTTTATAACTCAATCAATGTGCCGGTAAACCACACACGCTCCACCGATACTTTGATAAACCTTAAGTCACCCTTTACCTACCTTGTTAAGTCCAAGTTCGTGCGTCGGTTAACCACACACGCTCCACCAACGACTTAAACAAAGTGTAAAGTGTAATTTCATAGATTAGCACCTTATTCACATTTTTCCTAAAGTAACTAAGATTGGGAATTTAATAAAAGCATTTAGTTACTTCATAATATTCATCATACTTTTAATAAGAATTTATAAGTCCTTGTCTTACCCGTTTGGCTAATGACCCTCCACCGATCAAGGAAGCGGTGGGTGAGAGTGGACACCCATTAAGTTGCCATTTTATAGGCAACAACCTTATACCCCCCCCCCCCTTATAGACTGGCTTCATGAATGATGCGTACTAGCGGTAAGACGACTTGCTCTTATACATACATATATATATATATATATATATATATATATATATATATATATATATATATATATATTAACTTATAATATTATAAAGTATAAGGGTTGAATTTTAACTTTTAAAATTCTAAGGGTTGGAACTAAAGTTTTAATCAAGAATTTACTTGATCCAAAACTTGAGGGCAAGTTTTGTAAACTTTCAAAACTTATCATTTCTTATAACTTATGAGTTAATTGAGTAATAAAATGAAGACTCTTCATTTTTATAACTCATGTGTTCTTTTAATGGTTTTAATAAAAGTGTGACTTTTGATTTTCCATGACTTGAGGACAAGTTATGGACTCCATTAAAACACATTATGATCATGAATTAAACTACCATGAAGGTTACAAGCAATTCTTATGATCATCTAATCTTCATAAGTTTAAGAGCATGAATATGAACACTTTCAAGAATCAAAAATTACACTTAAAACTTTCTAATTTTGATAATTGTCATTGCAAATGGATTAGCATAAAAATTACACCATCTAAAACAAGTTTTCAAGTACCAAAACAGTTTAGGGTAATGTTTCTAGTCCATTTACAGCAAAAAAAGTGGAAAATCTGCATTCTGAGGCTCCTACTCGTCGAGTGCACGAACCTACTCGGCGAGTAGGATGAATTTACACATCAACTCGGCGACTCCCCCCACAGACTCGGCGAGTTCAACAGGCAGATTGCACAATATCGACTTTTTTCAACAATTTTGCAACCCTAATAACCTTGGATCTATGTTTTTCCAATAATCATGCAAAGTTGAATTCCAAGGTTATATTCCTATCTAGCATACATGTGGAACAATTTTTAAGTTGAATGAAAGATAGAATAACATACCTTGTTGTTGCTTATGATCCTTGAAACATTGTGAGCCTAGCACCCCAAGTGTGATGCCTCAAATACTTCACACAACACCAAATTCAAAGGAGTAAACTTTTTGAGAGAATACAAACTTGAAAAATCGGCCTAGCCCTCACTTGTTCTTGTGTGTCCGATTTTGGTGGAGAATGGGGTCCTTATATAGTGTTGACACGTCTAGGGTTACACCATGTAAACCCTAATGTGTCATGAATCTACATTTCCATGACCCACGGGTTTGTAACTCCCATGAAGCATCCTATGGGTTTAACCCAACTTGATAATCCATGGAACCTCTTAGCCCACTATACAAGTTATGGATGATTTACATAATCAACGCATATATTTAATTAGTTAACTTTTGATAACTTAATTAATCCTAAATTAATTCTTGATCAAACTAATTAAATAATACTATTAATATATTAGAACTTATAATATATTAATAAACCACAAGTGTTATTTCTCTCATTTAGCCTATCCAATTGCATGGTGCCATGCAACCCAAATGGACCATTCCGGGTCAGGTCAAGTACATACCAGAAATAGTTATCGACTTAGACACCTTATCCAACAGATGCTCCCGCATCTCTGTCTCCGGCTCCCAAGTCAGCTCGGAACCTCTCCGATGTTGCCACTGGACCTGAACCAGGGGCACCTCTTTGTTCCTGAGAACCTTGATCTTCCGATCCAAGATTGCGATCGGCTTCTCAATGTAATACGGGCTCGCATCCACCTGAGTATCCTCTAGTGGTACTATTACCGTCTCATCGGCTATACACTTCCTCAACTGGGATACGTGGAAGGTATCATGGGTCCGATTCAACTCCTATGGTAGCTCTAAGCGGTATGCTACATTACCCACTCTGGCGATCACCCTAAAAGGATCGATGTATCGGGGCCCCAGCTTGCCCCTTTTCCTGAAACGGATCATTCCTTTCCAAGGTGATACCTTCAGAAGTACAAAGTCTCCAACCTGGAACTCGAGCTCGGATCACCGTCTATCCGCATAACTCTTCTAATGGCTCTGGGCTGTCAGTACCCTCTATCTGACCTGCTGAATCTGCTCAGTCGTCTTCAGAACTATCTCAGTGCTTCCGATCACTCATTACCCTACCTCTCCCCAACAGATGGGAATCCGACACCTCCTCTCATACAGAAGCTCAAAGGGAGGCATAACAATACTCAAATGGTGGTTGTTGTTGTAAGAAAACTCAGCCAAAGGTAGGTATGTGTTCCAACTTCCACCGAAGTCCATAACACATGCTCGAAGCATGTCCTCGAGCGTCTGAATCGTCCGCTCACTCTGCCCGTCTGTGTATGGGTGATATACGGTACTGAAGTGCAATCTCGTACCTATTTCCTCATGGAACTTATTCCAGAACCTGGAAGTAAAATGTACATCTCGGTCTGACACAATCAAGATTGGCACTCCATGCCGCGACACCACCTCTCTCACATATATCTCTATCAGCCTCTCCACAAAAGAGATCTCACGGATAGCAAAGAAGTGAGCGCTCTTCGTCAACCGATCCACAATCACCCAAGTTGCATCAACACCCCTCAAGA
The DNA here is from genome assembly GCF_051521515.1 of Lactuca serriola. Taxonomy (NCBI): domain Eukaryota; kingdom Viridiplantae; phylum Streptophyta; class Magnoliopsida; order Asterales; family Asteraceae; genus Lactuca; species Lactuca serriola. The sequence continues at coordinate 88,105,973 of NC_136415.1, forward strand.
TCTTCAGCAATTTGGTGATGAAATCCATAGAAATCTGTTCCCACTTCCACTGGGGAACCTCTAACAGCTGCAACTTGCCATGCGGACGTTGGTGCTCAGCCTTAACCCGGCGACAGGTCAAGCACCTTTTTACAACCCATGCAACATCCCTCTTCATACAGGGCCACCACTAATCTCTCTTCAAGTCCAAATACATCTTGGTGGCCCCGGGATGGATCAAGAACCTCGATCTGTGCGCCTCCTCCATCAATATGCTACGTGCCCCACCCAAAAACAGCACCCAAACCCGACCGTGAAAGGTCATAAGCCCTCAGCTATCAGTAACAAACTCGGACACCTGTCCAATCACCCTTTCCCTCTTGCAGTTCTCCGGCCTCACAGCCTCCACCTAGGCCTCTTAGATGGTACCCAAAACCGGAGTCATCACCGTCATCCTCATGCATATATCTCGAATCGGGGCACTATCCGCCCTGCGGCTCAGAACATCGTCTACCACGTTAGCCTTGCCCGGGTGGTACAGGATCTCACAATCATAATCCTTCAACACATCCAACCATCTCCTCTGACGCATGTTCGGGTTGGGCTGATCCATCAAATACTTCAAACTTTTGTGGTCCGTGTATATGGTACACCGAACCCCATACAAATAATGACGCCATATCTTGAGAGCGAACACAACTGCCCCCAACTCCAAATCATGGGTGGGATACCTCGTCTCATGAGGATTCAGCTGCCCCGATGCGTATGCTATCACGTGCCCTCTCTGCATAAGCACCGCACCCATCCCCGATATAGACATGTCACAGTACACCACAAAATCCTCCATTCCCTCTGGAAGGGCTAGCACCAGGGCTTTGCACAATCTTTGGCCAAGAGACTCGAACGAGGTCCGCTGCTCGGGACCCCAACTAAAAGCAACACCCTTACGGGTCAATCTGGTGACGGGGACGACAATCTTGGAGAAATCCCTAATAAATCTTCAATAGTAGCCGGCCAATCCCAAAAAAATCATGATCTTGGTGGGGGATCTTGGCACCTCCCAAATCATAACAGCCTCAATCTTGTCCGGATCGACCGATAATCCATTCTGATTAACAAGATGTCCCAAGCACTGGACCTCTCGTAACCAGAAATCACACTTAAAGAATTTGGCATAAAGCCTCTCTGATCTCAATACTCCAAGAATCTCCCTCAGATGCTCCTCATGCTGCTCTCTGGATCTCGAATACACTAGAATATCATCGATGAACACAATCACTACTCAACCCAGCACCGGCCTGCATACTCGGTTCATGAGATCCATGAACGTTGTGGGGGCATTGGTGAGCCCAAAAGGCATCACCACGAACTCGTAATCCCCATAACGAGTCTTGAACGCCGTCTTCTGGATATCCTCATCCCGCACCCTCATCCGGTGATATCCAGACCTCAAGTCTATATTGGAGAACCAAGAAGCCCCTTGCAACTGATCGAATAGATCGTTGATCCTCGACAGTGGATAACAGTTCTTGACCGTCAACTTGTTCAACTCCCGGTAATCAATTCACATCCGGTTTGAACCTTCATTTTTCTTGACAAAAAGGATCGGCGCTCCTCAAGGCAAGCTACTCGGTCGGATGAATCCTTTCCCTAACAGCTCCTGGAGCTGTGACGATAACTCCTGCATCTCCGGTGGCGTAAGGTGATAAGGTGCCTTCGCAATAGGCGCTGCCCTCGGAAACAAATCGATGTGAAACTCCACCTGCCTCTCGGGAGGCACAACCGGAAACTCCTTGGGGAAAACATCCGAAAACTCTCACACTATCGGAGCCTCCTTAACAGAACTCGGCCTCTCCGCAGCAACTCGTATATCCATCACATAGGCTACAAACCCTCTACAACACTGATGTAGACTCTGTCTCTCTCTGGCAACAGAGCAGAATGGTGACCCAGATCGGGTACCCTCGCCATATACCGTAAGTACTCCCCCACTAGCATCTCATATGGTCACCAACTTACACTCACAGTTGATAACAGCTCCAAATCGGCTCAACTATTCCATACCCACGATGACACAGACATCCCCCATCGCAATTGGTACCAAATCTATCGGAAACTCAACACCAAAAATCTCAAGTACACATCCACGAATCTCATCAGTAGCAAGAACTGATCACTCGTCAGCTATAGAAACTCGCAGAGGTCGACTCAACGCCTCTCAACGGATACTGATGTGCTGACTAAATGCTAAAGACACGAAAGATCGACTCGCACCCGAGTCAAATAACACCAAGGTAGGTACAGAATTCAAAAGGAAAGTACCTAAGCATACCACAATATAAGCACAAATATCGACTCATGTGCGCCTGCTGAGATTGTGCTGGCCGCCTACCCCTCCTCTGAGACTCGGCCTCCTCCCTGGCCTGAGTCTCGAGCTCGATCTCCCTCTTCCAGGCATTTACCTGGATCTCAGCAAATGTCAGGTATGATGAGTTCTCCACGAACGCGCGAATGTCTGACCTCATTATACTCAAATATCGACTCATGTGTTCCTGCTCAGGGCAAAACAACGCCCTCTCGTGAAACATCCGTGTCATCACAGTCACAGACTTTGTCCCCTGCTTGAGGGACAAGAACTCCTGGGCCAAACGTTCCCTCTCCACCGGGGGAACATACTCGTCTCGGAACATAGTGGTGAACCTCTCCCAAGCCACTGCGGTAAGCTCTACAGAAGTAAAATCCGTCGTCATAAACTTACACCAGTCCCTCGCTCCCAAGCGAAGATGGTTCAGCGCAAACTGCACTCTCAAATGCTCAGGACATGAACAGGTGTAGAAGCATCCCTCGATGTTAGAGATCCACTTCATCGCGTCTATCAGATCATGAGTCCCGTCAAACTCCGGTGGCTTCATGTTGCTGAACTCTCGGAACAGCAACGAGTCACCCACCTGTAGCCTTGCGGAAGCGACAGCCGCAGTGGCTGCAGCAGCAGCCGCCTCAGTCAGAGCAACATATCGCTCATCAAATGTCTCAATCAACATGGTCTTGATAGACCCGAAAATCTCGAGCAACTCAGCTTGGATGGCGGCGGCCACCTTCTCATGAATCATCCTACGGATCTCCTCATTACTAGTACCACTGGTCCCACTGCCTCCTGGGTTGTGGAGCGTCCCCACCATGATGCCTCTGAAATATAACATAAAACAATCAGAGACTCGACCGAGATTTCTCATACTCAATCAACAGTTCCTACTTGTTCCTTACCACCCTACGTATTCCTTCTTAGGATGTTTACCGATCCGGTGCTTTCAGTAGTACGGGCCCAATACTACCTTCCACACTGTATCCGTGTCCACACCAAGTCCTCCTCCTAGGATCCCAATTCGCAAGTACTCTATACCCCCTAAATTCAGCCTACTCTCACGCATACTTCTCACAAGTTACTCTCTGCTACCTACATGCACTCAGAACAACTCACAACAGCACAAAATCCACTCCTGTAGTTCGTTGGACCTTTCGGTCTGGTCTAGCTCATCAGACCCTTTGGTCCGGTCAGATCGAGGACCCTCTGGCCCCATGAGTCGTTGGACCCTCTGTTCTGGTCTATATAACACATAGCATACATATAACACAATGCACATAAATCTCAACATACACATACACATAATACCCTTCGGTCTGCACATAGATACCCTTCAAGGTAATGTATAGTGAGAAGACTCACCTCGTAAGATGTTTAGAAAACTCTCGTGCTCGAATCCCCGATCTAGCCTCTGCCTAACAAAATGATAACATCTCTAATCAATACACTCCTTACATCCTTCCTTTCTAAGAATAGGTAGAAGACCATTCTACCCCTCCCTGACCTCTCATAAATCAGTTTAACCCACCCTAAGGTCGACTGAAATCAACTCAGGCAAGAATCCAACTTTGACCAGACTCGCCGAGTGCACTCGGGTGACTCGACGAGTCCATACGTGTCCTCTGACTCCTCCTAAGGCCTTTATGTTTTGGAATTTGTGAAGTTTCACTTATGAATACTATAATTCCAAATTAAACCCTAGAGTTTTAAAAGTTAAAATTCAACCCCATATACTATTATATTATTATAAGTTTAATAATTATATATATATATATATATATATATATATATATATATATATATATAAGAATAAGGGGGTATAAGGTTACTTCCTATAAAATGGCAGTTTAATGGGTGTCCACTCTCACCCACCTCTTTTTTCCCTGGTGGATCGTCGTTAGCCGAATGGGTAGGATAGGACATTAATTCTCATTATAAGTAAAATGATAACTATAAAGTAACTAAACTTTTATTAATTCCCAATCTTAGTTACTTTAGGAAAAATGTGAAAATGGTGGTATTCCATGAAATTGCACTTTACACCTTGTTAAGTCGTTAGTGGAGCGTGTGTGGTTAACCGGAACACTAATATGGGAATGACAGTGTGTGGCAAATGGTAGCTTTATGTTAATCACAGATTAGGTGGTTGTAACATTGGATGTACCAAGCTAATTTACGTGGTTATTCACACCTTGTTTGTGACACTCGACATCTCAGTCACAAACTTGAAGGGCACAATCGAGATTTAAACATGCCATTGGAAAATTCAATGAATCTCAAAGGATCTAGGAATTTCAATCCATTTAAAACTTAATAATCAATTTTGTTTTTCATGGTGGAAATTGGTAAATCTTCATTTACCTACCTTCAAATATTTTTCAATTGGATTACGGCATCCCTCTTCCGAATTGTAAAATATTGTGTTTGGTCCTAACCTTAATATTTCATTTGGGTGTTATATTAAGGACTTAATTCAACTAACTTGAATTTCTCCCATTATAGATGTCTAGTTCTATCAACTGTGGTCTTCCTCATCCTTTTGGAAAAAGATTTCTTCAAAAAGATGATATTCCACAAGACGATCAAAGTGAAAGATTAATCCTTTCTTAGTGTTGTAGTGGAACTTCACTTACTCCACCTCCTCTAATAATTCTCCCTAACTCACAAGTTCAAGGTCACTCAAAGCCCTATTGGCAGGAAGGAAAGTCTATTTGTGCTCACATCTTGGAGATGAAGTTACATATTGACAGGCTGAAAGAGTTGGGTGTCGAAGTCTCGAGAAAGTTGGCTGTTGACTGGGATCTTCAATCACTTCCTGAATTATATAGTGAGTTCATTAAGGATGACTATGTGACAGACCATGACATGACCCTTATTGATCTTACCCATTTGCTTGTTGTTGCCGAGTCAGCAATGATTTGGCGCACTGGAAAAGAAAATTTGATTGGAAGATCTACTTCTCAAACTTCAATGGACATTGACAATTGTAACATTGGAAGTCCAGAAAAGATTTCTCTTCCCAATGGAAAGGGATCGGCCATGGTCAAATCATTTGACCAAATGGTAAAGAGAAAGGCTAATTCTGAGATAGTCTCGTGTACCGTTCCCAAAGAGTCCATATGTTTCTATTGTCAAGAGAAGGGGCATTGGTTGTGAAGCTGCCCAATTTACCTGAAAGACCATAAGGATGGTAAAAGTCAAAATATTTGACTCTACTTTAGGTAAGTCCACTATCTAACTCTATTAAGTTCCTATTTGGAGATTCTTAATACATGATGTAATGTAATTACATTTTGATGTTTTGTAGAATCGAAGAAATGAAAGGAAGATTAAAGGAAGAGTAAGTTAATTCTGATCGTGAAGAGATGGATTTCAATCGCATGGTTCAATGATCAGAATTTTGAGCTGCTGCTTAAGAGTTATGATAGATTGCTTAGGAATAGATAACAACATATTTTCATATTTATTTGCATTGTAAGGATAAGTTTTTCGCAATTTTTATAAATAAAGAAATTTTTTGAAATTTATTTTATTTTAAGTTTCCTTACGATGGCATTTGTGAAAATTGTTGCTTATATGTTTCCATTGATAGCAATATTCGAAAATGGGTTTGATTCTTTCATTTGTGGCAGTGTCGAGAATTTTCCAAATAAGGAAAGATTCTCATCACCCAAGTTTCAGTTGGATAGAAACTTGGAATCATGCAACTTGTAATGTGTGATGAATGAGAACCTCTGTCTTTGGAAAATTAAGTTTAATTCCTTGTCAACATGAATATGTGAGTCAAGTGAAGGACTAGGAGATTGGGTACACTTGGTTGTGTACTAGTCATGGTCCTCCACAAAGATCGATAAGACTATCCGTCATGATTTACTGAAACTAAGTAAATATGGTTATGCTTACAAGTTTAAGTATAATTCTGAAACGTTGGAAAAGTTTCAATGTATGGCAGAACGAATGACAACAATCAAATTAGGAAAAAAGAAAAAAATTTCTCCAATCTAAAAAAATGGGTGAGTACTTTAGTATCTTGTTTTATGATCATCTTAATGATTATGAAAAATCATATCACAATTGATCCTCTAAGGTCATCTTAGTGCATTTCTATGACTAAGAAGAGGAATCGTGAATTGTTGAAATGCTTAAATCTAGAAGTTGAGTCTTACTTCATTTCAAAAACAAGTCTTAGAGTCATACTCCAAGATTGTGCCTTGAGTGACATTAAATTAAGAAGGTTTATAACACTCATCAAATGTAGAGTAACATGTTTCTTACTCTTTTACATTTGAAATTGGTAAGTTGAGATGTCTTGGTAAGGACAAAGACCGAATAAGACCAATTATGTGAAGTGTTTTTCTTGATTAGAATCTGCACTAACTCTTGAATATTTGGTTTTCAAGTAATGTTCCTCGACAAAGTGAATCTTATATCTCAAGAGGTCAGTGGGTGTAACACCCGTAGATCAGGGCTAGTCAATTTAGAGACGATAAGCATCAAAATGACTTTTTGATGGAAGATTATTTAGAAGGATTAACCTTAACTAAGTTGTAGTATAGGTTACAAGGATTCCGTACATATAAAGAACGTCGAAATCCGAGTTATAATGAAGAAGTTATGACATATCGAAGTTTCGCGACAGAACTGGCACGACACAGCGCGACGTAAATAGTGACTTTACGTTAAAGCGATATTTGGCCTTAGCAATCTAAATGAAATTCGTATACGTTAAACCGGGAGCGTGCACAAAAAGAACGACCAAATCTTACTTCGTATAAGGAAGTTATGATTTTTCCGAAATTTCGACTTAGCAGTATGCAGCCCGAATACTCGATTTGATATCGAGCGGTTTTTAGCCGAAACAATCTAAACAAGAATCGAATATCTTGTTATTATTAGTGCAATCATAAAAAGACAGACGAAAATGCACGTCAGATGAAGAAGATATGATTTTCTAACAGAGTTTTCCTGTCCCGGCCTACTAAAAATAATATATTAATAATATATTAAAATTAATTCAAAATTATCCAACGGAGTCTAAACAAGATTTGTAGAGCATAATCTCACCTTCGCGTGGATATAAAGAACGTCAAAAACGGAGTTCGTATCCGAAAGTTATGAATTTCTGAAGTTCGGGCGCCAACCCCAAAGTTGTGTCAGAGTTCACGACATGAAAACAGTGTTCACGATGTGAACTCGCTTCTAACGCCTGACAGACGAAATTTTTGATGATGCATGCAGTGACGATCAAGTCCCAAGACGTGAGCTTTAGAAACTCACGACGTGAGAGTAAAAATCTAGCCCTATAAATAGAAATCAAGGCTCTGCCGATTTTGGTTGCTCCTCCCTTACTCTCCCACTCCCGATACCCTCTCTAAGCCCTATTTTATATCCCCGAAGCCCCGGTATCATCCCGAGACCCGAAGCGAGTCCTGATGCCCGAAGATCCCAAGAAGTGAAATTCCTGAGTCGAAGCTCTGCCCGCGAGAAGCCAATTTTTGTGAAAATCTTCCAGATCTACTGAAGAATAATACTTCTACAATCCGTAGTGTTGTCCGATCATCTTCTAATCAAGTGAGTGTATAGTCCCTTCTACAAACACGATTTTAATACAAGTACTGTTTGAATGTATTAAGTTTATGTTTTTTGTGAGTGTGTAGTTACTTTCTTCTAACACATATATATGAAGTGTTTGCCATGAAATACGTGCTATGTGTTATATATTGTTTGTCTATTGGAGATGGGCGTGGAATTGATGTTTTATACAGGTGTTAAATGATTTAAACTGTGTAAGTATTTATATCTACAAAAATGTTGGGTAGAACATGGGTAGATGGGATAGTTGGTGACTATGGAGTTAGCGCCTATTGTATAAACCTTGGTGACTATGGAGTTAGCGCCTATTGTATAAACCTTGGCGACTACGGAGTTAGCGCCTATTGTATAAACCTTGGTGACTATGGAGTTAGCACCTATTGTATAAACCTTGGTGACTATGGAGTTAGCGCCTATTAAGTAAACCCTGGCGGCGATGTGACTTCGTGCCTATACCTCAGGTCAATCCTTAAGAATGAAGGATAGATGATTCTTAGGGTAGATCCTTAAGATAAATGGAGATAATGGGGGATGGGTAATTGGGTTGATTGTTTGATGATTAAATATAATAATTATATTATTGTGTGTTGAAAACCCTATATGCTCACCAGGGTCGCAAGCCTGACCTACTCAGTTTTCTTTGCATTACAGGTAATGGCACAAGAGTATAAGTTGGTGGACTTGACGAGAGATTTTGGATTATAGATCAGTAGTTATAAATAACTGTTGTAAGGTCTATTTTATATTGTTTATGGTTTTGGTCTGTATCGAAACATAACATCCCGAGGTTTTATTATATAATAAAAATACATTCTCTTTGAGAAATGTTTTGATAAATGGTTATCATATTTTGTTTTTGGGACAAACTTCGCAACTGTTTTCTTTAAAAGATAACTCTGATTTTAAAACAAAGCATAAACAAACTAGTTTTTTCTGGCCGTGAAATTGGGGATGTCACAGTTGGTAACGGAGCATTAGTTTAAGCGAACTAGGAATTGTGTAGGAAATTTATAGACTTAAACTTAGAATGCTAATTAATGATCGTGAGGAGTGTGTCTAAAATATGTTAGGTAGTACACCTAAATTGACACGAGCACTACTTTATTTTAGGAAAGTTGCCTAAAATTCTTTTATGTGCTAAATGTTATATGTTGCCATATATGATATTATTTGTTCGGATCTATGGTCTGTTGCCGACCGGATCAGGAAACCTTATGTGTTTAGGATTCTAAGCGTACGTCTACGATATTAGAACTAGCATGTAAACGTTTCGGAGTGATAAGGATGATATATGTATCTATCGTGAATGAGGATCTAAATTCACCTTATTCGATGTATAGATCAAGAATGGCAAGAACTAGAAGCGGAGTTGGAAACGCAAATGAGAATAGGAATCAACCACCAGTGATTGAGAAAATACATATTGTAGCTGCAACACCTGCGCCAATGAAAATGGTTGGTGTACAAGCAATGATGCAGGAGATGCTGGATCGTCAAATGGAGGAGACCACACAGTTGCTTCGACAGAATCATGAAGAACTGTCAATTCAAATGGAAGAGCCCGAACTAAATGGAGGGCATTCGGAAGGAGGGAACTACAGTGGGACCGTTGGTCAAGCCAACCCACCAATAGTTCGCCAAAACAACCAAGATGGAGGAAATGACAGATGTGGATGCAAGTACAAGAATTTCATGGCATCCAAACCACAGTGTCTTTCTGGGAGCCCGACACTGATGCAAGTCATGGACTGGATCTCCGAGATAGAGAAAATATTTGAAAGTTGCGAGTGTAGCAACAGACAGAAGACCGCTCATGCAGTTCCCCTATTAAAATCTGGAGTACTGAGCTGGTGGAAGTTACTGGCTGGTTCGATGCCCAAGGGAGAAGCTAGCAAGATGTCTTGGGAAGAGTTCGTGGTGCATCTGAAAATGCAATACTGCTCTGAGCAGGATCTTCTGGAAATCAACAATGAGTTCCAGAATCTAAAAAAGGAGAAATTAAGAGTCACTAAATATGCTATAAGCTTTAAGGAGAAGATGAAGCTTATTCCATACCTAATTCCAACTGAACTTTCCAAGGTCAACAAGTTTGCCAATGGATTACCAGCGGACTTTGGTCCAATAGTCAAGAAAGCAACCACTCTAAAAGCCGCCATCTGGGCAGCCAAGAATGTTGAGACCCAAATAAGGGAAAAGGGTCTAGAAAGAGCTGAAGTTGGAGAGAAAAGGAAACATGAAGGATCTTCAGCGATCAACAAAGAAAGCAAATTCTCGAAATCTGGGGGAAGAGATGAAGCTAAGTGGTGTGAGAAGTGTAAAAAGAAACACTTCGGGAAATGTAGTGAGGAGATGACCTGCTACAAATGTGGGAAGACAGGGCATTACGCCAACAAGTGTGCGCCTATCAAGAAGGCGTGCTACAGATGTAATGAAGAAGGTCATATTTCTAAAGACTACCCAAAGAAAGACACACCGCCACAGCCGAGGGCATTCCACATGCTCCTCGGCAAAGCAGAAAACAATTGGAGGATTAAAAGATGAAGACTTCATATTAATATATAAATTATGTGTCAGGAAGCATAGCCTGTTAGAGGTATAGTATAGGGTGAACTTGAACTTCTGTGTAATAGTTTCAAGAAATAATATAAACCCTGGTTTTGTTATCTGATGTGTTGAATGATTATATGATTTATGTATGGTGACTTGGTTGACTGCGAGACAATACTTGGGATGAGTATGAGTAGGTGTGAATCGTAGCAGAGATCTATACTACCGGAAGCACAGGACTCGCACTTGGATTAGGTAAGGTCATAAGATTACCAAGAATCTAGTAATTGATTCCATTTTATTCAGGTATGTCATTACCCTTGTTTCGGTAATGACTAGTAGGATGATACTTATTCCGACCCTAGTGGTCATATCTAACTGAGTCCGACTACAATGAGTTTGTTTCGTGGTTCGGAGAACCAAGTTTGATGTAACATCTGACTTAAGTCAGAAGATTGCAATCATTTTGCATGCCCTATTTTGTTGATCATTCTGGGACGTAATCATCCTAAGAGGGTGATAATTGTAACGCCCGTAGCTCAGGGCTAGTCAATTTAGAGACGATAAGCATCAAAAATGACTTTTTGATGGAAGATTATTTAGAAGGATTAATCTTAACTAAGTTGTAGTATATGTTACAAGGATTCTGTACATATAAAGAACGTCGAAATCCGAGTTATAACGAAGAAGTTATGACCTATCGAAGTTTCGTAACGGAACCGGCACGACACAGCGCGACGTAAATAGTGAATTTACGTTAGAGCGATATTTGGCCTTAGCAATCTAAATGAAAATCGTAGAATACGATAAACCGAGAGCGTGCATAAAAAGAACGCCCAAATCTGACTTTGTATGAGGAAGTTATGATTTTTCGGAAGTTTCGACTTAGTAATATCCAGCCCGAATACTCGATTTGATATCGAGCGGTTTTTAGCCGAAACAATCTAAATGAGAATCAAATATCTCGTTATTATTAGTGCAATGACAAAAAGACAGACGAAAACGCACGTCATATGAAGAAGATATGATTTTCTAACGGAGTTTTCCTCTTCTGACCTACTAAAAATAATATATTAATAACATATTAAAATTAAAGTCAAAATTAGCCAGCGGAGTCTAAACTAGAGTTTTAGAGTATAATCTCACCTTCGCGTGGATATAAAGAACGTCAAAAACGGAGTTCGTATGCGAAAGTTATGAATTTCTGAAGTTCGGGCGCGAACCCCAAAGTTGTGTCGAAGTTCACGATGTGAACTGACTTCTGACGCCTTCTGGAGCCTGACAGACGAAATTTGTGATGATGCATGCAGTGACGATCAAGTCCCAAGACGTGAGCTTTAGAAACTCACGATGTGAGAGTAAAAATCTAGCCCTATAAATAGAAATCAAGGGTCTGCCGATTTTGGTTGCTCCTCCCTTACTCTCCCACTCCCGATACCCTCTCTAAGCCCTATTTTATATCCCCGAAGCCCCGGTATCATCCCGAGACCCGAAGCGAGTCCTGATGCCCGAAGATCCCGAGAAGTGAAATTCCTGAGCCGAAGCTCTGTCCGCGAGAAGCCAATTTTTGTGAAAATCTTCCAGATCTACCGAAGAATAATACTTCTACAATCCGTAGTGTTGTCCGATCATCTTCTAATCAAGTGAGTGTATAGTCCCTTCTACAAACTCGATTTTAATACAAGTATTGTTTGAATGTATTAAGTATATGTTTTTTGTGAGTGTGTAGTTACTTTCTTCTAACACATATATATATGAAGTGTTTGCCATGAAATACGTGCTATGTGTTATATATTGTTTGTCTATTGGAGATGGGCGTGGAATTGATGTTTTATACAGGTGTTAAATGATTTAAACTGTGTAAGTATTTATATCTACAAAAATGTTGGGTAGAACATGGGTAGATGGGATAGTTGGTGACTATGGAGTTAGCGCCTATTGTATAAACCTTGGTGACTATGGAGTTAGCGCCTATTGTATAAACCTTGGTGACTATGGAGTTAGCGCCTATTGTATAAACCTTGGCGACTACGGAGTTAGCGCCTATTGTATAAACCTTGGTGACTATGGAGTTAGCACCTATTGCATAAACCTTGGTGACTATGGAGTTAGCGCCTATTGAGTAAACCCTGGCGGCGATGTGACTTCGTGCCTATACCTCAGGTCAATCCTTAACAATGAAGGATAGATGATTCTTAGGGTAGATCCTTAAGATAAATGGAGATAATGGGGGATGGGTAATTGGGTTGATTGTTTGATGATTAAATATAATAATTATATTATTGTGTGTTGAAAACCCTATATGCTCACCAGGGTCGCAAGCCTGACCTACTCAGTTTTCTTTGCATTACAGGTAATGGCACAAGAGTATAAGTTGGTGGACTTGACGAGAGATTTTGGATTATAGATCAGTAGTTATAAATAACTGTTGTAAGGTCTATTTTATATTGTTTATGGTTTTGATCTGTATCGAAACATAACATCCCGAGGTTTTATTATATAATAAAAATACATTCTCTTTGAGAAATGTTTTGATAAATGGTTATCATATTTTGTTTTTGGGACAAATTCCGCAGCTGTTTTCTTTAAAAGATAACTCTGATTTTAAAACAAAGCATAAACAAACTAGTTTTTTCTGGCCGTGAAATTGGGGATGTCACAGTGGGAGTCTTAAAGATCTTGAAAGTTTCAAGAACTAATCAAGAGTAAACCTATTGAAAAACACTAGCACACGACTTGAGGTTTGAAACCTATCGTGTTGACTTATTCCTTTTTCTGTGCCCGATCCAGTTGGCTGACTATGCATGTGAGTTCCATGAGTTCTTAACTGTTTACAAAACAACCTGGAAGCAATGGTAGGCCCTTGTGCTGCTAGGTGGCAATAAATTAAGATTGAACAAGTTCAATCCATATGAGTTTGGATTTGTCACTAACCTTGTCTTGTGATTATGGTTATGAAAATTTCACATGGATAGGAACACATACACCATAAAAATCTAAGTGTCATAAGGTTTCTCTCCAGTTCATGAAAATGATTGTGAGGAAACTCTTTCACTAAATTGATTTTAAAGAGATAGGAATTGTGATCTTTGCATTCTCAAATTTGATTATGATTACGGCATCCCTCTTCATAGTTCGAATTGTGAGAAATGGCAAAAGGTCTAAACATTTGATACTTACTACTATAACTTCTAAATTTTTTTAGACACACATGCGAGCTATCTAAGTAAAGGTGTATGAGGTTGAGAAGACTAGATAAAGTCTTATCAAAGCATCTCGTATTAGAAATCTGAACTTTGGTAAGAAAGTCAAGAAGTATTGATTTCTAGAAGTCTAGCAGATTTCTGGGTACATGTCAAAGCTAGTGGGAGCGTCAGTGTTATGCTAATAAGAATGTAATAATTATGCTAGTGGGAGCACAATTATTACGTTAAGTGTTGCAAGTTAGCAATGTTAACTATAGAAAACAAAAGTTTCAATTTGCAAAGATGCAGGGTTTGAAAATTTGTTTTGCTATAACTAATGGAAAGGAAATTATACTTCACTTCAATTCTAAAAGCCTAGATTGAGATTTTTATAATCAAATTTAGTCAAGGATATATATGAATGCTATGTTGGAATGGTTCAGCATAAGGAAATTCTATATATATGGAAATGGTTATTGTGTTCTCAAAATTTTATTATGATTACGACATCCCTCTTCATAATTTGAATTATAAGAACATGGCAAATAGAAATATTGTAGCAAAAGACTGGTCAAGTATCGTGTCTTTATGAATCATGTCCAATATGCTTTGGATATAGGATCGATTACATGTGCTATAATATTCATCCATTCTAAATTTTCCAAATGCCTAGGGAATTAAGAGGGAAAAAGGACTAGAACCGGATATGACTAAAGTGGTTAACAACTTTTAAGGACAATCTAAGGTTCGCCAAGGATTGTTCACTTGTAGTTGGAAGTATAAAAATGGATGGACCATATTGACACACTATGAGAAAAGGTAACTCTTGTTCAGAAGTGATAGTCAAAATGGGAACATGGAAATGTTTCCATAAGTGGAAGTTATTCTTTAAATTTGTGTAAGATTAAGATACATAATGCAAGAAAGATGCTCAAAGGAATGTACTATGAGTTTATGACTTCGTTTCCATGGAATTTCTCTCTATTGGAATACTTTGTAATGTGTGTTTCCAAGTCTCTGTGACTTTTGTGCGTAGTCATTACAAGTGGATCATTGCATATAAGTTTAGAATCTAACAGATTATAGTAAATGGCAAGAATTTGATATTCTTACATTTACGGTAAGGATTTGGAATTGTGAAATGGGCATCATTGAAATGTTGTCAATTGATCTATTACACAAAGTAAGGATCATAAATAAACATAGTATGCATGCTTGGATCAAGGGACAACTACTGTTTTAATTCAAGTATTAAGTTGATTATACGAAATATTATACAATGAATAATGAGTAATCAATATGGCACTCAAAATTTTTGGGGTCATATAGGATTAGTATTATTCTGGTGTTTCACTTTGCATGTTTTGACTTCCCGAATAACTAGGTTATTCAAACCATCCACAGTCGATCATACTTTGGAAGTAGGTATTGAGGCAAGATTATCATGAATGGGTCTGTAGTTTGTCTAGGTGTTTTAGACATAGCACAAGTTTGCTGCAGTGTTCATGAGTACTCCTGGAATAAGATTCGAGTATTGGATTCAACCCACGCTCATCTGACTCACTTCATGGATATTATCACGAGTGATTGTGAGACGATAATATCTTATATTTTTTAAACCAAGACATGTGAGTTGTAGTTTACAAGTCAGATGCACGTTGAAATATGTAAACGCACTAGTAATTTGGTGTTTAAAATGTATTTTTGTGTGTGATTTGATAAGTAAGTACAAGCAAGCATTTTAGTCGAAGTTTATCCATTCCTTTTACCCTTAGTGGGATAAAAACGTATATGTGGGGCCCTAGCTCGATGATTTAGTGATGACACCCCTAAGCGCTTGGCCAAGTCTGGACTGATTTGATTTGTTCAATTAGTTGGTCTTCATAAGTCGGAAATCGGGAAAAAATAGATGGGCATAGAGATTGATTATAATTCATGCCTCATTCCATATGACATCTAGAATTGAGAAGTATATGATCCCTTATCTAATGGGCGCGATATTGACTAGGTCAGAGTTCGACAGCGGCTTTTAAGAGCTACGATTACTAGTCGGGATTTTGGAGTCGTACTTGAAATAATAGTTATTAGACTTATCCAAGTGAGAGTCTGTTGGATTAGGTCTCTAAGCCCATAACTATAATTGGAATGTACTTGACTCGAGTGTAGCATGGTCCATCTGGGTTGTATATCACCTCGACAATTTGATAGGATGGACTTTAGAAAAGAGGCTATTTATGATTTATTAATATATTATAAGTTCTAATATATTAATATTAAATCATATTATTTAATTAGTATTGATCAAGAATTTAATTGGAATTAATTTAGTGATCAAAAGAGACTAATTATATGTAAGAGGATTGATTTGGTAAATCAATCATTCTTATGGTCTGGGCTTATGGTTATTTAGGATGGGCTAAACCAATATGGTAGTCAATGATAGTCCATAGAGTTTTTAACCCATGGATCCTAAGTAATATGAAAAGTCATTCACATTAGGGTTTACATGGATGTAACCCTAATCCTAGCCACACTATATAAGAAGACCCTATGCTACTAAAATCGGGACCTAGTGATCATTGGAACACCATAACTGATTTTTAGTGTGCATAAACTCTCTCAAAAGTCATCCTTTGTCTAAGGTGTCTTGTGAACCATTTGAGGTGTCACACTTGGGGCACTAAGTTCTTAAAGGACAAATACAACATGTTCTACAAGCTACATAAAGAGGTAAACTCCTAAGTAGTATTTTATGTTGTTTATGTCAATGGCATGCTAGTTGTAGGCTTAATGCTTTGGAAACAATATTGCATATATAATTAGAGAAAACATAGATCCAAAGCATTTAGGGTTGTATGTGTACCACAGGATGTTGTTGTATACCTAACCCAACACCTGAGACCATGCACTCCCACCTTGAAAAACTTATACTTGCATTAGTAACTGCTTCTACTAAGTTAAGACACTATTTTGAAACACATCTGATAAATGAAAGAACTAATTATGCCATTAAGAATGTTATAAGAAAAGTGGACATTTTAGGAAGGATGGAAAAGTGGTTCGTGAAACTAAGCACATGTGACATAAAGTATGGTCCAAGATCTGCGATAAAGTGTCAAGCATTGGCAAACTTTGTGGCTGACTTTAGTGATGATCTACAATCTGGAAAATAAATAGAAGCCAAACAACTTCTAGAAGAAGAAAAAATGGGAAGATGGACACAATTCACAGATGGAGTATCAAACCAAAGAGGAACTAGTCTAGGGATCATACTAAAATCTCCACAGCGGGACATCCAACCCCAAACAATCAGCTGTGAGTTCAATGCAACCAACAATGAGGCAGAATACGAGGCACTAATCACGGGATTGAAGTTAGATGAGGATCTTCAAATCAAGGATCTTCATGTATTCCTTGACTCTTTGCTATTAACAAATTATTTTAATGGATCCTATGTAGTAAAGGGAGAAAGACTAGCACTATATCTCCAGATCCTCAAAATTTTAGCCTCCGAATTCGAAGCATTCACCCTAAACCAAGTTACTAGAGAGTACAATGTTGAAGCAGATGCTTTAGCCAATCTAGGATCTTATCTTACGATCTCACCAGAAACCAGGATCCTGATAATCCACATGTTGATCCCAGCGATCGAGGATCCTACCAAAAGACTAAAGCATCCCAACGATCACGAGGAAACTACCAACATCGCTACAATAGAAGACCTCGATCCTCAACTTCCTTACAAATATCCTAACATCAAGGATCCTTCCCCAACCCCAAGATCTTGTATCCAACCTATTATGGAATACCTCCAGAATGGCACGATCCCAAAAGAGGAAAGAAGTGATTGAGCATTCAGAACAAGGGTCTCAAGGTTTGTAATAATCCAATGTAAATTATATAAAAATATATGGCAGTTATAAACCTCAGATGCTTAGAAGATCATGAAGCTGCAGAATTTCTAAGGGATATACATGAAGGAGAGTGGGACAATCACATTGGGTGAAGATTCTTATGCTCCTAAGTGTTGAGAATAGGATCAAAAATGTGATGCTTGTCAAATACATAACAACATCCTACATCAACCAGCAGAACCTCTACATCCTATCATCACCCTTGGCCATTCGTGAAGTGGGGGATGGGTATAGTGGGTAAATTTTCGGTAGCTCCTGCAGGAAAAGTGTTCATGCTAGTGATGACCGACAACTTCTCAAAGTGGATATAAGCCAACGCTTTCGTTCAGGTAAGAGACAAAGAGGTAGTCTCATTTATTAAACGCAATATCTTGACCAAGTTAGGGATCCCTGCCGAAATCATATGCGACAATGGATCCCAATTCATAAGCAAAAGGACAAGAGACTTTTACACGAGTTAAGGAATCAAAATGATAATGTTCACTCCTGTTCACCCTCAAGCCAACAGTCAAGCAAAATCTAGCAACAAAATCATAGTCAATAACTTGAAGAAAAAGTTATATGAAAAGATAGGAAAATGAGCAGAAGAACTTCCTTTTGTCCTATGGGCAGATAGAACCACTTCAAAAGTAGGCACAGGCCAAACCCCATATTCCTTGGTGTTCGGAGCAGAAGCAATGATCCTTGCTAAAGTAGGGATCCCGCAGCAAGATACCGACTTTCAAGTCAAGAAAACAACGATAGAATCCTGGCCTATGATTTTGATACTACTGATGAACTCAGGGATCTTGCCAAGATCTAAATATCTTCTCATCAAAAGAAAATCATCAAGGTATACAACAAGAATATTAAAGTCAGAGATTCCAGATAGGGGACTTGGTATTAAGGAAAACATTCCAAAACACCAAGGATCCTAATATAGGTAAACTGACACCTAAGTGGTAAGGACCATATCTCATAGATGTTGAGGCATAAAAGGAGGCATAATGGTTAGCTACTCTGGATGGAAGTATCTTGCCAAGATCCTAGAATGTTATACATCTTAAAGCATAATATATGTAAGTAAGATTAGTCATTTTCCAACACAATCAAGGTATACATAGTCTTTACCTTTCACCCTTTATTTTTATTACTATTTGCTCTCTTCAAATACCATTACTAACATAAGCATCGGAGGGGTGTTTGTACACTAACGCCCACCCTAACTAATGTTTGATGTGCACAAGGACTCAAGGATCCGGACACACACAAGGATCCTGACACATGAAGATCCAAGGATCCTAACATACAAGGATCTTTACATTTGAGGACCCAGACACATTAGATTCCTTTAGCTACAACATTCTATAATTCTTAATGATTACAATATGTACGTATCCTAGTAATTAAGAATAGAGATTGGTCATTTCCCCTACGAATAAGGGTACTTAATCCCCTCTAAGGTTTAAAGAGTTAATTACCTATTTCATGCGAGTTAAGGTTTCTACACCTCGCTTGGATGCACGTTATCTAACTATGTGATGTGAATAAGGAGATCATTTCACGCTGCAGTGACATGGCAACCATTTTATTTTTGAACATATGTTAAGATCCTAAAGTTAAAATCTAAGGTTTATAACATTGACATGTTATCTCAAGTTGGGATCTTCCCCAGATGATTCCTACGGTTTATAACATTGACGTGTTATTTCAAGTTTGGATCTTCCCTAAAAAATACACAAGGCTCATAATATTTTCATGATATCTCAAGTTGGGATCTTCCCCAGAAAATAGCTAAGGTTTATGACATTTTTATGTTATCATACGATTTTAGATCTTCACCAGTAATTTAATAAGGTTCATAATGCTTATGTGTTACCTCAAATTAGGATAACCTCCAAAAATGATGCAAGACTCGTAGCATTAGCATGCTACAAAAAAAGAGCTTTCTTAGATATTTCCTAAGATGGGGTTATTTCCATTTAATTCCCAAGACGGATCCTCCCCAAGTTTACTAAGTTAAAGTCGACCAAGGATCCTCCTAATGAACTCCAAAAGTAAGGATCCTTCCATAAGAGAACGTGAAGATCCTATGGAACCAAGAGAATCGTCACTCTACACTTCTCCTAAGTCAAAAGAAAGTGAATTCTAAAGGTCACAAAGCCTAAGGATAATCAGATTCTATCTATCCTTATATATTTTTAAGTTATCTCTTCTTATGCGACAATTGAAGATTTATCATCTAAAAAGGATCTCAACTATTTTGAGATCCTAAATGGGTTACTAACTATTTCCAGGTTATTCAGATCCTGAGAGTTCTTGTAAATCCTGAACTCTTTAAGATCTTGATTATAAGGATCCTCGGAAATCCTACTGCAACAATCACAAGAAAATCATACAAATAAAGAATGATATATAAAAGCAAGCATAACCATGGATTATAAGTGTCGCATGCCCCATAAAAAATTAAATTCTATTACACCTGTTAAAACCAAAAACTATTTAAACTACTTTTTTGTAGGCCTAGACCATAGACTGGTCATCATTGCCTGGGGTCTTCTTCTCCTCGCTCGCCATCTGTAACGCCTGTGTTTCCGGGCTTGCCACTTTTAGCAATGTAATAGTCTAGGTTAACTTTGTAACCCGTTTTGAAATAATAATAATGTATTATTTGAGTATTATGTGTTTTGTGCTTAATTGCTTAATTATGTGGTTTGATTAATTAAGAATAAAAATAAGCGTCGAAATTTAAGTTTAAAATAAACTTGATATCATTGGATAAAGTTGTAGAATATGTTAAGATAAGAGCGTCAATAAAAAGAACGCCCAAATCTGACTTCGTATGAGGAAGTTATGATTTTTCTAAGATTCGGCTTAGCAGTGCACGACCCGAAACTCGAATTTTAGTTCGAGCGGTTTTTGGCTTACGCGACCTAAATGAGAGTTGAAGGTCTCATTAATAGGAACTCAACGGTAAAAATATGGACGAAAACGGAGTTCGTATGAAGGAGTTACGAATTCTTCGCGGTCGTTTAACAGTCTAAACTCCTCCTACTGTTAAATTTGAGATCGGTCAAGATTTAGCCGACGGAGTCTAAACGAAAGTTGTAGATCTTGATTTTACCTACGCGTGGATATAAAGAACGTCAAAAACGGAGCTTGTATGCGAAAGTTATGATTTTTCTAAGTTCGAAGAATAACAGGCGATAGGGGTGACGTGGCACCACCCAGAGTTTGACACGTGGCACCACCAGAAAGCCGCCACATGGACCAACTCGGTGAGTAGGTGTCCCCTACTCAGCGAGTATGGGCCAACTCGGCGAGTAGGTGTACCCTACTCGGCGAGTACATCAGATATTTTCACTATAAATAGGATGCGAGGGTTCAGGGTTTATTTGCTCATTTCTTCTCGTCTTTGCGCCGAAGCTCTGCATTTTTTTACCCCTGAAGCCCCGGTATCATACTCCAGCCCCGAGGCAAGTCCCGAGATCCCGAAGATCCCGAGAAGTGCGGTTTCCGAGTCGAAGCTCTGCCTGCGAAAAGTTCGATTTTCGAGGAGATCTTCCAGATCTGCTGAGGAATACTACTTCTATAAGCCGTAGTGCTGTCGGATCATCTTCTGATCAAGTGAGTGTATACTACCTTTCATAAACACAATAATAATACGAGTTTTTTTGAGTGTATTAAGAGTATTGTTGTTTATAAGTGTGAGTGTGTAGTTATTTTCTTTCCAAATACAATAATATGAAGTATTATATATAAAATACGTGCTATGTGTATATATTTGGTTGTGTTATGTGTGAATGAGTATTCACTCTCTTCTATCTTATAGATCTACTTATTTCTTTATGAGATATGTGTTATGTGTGTGTGTGCCTCATCTGTTATGTGATATATGTGTTGATTAAAGCATGCTATACAGGTTTTCTTTAAACTATGTATACAAATGTATATTTTTATCTACTAATATGTTGGGTAGAACATGGGTAGACAGTTGGTGTGTAATAAACAGATGAGAGGCCTCGTTGTTGTTTGATTGAGTCATCTAGCGGAGTTTAGATGACGACCACTGGCTATTCTAGACAGTCTTGTGGAAACATTAGCAGGTTCGCCACCTGTAGGTGTTAATGAACTTGGGTGTTCATTCGTTGTACTCCATCCCCCTCATGGTTGCCTTATTTGACTTATATTGCTGAGGTACCCCCGAAGCATGTGTTGTCGCCCCGATGAAATATTCTTAGACTAGGTCCCTTATGTTAGTTGTTTTAGGGACATTAAAGTGAGAATAACGGGAATGGGTAATTGGGTTATTGTTGGTTGGTGAAAATTAAATATGATATTTATTGTGGGTTGAAAACCCTATATGCTCACCAGGCTCCCAAGCCTGACCCACTCAGTTTTAAATTGTATTACAGGTAGTGGCGGAAGGGCATGAGATGGATGAACCATCAAGTTGTTTTGTTTACAAGTCTGCATATGTTTATATTTGTCATATGACTTGTAATGTATTCGTTTATGCTTATTGGTCTGTATCGGAACATGACACCCCGAGTTTTGATTATAATGAAAATACATTTCCTTTATGAAATGCTTCGGTAAACAATGTTTTATCATGTTTTGTTTTTGGGAACAAATTCCGCAACTCTTTCAAATCAAAAGGATTTACTCTGAAAATATTTAAAAGCATAAATGAAAATCGGTCTTTTCTGGCCGAGATTTTGGGGATGTCACAGTTGGTATCAGAGCATTAGTTTAAGCGAACTAGGAATTTGTAGGATTTCTAGACTTAAACTTAGAATGCTAAGTGAAGTTTGAGATGTGTGTCTGTTGTGATTTAGACACGAGCACTAGTTTATTTTAGGAAAGTTGCCTAAAATGCTTTATGTGCTAAATGTTATATGTTGCCATATATGATATTATTTGTTCGGATCTATGGTCTGTTGCCGACCGGATCTAGAAACCTTATGTGTGTAGGATTCTAAGCGTACGTCTACGATATTAGAACTAGCATGTAAACGTTTCGGAGTGATAAGGATGATTTGATTATCTATCATGATTGAGGATCTAATTTCACCTTATTCGGTGTGTAGATCAAAATGGTGAGAACAAGAAGTGGAGTTGGAAATGCTGACGAAAACAGGAATCAACCACCAGTGATTGAGCCAATACCTGCCGTAGCAGCAGCACCTGAGCCAATAACCATGGCTGGCGTGCAATTGATGATTCAGACGATGTTGGATCGTCAGATGGATGAAACTAGACGGTTGCTTCAACAAAATCGTGAAGAACTGTCGATTCGTGTGGAAGAGCCTGAATTAAATGAAGGGCACTCGGAAGGTGGAAACTTCAGTGGGTCTGTTGGTCCAGCCAACCCACCGATAGTTAGGCAAGATAACCATGAAGGAAGGAATGATGGAATGGGATGCAAGTACAAGGACTTTTTGACTTGCAAACCATCGACCTTCAATGGAAAGGAGGATCCGATTGGGGTTATGGATTGGATCTCCGAAATGGAGCTAGCCTTCATGACTTGTGGCTGCAGAGGTAAGTTGCAAACTATCTATGCCGTGCGTCAATTCCGAGGTGGAGCCGTTCGTTGGTGGAACACTCTAGGGAAGACCTTAAGCCCTAATGAGCCACTGCAATTGACATGGGCAGAATTCTTGCTGCAGTTCAAGCGCAAGTTTTGTTCGGCTCAAAATCTGTTGGAGTTGGAGAATAAGTTTTTGACATTGACGAAAGGTAGCATGTCAGTTGATGAATACACCAATAACTTCACCGATAAGATGGAGTTTGCCTTGCGTATCGTTCCAGACGAGTTGACAAAGGTGGACCGATATGCGAAGGGACTCCCATGGGAGTACGAGGTGCCAGTACGTCAGGCACTTACTCTAGAGGCAGCTATCTGGGCTGCCAAGTCTGTTGAAAACATGATAAAGGGAAGAACCACCGTCAAAGTTGAGGTTGGTGAGAAAGGAAAGTTTGAAGGAACATCTGGTTCCGGTAAGAAAGGAAAATTTTCGAAATCTGATTCGAAAAAGTTTGGAGGAAAAAGAGGCGAAGCAAAGTGGTGTGATAAGTGTAAGAAAAAGCACTTTGGGAAATGTAGCGAGGATGTAACCTGCTACAAGTGTGGAAAGGTTGGACATTTTGCCAATGAATGTCCGAACAACAAAAGGATGTGTTTTGGGTGTAATGAAGAGGGGCATATTTTGAAAGATTGTCCGAAGAAGAAGGAGGCAGCTAGGCCCAACATTCCACCAAAGCCGAAGGCAAGAGCCTTCCAGATGACACTTGAGGCTGCTAAAGATGAAGCTGATGTCGCTTCAGGTACCTTTCTCGTAAATGAATTACCTGCTCAAATTTTGTTTGATTCTGGAGCCAAGTACTCCTTTATTTCGCATGAGTTTGGTAGAAAGCTAGCCTTGCCTATTGATAGACTAGATAATGCTTTATTAGTCGAAGTAGCTAGTGGCAAGTTTGTACCTGTTAGCCACCGTATGAAAAACGTCTTGATCGACCTTAATGGGAATAAGTTTCATGAGGCGTTATTGCCTATCGAACTTAATGGTTTCGATATCATCTTGGGAATGGATTGGCTTAGCGCCAATGATGCCGAAATTTTATGCAAGAAAAAGATAGTTAAAGTAAACCCGCCTGGAAAAGATTCGTTTATGGTGTATGGGGACAAACGGCGAGTGAATTCTGGGATCATTTCTCTAATGAAAGCCAGAAAGTGTTTGACCAAGGGATGTACATCATATTTAGCATTTGTGATTGATGCTAAGAAAGAAAAGAAGGTGATGCAGAGCATTCCAGTGGTGTGTGATTATCCGGAAGTATTTCCCGAAGATCTTCCTGGATTACCACCTGATAGACAAGTGGAGTTCAGAATAGACTTGTTACCAGGAACCACGCCAATAGCAAAAGCACCTTATCGATTAGCACCGACGGAGATGAAGGAGTTAATGATGCAACTTCAGGAGTTGTTGGACAAAGGTTTCATTAGACCTAGTTCATCGCCCTGGGGAGCTCCGGTGTTATTTGTGAAGAAGAAAGATGGAAGTATGAGAATGTGCATCGATTACAGAGAGCTGAACAAGGCAACAATAAAGAATAGATATCCGTTGCCGAGGATTGATGACATGTTTGATCAATTGCAAGGTTCGAGCTATTTCTCGAAGATCGACCTAAGGTCAGGATATCATCAGCTGAAAGTAAGAGAGCAAGATATCGAGAAGACTGCATTCAGAACAAGATATGGACACTACGAGTTCTTGGTTATGTCGTTTGGACTAACCAATGCTCCAGCAGCGTTCATGGATTTGATGAATAGGGTTTGTAATCCTTTCCTTGATAAATCCGTGATAGTGTTTATAGACGACATTCTGATCTACTCGAAAAGCCAGGAGGAGCATGGCAGACACTTGCGAGAAGTGTTAGAAGTTTTGAAGGAGGAGAAGCTTTATGCAAAGTTCTCCAAATGTGATTTTTGGATTCGTGAGGTCCAATTCTTGGGTCACGTGGTCAACCAAGAAGGGATAATGGTTGATCCAGCGAAGATCGAAGCTGTGACGAAGTGGGAACAACCGAAAAGTCCCACGGAGATTCGAAGCTTTTTGGGATTAGCCGGATATTACCGCAGGTTTATCCAAGGCTTTTCTTCGATTGCTACTCCATTGACAGCTTTGATCCACAAAGGAGCTACTTATGCTTGGAGTGAGAAGCATAAAGAAGCATTCGAGAATTAAAGAAGAAGCTATGCGAGGCACCGATACTTTCTCTACCCGATGGAGTTGAAGACTTCGCTGTTTATAGCGATGCGTCTGGTGTTGGATTGGGTTGTGTTTTGACCCAAAGAGAAAAGGTGATAGCATATGCGTCTCGACAGCTGAAAGAGCATGAAAAGAATTACCCGACTCATGATTTGGAGTTGGCAGCGGTAGTTTTCGCTCTGAAAATATGGAGGCATTACCTCTATGGCACGAAGTGCAAACTTTTCACTGATCATAAGAGTCTCCAATACCTCTTTAATCAGAAAGAATTGAATATGAGGCAACGACGCTGGCTAGAATTACTTAAAGACTATGACTGCGAGATACTTTACCACCCCGGTAAAGCTAATGTTGTTGCTGATGCTCTCAGTCGGAAAGTCAATCTTGAAAGGAAAAGTCCAAGAGCGTTGAGAATTGAAGTTGTCTCGACTATTTTGGAAAGTATAAAGAAAGATCAAGAGGAAGCTTCTGAGAAAAATGACCGAAAGGAGGAACGTTTGGGTAAAACGTTGGTGTTTGGTACTAACGGTCATGGACTGAAGGTATTCCAAGATCGTATTTGGGTACCTAAGTTAGGAGGAATTAGGGATCTTTTGATGGAAGAAGCTCACAAAACCATGTACTCAATTCATCCGGGTAGCACTAAAATGTATAGGGACCTGAAACCCTACTACTGGTGGCCGACGATGAAGCTTGATGTTGCAAAGTATGTGGCCGAGTGTGTGACTTGTGCGAGAGTCAAGACACAACATCAGAAACCTTACGGGAGTTTAGAACCTTTGCCTGTGCCTATGGGTAAGTGGGAAGACATTGCTATGGATTTTGTCACTAAACTGCCCAGAACAAAGAATGGTCACGACATGATTTGGGTGGTCGTTGATCGATTCACTAAGAGTGCGCATTTCATAGCGGCCAGGGAGAAATGGTCTATGGAAAAGCTTGCGAATTCTTACGTGAAGGAAATTGTGACGCTTCACGGTGTTCCGTTAACGATTGTATCGGATCGTGATAGCCGTTTCACCTCAAGGTTTTGGAAATGTCTACAAGAGGAAATGGGTACCAAGTTATGTTTAAGCACAGCTTACCATCCGCAGACTGATGGTCAGAGTGAAAGAACAATACAAACACTTGAAGATATGCTGAGAGCATGTACCTTGGAATTCCTAGGTAATGGGGATGAACATTTACCGTTGGTAGAATTTTCCTATAATAATAGTTTCACTCGACCATTAAGATGGCACCTTATCAAGCTTTGTATGGACAGAAGTGTCGTACACCGTCTTGTTGGCTTGAGGCTGGGGAAAAGCAGTTTATGGGACCGGAGATGGTTCATCAAACTGCTGAAAAGTTGAAAATAATTAGGGAAAGAATGTTAGCAGCTCAAGATCGTCAAAAGAGCTATGCTGACAAGAAGCGAAGACCGATAACTTTTGAGGTTGGGGATTCGGTTTTGCTTAAAGTCTCGCCGTGGAAGGGACTTATAAGATTTGGTAAAAGGGGAAAGTTGAGTCCAAGGTTTATTGGACCGTTTAAAGTCCTTCAGAGGATTGGGAATCAAGCTTACAAGCTCGAATTACCCGAGGAACTAAATGGAATTCACAACACTTTTCATGTGTGTTATTTGAGGAAGTTCATGGGAGAAGTTCCCGATATAATTCCAATTTCTGAATTGAGGATTGATGAGAACAAAAGGTTGATTGAAGAACCAGAGGCAATTGTTGACCGAAAGACTAAGAAGTTGCGACGCAAAATGGTTGGGTTAGTGCTTGTCCGATGGAAACACACGAATGGGCCGAATCTCACCTGGGAGACGGAGAGTGACATGTTGAGTCGCTATCCGCATTTGTTTGTCGATGTGTGATTCCGGGGACGGAATCATTCTAAGGTGGAGAGAATTGTAACGCCTGTGTTTCCGGGCTTGCCACTTTTAGCAATGTAATAGTCTAGGTTAACTTTGTAACCCGTTTTGAAATAATAATAATGTATTATTTGAGTATTATGTGTTTTGTGCTTAATTGCTTAATTATGTGGTTTGATTAATTAAGAATAAAAATAAGCGTCGAAATTTAAGTTTAAAATAAACTTGATATCATTGGATAAAGTTGTAGAATATGTTAAGATAAGAGCGTCAATAAAAAGAACGCCCAAATCTGACTTCGTATGAGGAAGTTATGATTTTTCTAAGATTCGGCTTAGCAGTGCACGGCCCGAAACTCGAATTTTAGTTCGAGCGGTTTTTGGCTTACGCGACCTAAATGAGAGTTGAAGGTCTCATTAATAGGAACTCAACGGTAAAAATATGGACGAAAACGGAGTTCGTATGAAGGAGTTACGAATTCTTCGCGGTCGTTTAACAGTCTAAACTCCTCCTACTGTTAAATTTGAGATTGGTCAAGATTTAGCCGACGGAGTCTAAACAAAAGTTGTAGATCTTGATTTTACCTACGCGTGGATATAAAGAACGTCAAAAACGGAGCTCGTATGCGAAAGTTATGATTTTTCTAAGTTCGAAGGCTAACACACGATAGGGGTGACGTGGCACCACCCAGAGTTTGACACGTGGCACCACCAGAAAGCCGCCACATGGACCAACTCGGCGAGTAGGTGTCCCCTACTCGGCGAGTACATCAGATATTTTCACTATAAATAGGATGCGAGGGTTCAGGGTTTATTTGCTCATTTCTTCTCGTCTTTGCGCCGAAGCTCTGCATTTTTTTACCCCCGAAGCCCCGGTATCATACTCTAGCCCCGAGGCAAGTCCCGAGATCCCGAAGATCCCGAGAAGTGCGGTTTCCGAGTCGAAGCTCTGCCCGCGAGAAGTTCGATTTTCGAGGAGATCTTCCAGATCTGCTGAGGAATACTACTTCTATAAGCCGTAGTGCTGTCGAATCATCTTCTGATCAAGTGAATGTATACTACCTTTCATAAACACAATAATAATACGAGTTTGGTTCGAGTGTATTAAGAGTATTGTTGTTTATAAGTGTGAGTGTGTAGTTATTTTCTTTCCAAATACAATAATACGAAGTATTATATATAAAATACGTGCTATGTGTATATATTTGGTCGTGTTATGTGTGAATGAGTATTCACTCTCTTCTATCTTATAGATCTACTTATTTCTTTATGAGATATGTGTTATGTGTGTGTGTGCCTCATCTGTTATGTGATATATGTGTTGATTAAAGCATGCTATACAGGTTTTCTTTAAACTATGTATACAAATGTATATTTTTATCTACTAATATGTTGGGTAGAACATGTGTAGACAGTTGGTGTGTAATAAACAGATGAGAGGCCTCGTTGTTGTTTGATTGAGTCATCTAGCGGAGTTTAGATGACGACCACTGGCTATTCTAGACAGTCTTGTGGAAACATTAGCAGGTTCGCCACCTGTAGGTGTTAATGAACTTGGGTGTTCATTCGCTGTACTCCATCCCCCTCATGGTTGCCTTATTTGACTTATATTGCTGAGGTACCCCCGAAGCATGTGTTGTCGCCCCGATGAAATATTCTTAGACTAGGTCCCTTATGTTAGTTGTTTTAGGGACATTAAAGTGAGAATAACGGGAATGGGTAATTGGGTTATTGTTGGTTGGTGAAAATTAAATATGATATTTATTGTGGGTTGAAAACCCTATATGCTCACCAGGCTCCCAAGCCTGACCCACTCAGTTTTAAATTGTATTACAGGTAGTGGCGGAAGGGCATGAGATGGATGAACCATCAAGTTGTTTTGTTTACAAGTCTGCATATGTTTATATTTGTCATATGACTTGTAATGTATTCGTTTATGCTTATTGGTCTGTATCGGAACATGACACCCCGAGTTTTGATTATAATGAAAATACATTTCCTTTATGAAATGCTTCGGTAAACAATGTTTTATCATGTTTTGTTTTTGGGAACAAATTCCGCAACTCTTTCAAATCAAAAGGATTTACTCTGAAAATATTTAAAAGCATAAATGAAAATCGGTCTTTTCTGGCCGAGATTTTGGGGATGTCACAGTTGGTATCAGAGCATTAGTTTAAGCGAACTAGGAATTTGTAGGATTTCTAGACTTAAACTTAGAATGCTAAGTGAAGTTTTGAGATGTGTGTCTGTTGTGATTTAGACACGAGCACTAGTTTATTTTAGGAAAGTTGCCTAAAATGCTTTATGTGCTAAATGTTATATGTTGCCATATATGATATTATTTGTTCGGATCTATGGTCTGTTGCCGACCGGATCTAGAAACCTTATGTGTGTAGGATTCTAAGCGTACGTCTACGATATTAGAACTAGCATGTAAACGTTTCGGAGTGATAAGGATGATTTGATTATCTATCATGATTGAGGATCTAATTTCACCTTATTCGGTGTGTAGATCAAAATGGTGAGAACAAGAAGTGGAGTTGGAAATGCTGACGAAAACAGGAATCAACCACCAGTGATTGAGCCAATACCTGCCGTAGCAGCAGCACCTGAGCCAATAACCATGGCTGGCGTGCAATTGATGATTCAGACGATGTTGGATCGTCAGATGGATGAAACTAGACGGTTGCTTCAACAAAATCGTGAAGAACTGTCGATTCGTGTGGAAGGGCCTGAATTAAATGAAGGGCACTCGGAAGGTGGAAACTTCAGTGGGTCTGTTGGTCTAGCCAACCCACCGATAGTTAGGCAAGATAACCATGAAGGAAGGAATGATGGAATGGGATGCAAGTACAAGGACTTTTTGACTTGCAAACCATCGACCTTCAATGGAAAGGAGGATCCGATTGGGGTTATGGATTGGATCTCCGAAATGGAGCTAGCCTTCATGACTTGTGGCTGCAGAGGTAAGTTGCAAACTATCTATGCCGTGCGTCAATTCCGAGGTGGAGCCGTCCGTTGGTGGAACACTCTAGGGAAGACCTTAAGCCCTAATGAGCCACTGCAATTGACATGGGCAGAATTCTTGCTGCAGTTCAAGCGCAAGTTTTGTTCGGCTCAAAATCTGTTGGAGTTGGAGAATAAGTTTTTGACATTGACGAAAGGTAGCATGTCAGTTGATGAATACACCAATAACTTCACCGATAAGATGGAGTTTGCCTTGCGTATCGTTCCAGACGAGTTGACAAAGGTGGACCGATATGCGAAGGGACTCCCATGGGAGTACGAGGTGCCAGTACGTCAGGCACTTACTCTAGAGGCAGCTATCTGGGCTGCCAAGTCTGTTGAAAACATGATAAAGGGAAGAACCACCGTCAAAGTTGAGGTTGGTGAGAAAGGAAAGTTTGAAGGAACATCTGGTTCCGGTAAGAAAGGAAAATTTTCGAAATCTGATTCGAAAAAGTTTGGAGGAAAAAGAGGCGAAGCAAAGTGGTGTGATAAGTGTAAGAAAAAGCACTTTGGGAAATGTAGCGAGGATGTAACCTGCTACAAGTGTGGAAAGGTTGGACATTTTGCCAATGAATGTCCGAACAACAAAAGGATGTGTTTTGGGTGTAATGAAGAGGGGCATATTTTGAAAGATTGTCCGAAGAAGAAGGAGGCAGCTAGGCCCAACATTCCACCAAAGCCGAAGGCAAGAGCCTTCCAGATGACACTTGAGGCTGCTAAAGATGAAGCTGATGTCGCTTCAGGTACCTTTCTCGTAAATGAATTACCTGCTCAAATTTTGTTTGATTCTGGAGCCAACTACTCCTTTATTTCGCATGAGTTTGGTAGAAAGCTAGCCTTGCCTGTTGATAGACTAGATAATGCTTTATTAGTCGAAGTAGCTAGTGGCAAGTTTGTACCTGTTAGCCACCGTATGAAAAACGTCTTGATAGACCTTAATGGGAATAAGTTTCATGAGGCGTTATTGCCTATCGAACTTAATGGTTTCGATATCATCTTGGGAATGGATTGGCTTAGCGCCAATGATGCCGAAATTTTATGCAAGAAAAAGATAGTTAAAGTAAACCCGCCTGGAAAAGATTCGTTTATGGTGTATGGGGACAAACGGCGAGTGAATTCTGGGATCATTTCTCTAATGAAAGCCAGAAAGTGTTTGACCAAGGGATGTACATCATATTTAGCATTTGTGATTGATGCTAAGAAAGAAAAGAAGGTGATGCAGAGCATTCCAGTGGTGTGTGATTATCCGGAAGTATTTCCCGAAGATCTTCCTGGATTACCACCTGATAGACAAGTGGAGTTCAGAATAGACTTGTTACCAGGAACCACGCCAATAGCAAAAGCACCTTATCGATTAGCACCGACGGAGATGAAGGAGTTAATGATGCAACTTCAGGAGTTGTTGGACAAAGGTTTCATTAGACCTAGTTCATCGCCCTGGGGAGCTCCGGTGTTATTTGTGAAGAAGAAAGATGGAAGTATGAGAATGTGCATCGATTACAGAGAGCTGAACAAGGCAACAATAAAGAATAGATATCCGTTGCCGAGGATTGATGACATGTTTGATCAATTGCAAGGTTCGAGCTATTTCTCGAAGATCGACCTAAGGTCAGGATATCATCAGCTGAAAGTAAGAGAGCAAGATATCGAGAAGACTGCATTCAGAACAAGATATGGACACTACGAGTTCTTGGTTATGTCGTTTGGACTAACCAATGCTCCAGCAGCGTTCATGGATTTGATGAATAGGGTTTGTAATCCTTTCCTTGATAAATCCGTGATAGTGTTTATAGACGACATTCTGATCTACTCGAAAAGCCAGGAGGAGCATGGCAGACACTTGCGAGAAGTGTTAGAAGTTTTGAAGGAGGAGAAGCTTTATGCAAAGTTCTCCAAATGTGATTTTTGGATTCGTGAGGTCCAATTCTTGGGTCACGTGGTCAACCAAGAAGGGATAATGGTTGATCCAGCGAAGATCGAAGCTGTGACGAAGTGGGAACAACCGAAAAGTCCCACGGAGATTCGAAGCTTTTTGGGATTAGCCGGATATTACCGCAGGTTTATCCAAGGCTTTTCTTCGATTGCTACTCCATTGACAGCTTTGATCCACAAAGGAGCTACTTATGCTTGGAGTGAGAAGCATAAAGAAGCATTCGAGAAGTTAAAGAAGAAGCTATGCGAGGCACCGATACTTTCTCTACCCGATGGAGTTGAAGACTTCGCTGTTTATAGCGATGCGTCTGGTGTTGGATTGGGTTGTGTTTTGACCCAAAGAGAAAAGGTGATAGCATATGCGTCTCGACAGCTGAAAGAGCATGAAAAGAATTACCCGACTCATGATTTGGAGTTGGCAGCGGTAGTTTTCGCTCTGAAAATATGGAGGCATTACCTCTATGGCACGAAGTGCAAACTTTTCACTGATCATAAGAGTCTCCAATACCTCTTTAATCAGAAAGAATTGAATATGAGGCAACGACGCTGGCTAGAATTACTTAAAGACTATGACTGCGAGATACTTTACCACCCCGGTAAAGCTAATGTTGTTGCTGATGCTCTCAGTCGGAAAGTCAATCTTGAAAGGAAAAGGCCAAGAGCGTTGAGAATTGAAGTTGTCTCGACTATTTTGGAAAGTATAAAGAAAGCTCAAGAGGAAGCTTCTGAGAAAAATGACCGAAAGGAGGAACGTTTGGGTAAAACGTTGGTGTTTGGTACTAACGGTCATGGACTGAAGGTATTCCAAGATCGTATTTGGGTACCTAAGTTAGGAGGAATTAGGGATCTTTTGATGGAAGAAGCTCACAAAACCATGTACTCAATTCATCCGGGTAGCACTAAAATGTATAGGGACCTGAAACCCTACTACTGGTGGCCGACAATGAAGCTTGATGTTGCAAAGTATGTGGCCGAGTATGTGACTTGTGCGAGAGTCAAGACACAACATCAGAAACCTTACGGGAGTTTAGAACCTTTGCCTGTGCCTATGGGTAAGTGGGAAGACATTGCTATGGATTTTGTCACTAAACTGCCCAGAACAAAGAATGGTCACGACATGATTTGGGTGGTCGTTGATCGATTCACTAAGAGTGCGCATTTCATAGCGGCCAGGGAGAAATGGTCTATGGAAAAGCTTGCGAATTCTTACGTGAAGGAAATTGTGAGGCTTCACGGTGTTCCGTTAACGATTGTATCGGATCGTGATAGCCGTTTCACCTCAAGGTTTTGGAAATGTCTACAAGAGGAAATGGGTACCAAGTTATGTTTAAGCACAGCTTACCATCCGCAGACTGATGGTCAGAGTGAAAGAACAATACAAACACTTGAAGATATGCTGAGAGCATATACCTTGGAATTCCTAGGTAATGGGGATGAACATTTACCGTTGGTAGAATTTCCTATAATAATAGTTTTCACTCGACCATTAAGATGGCACCTTATCAAGCTTTGTATGGACAGAAGTGTCGTACGCCGTCTTGTTGGCTTGAGGCTGGGGAAAAGCAGTTTATGGGACCGGAGATGGTTCATCAAACTGCTGAAAAGTTGAAAATAATTAGGGAAAGAATGTTAGCAGCTCAAGATCGTCAAAAGAGCTATGCTGACAAGAAGCGAAGACCGATAACTTTTGAGGTTGGGGATTCGGTTTTGCTTAAAGTCTCGCCGTGGAAGGGACTTATAAGATTTGGTAAAAGGGGAAAGTTGAGTCCAAGGTTTATTGGACCATTTAAAGTCCTTCAGAGGATTGGGAATCAAGCTTACAAGCTCGAATTACCCGAGGAACTGAATGGAATTCACAACACTTTTCATGTGTGTTATTTGAGGAAGTTCACGGGAGAAGTTCCCGATATAATTCCAATTTCTGAATTGAGGATTGATGAGAACAAAAGGTTGATTGAAGAACCAGAGGCAATTGTTGACCGAAAGACTAAGAAGTTGTGACGCAAAATGGTTGGGTTAGTGCTTGTCCGATGGAAACACACGAATGGGCCGAATCTCACCTGGGAGACGGAGAGTGACATGTTGAGTCGCTATCCGCATTTGTTTGTCGATGTGTGATTCCGGGGACGGAATCATTCTAAGGTGGAGAGAATTGTAACGCCTGTGTTTCCGGGCTTGCCACTTTTAGCAATGTAATAGTCTAGGTTAACTTTGTAACCCGTTTTGAAATAATAATAATGTATTATTTGAGTATTATGTGTTTTGTGCTTAATTGCTTAATTATGTGGTTTGATTAATTAAGAATAAAAATAAGCGTCGAAATTTAAGTTTAAAATAAACTTGATATCATTGGATAAAGTTGTAGAATATGTTAAGATAAGAGCGTCAATAAAAAGAACGCCCAAATCTGACTTCGTATGAGGAAGTTATGATTTTTCTAAGATTCGGCTTAGCAGTGCACGGCCCGAAACTCGAATTTTAGTTCGAGCGGTTTTTGTCTTACGCGACCTAAATGAGAGTTGAAGGTCTCATTAATAGGAACTCAACGGTAAAAATATGGACGAAAACGGAGTTCGTATGAAGGAGTTACGAATTCTTCGCGGTCGTTTAACAGTCTAAACTCCTCCTACTGTTAAATTTGAGATTGGTCAAGATTTAGCCGACGGAGTCTAAACGAAAGTTGTAGATCTGGATTTTACCTACGCGTGGATATAAAGAACTTCAAAAACGGAGCTCGTATGCGAAAGTTATGATTTTTCTAAGTTCGAAGGCTAACACGCGATAGGGGTGACGTGGCACCACCCAGAGTTTGACACGTGGCACCACCAGAAAGCCGCCACATGGACCAACTCGGCGAGTAGGTGTCCCCTACTCGGCGAGTACATCAGATATTTTCACTATAAATAGGATGCGAGGGTTCAGGGTTTATTTGCTCATTTCTTCTCGTCTTTGCGCCGAAGCTCTGCATTTTTTTACCCCCAAAGCCCCGGTATCATACTCTAGCCCCGAGGCAAGTCCCGAGATCCCGAAGATCCCGAGAAGTGCGGTTTCCGAGTCGAAGCTCTGCCCGCGAGAAGTTCGATTTTCGAGGAGATCTTCCAGATCTGCTGAGGAATACTACTTCTATAAGCCGTAGTGCTGTCGGATCATCTTCTGATCAAGTGAGTGTATACTACCTTTCATAAACACAATAATAATACGAGTTTGGTTCGAGTGTATTAAGAGTATTGTTGTTTATAAGTGTGAGTGTGTAGTTATTTTCTTTCCAAATACAATAATACGAAGTATTATATATAAAATACGTGCTATGTGTATATATTTGGTCGTGTTATGTGTGAATGAGTATTCACTCTCTTCTATCTTATAGATCTGCTTATTTCTTTATGAGATATGTGTTATGTGTGTGTGTGCCTCATCTATTATGTGATATATGTGTTGATTAAAGCATGCTATACAGGTTTTCTTTAAACTATGTATACAAATGTATATTTTTATCTACTAATATGTTGGGTAGAACATGGGTAGACAGTTGGTGTGTAATAAACAGATGAGAGGCCTCGTTGTTGTTTGATTGAGTCATCTAGCGGAGTTTAGATGACGACCACTGGCTATTCTAGACAGTCTTGTGGAAACATTAGCAGGTTCGCCACCTGTAGGTGTTAATGAACTTGGGTGTTCATTCGCTGTACTCCATCCCCCTCATGGTTGCCTTATTTGACTTATATTGCTGAGGTACCCCCGAAGCATGTGTTGTCGCCCCGATGAAATATTCTTAGACTAGGTCCCTTATGTTAGTTGTTTTAGGGACATTAAAGTGAGAATAACGGGAATGGGTAATTGGGTTATTGTTGGTTGGTGAAAATTAAATATGATATTTATTGTGGGTTGAAAACCCTATATGCTCACCAGGCTCCCAAGCCTGACCCACTCAGTTTTAAATTGTATTACAGGTAGTGGCGGAAGGGCATGAGATGGATGAACCATCAAGTTGTTTTGTTTACAAGTCTGCATATGTTTATATTTGTCATATGACTTGTAATGTATTCATTTATGCTTATTGGTCTGTATCGGAACATGACACCCCGAGTTTTGATTATAATGAAAATACATTTCCTTTATGAAATGCTTCGGTAAACAATGTTTTATCATGTTTTGTTTTTGGGAACAAATTCCGCAACTCTTTCAAATCAAAAGGATTTACTCTGAAAATATTTAAAAGCATAAATGAAAATCGGTCTTTTCTGGCCGAGATTTTGGGGATGTCACACCATCAGCTGCTACCCTTTAGGATCCTGACTGATGTTAACACGGTCACCAGTTAGTTGTGAAAGAGCGGCACACCACCCTGCTAGGTTCCAGGATCATGTATTGGCCACGTCCTTAACTAGTTTTATCTTGGCTTCCCAGACGGCCACAACATCACTAGCCTTTACCTCAACGATCACCTCCTTTATATCTACGGCATGCTCCTCTTCTTTCTTGGCCTTCTCCTTGCTCAAAATACCCACCCTTTTTAGGAGGTCCTCATTGGTTTCTTTCCAAATTTACTCTTGCTCTTTGAGGGCTTGTTTGGCTCTTTCAGCCCGGATCCTCAACTCAGCAGGACATGATCGGAGACCTAAAACAAGAAAGATATAAGAAATAGAAAAGAGTAAAAATGTAAAGAGAAGAAGGATATTTGGTGTTACAGTCTGAGAGAAGGAAACCAACTTCTGGAGTGCATCTTCCACCCTAACATTTTCAAAACCCAAACTCGTGACTTCAGCAGCTATCCTCTTCCGGGATCCCGACGTCTTCATAGTAAGATCAATATGGGCCTTCTTTGGGACAAAGGAAGAAGCAGCCTTTTCTTTCTTCATAAACATTTGGCCACTTGACATTGCCATATCAAGGTCAGAAAGGGAGAAATGAGCACTGGCACGTGTAGCTTTGGACCCTGGAAATAACAAAGAAATATTTAGGATCCTCCGGGATATAAAAAATAATAGCAATCAAGGATCCTACCGGTAGTCATGGGGATGATGGCCGTCGAACTTTCTTGGTGGCTAGAATGTTCAAGCTTCAATGTCCTATCGACCTCAGGCAGGGCGAAGAAACTCTCAATTCTCTCCTCAAAATCTTCAGCAGGGGGAACTAGCTCGACAAACTTGAAGTTTTCAAAAAATCAAACAACATAATAATGTGAATATCGGGATCCTTAACGTAAATATATGAAATCCTACCCTTCTTTATCTGGGATTACGGTAAATGATTCCCGTCAAGAATCCAGTCGCGTCTTACAAAGAAATGTTTCCCTTTCCAAGCACCATCATTATGCTTGGACATCAAAACAAGGGGAAATCTATCAGTTTTAACCTTCAACAGAAAACGAGATTTCCCAAAACTCATAAGATCATAAATATATTCTAGCTTATTTATGAAAACAGAAAGATCCATGGAACGATTCAAATGATCAATCCAATAGAGGATCTTCCAAATCGTCGGCATGACTTGAATGTACGTGAATTTTGTGATCTCAAAAAATACAAAAATGATTCGAGAGAAGGGGTCAGAGAGTCCTAGGGTAAAAGGATACTCGAGGAGACAAAGCCAAGTAGAAGAAACGAAATCAGGGTGAATCCTAGCATCAAAAGCCCTAAAAACGGTACCGGCAGGAAACAAGAAGAGTACCTTCGATAATACGTGATGAACGTCAGAAATAAGAGCTAAAAGAGTAAGATAAAACTAACGAGCTGAACGTCCTATTTATACCAGAATCATAGAAAGGTAAAAGGGTGATTTGACCTACTCCAACGGCTAGAAATCTATCCATTGAAATTTAAATTACCCTATCTGTTAAACTTCAAAATCTTATCTCTTTTTTATTTTGTTTTAAATTGTACTTTTAAATATTGGATAACTAACCTCGATATTTCGCAGGAATAAATTGGGGGCAATTGTTAAGGAAGGATCCTTAGATCATATTCAGGATCCTTAATATCGCCATGGGCTCAGGATCCTTAAACACGTCTCAGGATCCTGATTATTATCGCTAATATTTACTAACACTTACAATAGCTATATATTACTTTATTTTTCTAAAATGTGTAGAATCAGCCAACTAAGGACTTATTCTCAACAGAGAATCGTCTCAACCAGGCAAAAGACCTGGAATACCAAGTCAAACAACGTTCATATGCTGATTCTCGGAGGACCCCAGAATTATTAGACTTCTTGTTATTAGCATTTGACTATACATAACACATGTAACAAACACAGTATACACACGATTAGCTTATCTATGATATTTGTACTTATATTTACACATTCGTCTCTATAATCAAAAACTTTAATCAATAAAATCGTCAAGGAGGTAATCATGATCA
Organism: Lactuca serriola; assembly: GCF_051521515.1. Lineage (NCBI taxonomy): Eukaryota > Viridiplantae > Streptophyta > Magnoliopsida > Asterales > Asteraceae > Lactuca > Lactuca serriola. The sequence goes on from NC_136415.1 coordinate 88,144,469, forward strand.
ACTCCCAAGGTTTTGTGTCGGAGATCCTAGCAAGGATCAAGGACTTTCCTTGTAAACCCACATTTTTTCTTGATTACAATTTTCTACTTACATTAATTCAAATACCACAGCCTTTCATTCAATTTGGTTCAGTTTCACTTGTGTAATTTATGTCCAAAAGATTTAGCATTTAGAATTTAGGCCTAATGCCCTTAGGGTTTCGGTTAATTCTAACATCCTGCTGCGAGATGATATTAATTGAATGATCGAATAATAATTAAGCTAGTAATGGTCTTGAGTCTCAAAGGATTAGAGTTTAGACCTTAAGGAATAAGGTCCAAACCCATGAAATTTAGAATGTCTTCCGAATTTAAAGGCTTAAACTTTCGGATTAGGTCATCCTCTTTAGCCTCTAACCTTCCAACATGAAACCCTAGCCTCCATGCATGTTTAACAGCTTATTTGCTGGATTGAAGGCTTGTTCTTGGATTTTGGTGAAGATTGTGTGTAACACCCCATTTTTGCCTTATAGTATAAATGACCAGTTACGTAAATAGACGTCTTTGATAGAAGACTATTTAGGATAATTAGTCTTGACAAAACTCATAGTAATTTCAAAACTGAGAGCATACATATAGAGAATGTCTAAATCTGACTTCATAAGAGGAAGTTATGATTTTTAGAAGTTTTAGTGTAAAAGTGTGCGACACAAAAACGTAAATTAAGATCGGTTGATTCTTAAGAAAAGCAATCGAAACAAGAGTTGAAGATCTCGATCATACCTATTTGTCAATATAAACACAATCGAGAACAGAATTCATATGAAAGAGTTTTGATTTTTATACGGTCTTTAATAGTCTAAGCCTGTTAAAAATTATAGCTTTAAAAGTAAATTGAAAATTACCCGAAGGAGTATAAATGAAAGTTGTAGATCTGATCGGTAGCTATGTGTGGATCTAAAATGCGTGGAAATAGAGCTTGTATCACATTTTTGTGTGCACGGACAACATACGCTGCTATCATTAACACTACAACATAATCTCGCCACATATCACTACACAGACGACGCCACGTCACCCTCTTCCGACCATGTGTGTGGGGCGCACCTGCCTTACGCGCAGTGCACCCTCAGATTTCACCTATATAAACCTTCTAATTTCATCACTCTTCTCACCCCTATTCCTTCATATTCTCTTTGGAATTATTCGTACCGCTCACCCCTTTACTCCCGAGTTCCCGACTACTATAGCGAGTCCCTACAATATCAAATAGCCAACAATTAGAATCTCTCGGATCAGAAATCTGCCCACATAATTCCCAGATTTTTCTAATAACTCTTTGTAAGTCAGACTACACTTAGTATGCTTTAAGTGTAACTTGTATTTATATTCATAGTGTTATGAATCTGTTAATAAGTTTTATAATAAATTACAATCATAATATTGATTGATCTACTTATGGGAGAGGTGTCTAGAATGGTCATGTTGGCTTCGTTCTTGAATTTTAGAAAGGCTATATGCCGAAATGATCCCGTCTCCCAACTGTCCGGCGTCGCTCATCCTTATTTGATAGAAGTCTCGGTATTCACTGGGATTAGTGATGGATCTAGATTTCATGATCAAATTACCATAGGAAGTGATAAGTTATAATATTCTAGGTTAATATATGTTATATGCGTTAACCATTACGACGGAGGGATATCTATCAATCATCGGAGTAATTTGCCAAGTGACTTATCTAACTATACTATGTACTACAATACATGTCAATGAATGTTAGATAGAGAACTGATAGATTCAAGCTTATAGAATAGTCTCTATGTGCTTAAGTGTAAATTGGTAGAGTACAAAGCATAATTTTGCATGTGCTAGTCAAATATAAAGTACAATCTCTATGTGTGTAATTATTGTAATTAAATGATTTGTTAGGGGATGGTGGTGGAAAGGTTAAAAAGGTTGGGAGCCTATTGCCCCGCATGTTAACAAAATGGAACGTAGGTCATAGGTACACGTATTATTGGCAGATCGTGAGTCATTATATGTATGCATGTATATGTATTGTGCAATATGGTATTTTGGGGAACTCACTGAGCCTAGCGCTTACCTAGTTGATACAAATGTTTTTCGGGTACTTTGTGAGTAGGGAAAGGTTCAACAATACACATGTGTATGTTTCCGCATAATGTATTTATAACTCTGATAAATTTTAATAAATAAAAGTGAAAATTTTGGGTTGAAAATCGGGACATAATAAGTTGCTATCAGAGCCCTAGTTTGAGTGAACTGATGAACAATCATGTGATTTCATACTCAAACTAAGGATCTGAGTACCTAATAAACCTTTTCATAAAAAGAATAATACGAAACAGAAAGAAAGCAATGTGTACACCCATCCAAAGCTCAAAAAGGAAAGTAATTCCCAAAATATCCACATTTACTGATATATGAAATGTTATAAGTGCATGCTTGTATGTAGGCTATGGATCTCTTCAGGAACAGTTGGTTACAATTGCCTGATATTTAAGATGTTGTATAGCCTAGGGATCTACTTGTTATTTGCTTCTTAGAACCTATATTAATATTAATTAGTTATTCCAAAAATGTGATGGGTTGCATGCTCCGAAAATTAAATAGTTTTAGATTACTTGATTTGGCACTATTTTGCAGCTTTTGCCTGAGTCTAACTGTAGCAGTGTCGGATTTTTCAGTCAACAGAAGGTTTGACATTAGAAGTGTGTAATAATATTTTTCTGATAATAAGTGAATATTACTAGAAGTTCTTCCTCAACCGATAAGCAGAAAGGAGTGGCAGGAATCCTAGAAGGTTAGTCTAGGAATTTCAATATATATTTGATAGGCCATATGTTTGTAAAATAGGGCGTCGATAGAAACAAAAGAACCTAGTAAAGTATATGTAAGTCTCCAAAATTGCTTGTGTATCAATCAGATCCAATTGATGGTGCAAAATCCCAATGAATTGGATGATGTCAGATCAAATAGAAAAGAAGAAGAAGAAGAATTAAGATGAATCTAATGATGTATTCAATATGAATGAGTGATGCTCCTTACAATAGATTCTCTCTCTCACACACTTCTTCTCTCTAACTTTCTCTCTCTTCTCTAGCCTCTTCTTCTCATCTTAACCGTACACTCCTACATGTACTCCTCTATTTATATGGACCTCTATCCATACACATGTGTACGGCCACACACCTTGTGTACGGCCGTACACAAACCGTAAACACATACAACATTACATAAAAATATATTTTCCTAGAAAAGCAAAGTATAAACCATATTTTTGACCCAACAATATCCCCCTTGGTTTATAGCTTTCTTTTCTAATTGGCCCAACAAACTCCCCCTAAAAATAGCTGGCTTTTTCTTGTTAATCTTCATTGGGAGCTTGGCTTCAGCATTAATCTTCAAATTTCTTCGCAGCATCAAGATGAACATATGAATCTTCAATAAATGGCTTCATCTTGAGCAGTTAGGATTTCTACAGAATTTGACATTGAACGCACATTGGGTGAGGAGGCTTCTTGTAGAGATTCTTGGAAGATAGCGCTTTCAACTGGAGAATCCTCAAAGAGAACAACAAAGAGAAATAATCTACTGGATCACTTCAGCAGGTTTAAGATAGCAGAAGACTGATTGAAGAGGCTTCAATGCAATCCGTCACATAATCTTCAATTTCAGCTTCACCTTGCTTCTGGGGTTGACAAATTAAATGTTGAAAGAATAATCTTCATTTCTTCTTCCTTCGAATGAGAATTCTTCGATGCTCACGGATGAAGCCTTGGCTCATAAGATCTTCAATACAGTCTCCACAAGTCTCATCTATGCCTGAAATCACTTTTCAAGACAAAACAAAACTAAAAGAAAAATTAGCACACAAAAAAATATTTTTGGATTTTTTATATTTTCTGGAAAAATTAAAACAGAAACAAAACTATTTTTTGGATTTTCTGAACAAGAAATAACACTATTTTTTTTAATTTTCTGACTTTTGTTTGATTTTTGAATTATTTTTAATTCTCCCCCTTTCTCTATGCACAAATTTAACAAAAATAAAATGATATCTAAATTTAAGAATGATTTGGGATCAAAGTTTTTAGACAGCCTTTATCCGCTTGTCGGTACCTTCCATCTTCACGTCTTTGTCTGGTCGATCGCCGGTATTGTTGTCCACTTAAACACGAAAAATTGTGACAAAATTAGGACATACTATAAGTGATAAGACAATGTGATCCTAAGTTCCTAGATATTATATCTGATCCTAGGTTTCTAGATACTATATCTTAAGGACCATTCAACTGACGACGACCAAGGATATTGTTGTCCACCTAAATTGAGCAGCGAAATCTATAGACAATCTTTGAGTGTTCAATTTTAATTGTACTGGAACATTTTTCCCGCTTCCAGATATGCCCCGGTAATCAAGGACTTCCAGAGTACACCTTACATCGGATGAGCAGACCATCCTTAGGGGAGAAGATAGATTCAGAGTATTATCACTTATAGTGCATATGCTATGTACCAGGTCGGATTGTTAGTCACGCAAAGGAGACAGCATATGGCTAACAGATAAGAGGAATTTCATATATATATATATATATATATATATATATATATATATATATATATATGTATAATATGCAGAGAAATAGAGTTGCATATGTTACAGTCTAGGTCGGATCTCTTCCAATCACGCAGAGGAGGTAACATATGACTAACAAATAGAAAGAAAGAAAATGATTTTCTACAGACCTAATTTATCGAAATTTATCAGTTGCCCCATCAATACCGGAATTAAGGACAGAATCCACACATGGAGGAAAAGTTAAAGCACAACTCCATATACGGGTTCATTTAATGTGACGAGTAGATTCCCATATATATCTCCCTGCTCAACCTATCTAAGCGTCGTATTGTCAAGCTAAACGCAACTAACTAGGTCAAGATTTGTCACGTTTATAGATTCCTTAAGCTCATCTGCACCTAGTCAATTCTGTTAAATTCTTCGTGCCTACCGACGCATCAAACCAGAGCATAGACCCTTCAACTTTGGGTACGTTATGCAGACCCAGATTGCTCGTTATCACTCACTTCCCAAAACATCTCCCTCAAGCAAATTCCATAGCCAACATATTATTATTATTTTTTTTAAATTTTCTAATTTTTGTTTTGTTTTTATTTCTCCCCCTAAATTTGTACATAGGAGAGAAACGAAAGTAAATGCGCAAATTTAAACTATCCTAAAACAAAATTTTGTCTTTAAAGCGAATCAGCTAAAGAAAAACTCAAGAGTATAGAGAAGAAAACTCAAACCGTAAGTCACCGCTTGAATTTGCATCCAGAAGGTCTGAGAACAGCACGCGTAATCTCAGAACAGATCCAAAAATTCTTCATGTCATTAAGCACAAACCCCATGTGATCCCTTCCTTTCTTCCCTTCCCGCAAAGGACACATACTCTCAAACAAATGTTTGAATGTTGTACAGTTAAGAGATGTCCCCTATCAAGTGCCAGAAACAGCCACTACCAACAAACCGAAGTCTGATGATATGCCTCCATAGCTGCTCCGACAGAAAGCGGGATCAGTTGGTCTTTAGAACCCAGTCCATTTTGAAACTAGGTCGACCTTTGTCATCTTTGCACGATACTCTCTCCCATGACATGTCCTGCTTATCACAAACAGAAGATGTACAAATATTAAAAGCGTTAGAAGATTTCGAAGAGTGGGCCTTTGGAACCCATTTGTAGTTGGGTTTAACCCATTTCTTTTTCGATCTGATGGGTGGCTCAGTACTTGCTTTGGGACTTGATGTCGGCCGTTGAGATGACTTTGATTTTGGCTTCATGGAAACATCTCTTGGATTTGGCTTCTTGGCCAACATTCCCTTCTTGTTCTTGGGATTCAGATTCTTGGCCTTCTGGGCATTCCAGTCGCTATTGTATGAATGTGGCCTCGAAGGGTTTCTTTTGGGGTATCTCCCACTTGGTTTTTTCTGCTAGCCATGTGCGTAGTAGGGAACGTATGCACGATTTGGACAATTTCTGGCAATGTGTCCAGGTGTTCCACAGTGAAAACATGTCTTTTTCTTCACCGTGGAGTTGTTTCTTCCTGCCCCTGGTGGCGTAACCTTGCCTTATCTCTTGTTTTTCCCACATGCACACTTGCAACGAGAACTCTATTGCGTTGGAATTGGTGGCCTATATTTCTCAATGGCAGGTTGATCAGAAGCAATTGAGTTCGAAGAAACAAATTTAGAGTTCAAGGAGATGTTGGTTTGTTTAATGGTGTTCTCCTTGTTCTCATCCTCTGCTACTTTACCTGCACATAAAGTAGAAGCATTAGTATCTTCAACTTGAATACCTCCTGACACAAATCCAGATGGTTTGCCATATTGAAGATGTGCCTCCCTTTCAATTTCGTCCTGTGTCATAGGGATGGATGTGTAGTTATGATTGAAAGGTGGAGGAACACTATCATACCCTAGACCCTTGTTTTGATTTTCTTTGAATTTTAATTGGGTTTCATATAAGGACTCGACTGTCTTACTTGACGCAGTGTAATTTTTGAAACTAACATCTATTTTTCCACACTTTATTTTCAAAGCGTCAAGTTCTTAAGTTACAGCATCAAGTTTTTTCTTAATGTGATCATAATTTTCACACTTGTTGCTGTAATCTTCTTGTAATTTCCGAAAATCCTTGATTTTGGTTTCTAATTGAGCTTTTAACGGTTTCTGTCCTTTCCTAAGAGTATAGCCTTCATATTTGAGGTCCTCATTTTCTCTTTTTAATAAATCAATTTGTTCGCGAATAAATTTAATCGTAGCTTTACAAGATGGAGTACATGAAACTTCATTTACCGGAATTGATGTGGAACTCAATTTTTTTTAATTTTATATATATATATATATATATATATATATATATATATATATATATATATATATATATATATATATATATAATTTCCCGTTGACTTAAAAACCGAGAAAGTCAACCTTAAAAGTCAAATTTAAAAAGTCAAACTTGAAAAGTCAAACTGAAAAGCCAAATTTGAAAAATTATAAGTCAAATGTCAACTTTTAAAAGTCAAAGTCAAAATTTTAAGTAAAAAATCAAAAATAAAAGTTAAAATTTAATAACTAAAATTTTGGGTTGAAAATTGAATTTAAAAATAAAAGGAATTGATTTTTGGGCTGATTTTGTCAAAAATGCGAAATTAGGTTCGAAAAAAAACAAGTTATATTTCAAATTTCGGAAAAATAAAACAAAGTGCCTCCTAGACGAGTTGGTTAAGGCGCTGACTGATGAACCAAAGGTCGTAGGTTCGATTCCTGGCAGGCGCAAAATCGTTTCTTTTTATTTTTAAGTGTACGCTGGACGCTTGCGAAGACTATATAATCTGAAATTGAAAAGTGATTAACATGTGGCTTGGTAGTTCAACTGGTAAGATGCGTGTTATATAACTTAGAGGTGTGCGGCCGTACACAAACAGCAAACACATACAACATTACATAAAAATATATTTTCCTAGAAAAGCTAAGTATAAACCATATTTTTGACCCAACAGTATATAGGAAAGAAATAACTAGGTCTTTGAAACAGTATATGTGTGAAAAGACCTAACAATAGCAAAGTATAGTGACTTGGACGCTTCGGGGAAATTCTAGGATCTAGTACGGATAGGTGTGGAAGGTAGTATGGGCTTGTACTATTGGAAGCACATAATTTATACAAGAGCAAAGACAAGACACAAAGTTGCTAAGGAACTGTAAAGGATTAAAAATACTATTTTATAGTAAGTTCGATAAATATTTACCTATTCCCGTACACCTTCAGCGTGGTAATGATCCAAGAGCAAGCGGGACGCGTTTTGGATCTGAAGGGTCAGGACCAAGTGAGACTGAGATACACGATTGGATAGAGACGGTAGTATCAACAACTATAAGAGGGATAATTCCATAAATATTTGGAACTAATAAGACTAAATTAATATCCCTGTTTGATGAACAATAGGCTACTGTTGTTAGTACCGCTGCTACCACAGCCACTGTTGTTGTCACTTTTGCAGCTTTACCTGGAGAAAAGGAAATGCCTTATCGACAGTTCAACAACACTAAACCCCCATAGTTCGATGTTGTTAGAGATCCAGCTTTTTCCATTAGGTGGATCTCGGATGTGGAAGGATACTTCTACACTTGTGCTTATCCGACAAACATGAAGTTTAGATATGCGTAGAACCTTCTACGTCTAGGAGCAAAAGACTAGTGGAACTTTATCACCAAGAACTATTCATCGGCGGAGAAGAGCGTGTGACTTGGGAACGGTTCATTGATAAGTTCAAGGAAGAGTATGTTCCACTAGTAGAGAAGGAAAAACTCGCTCATGAATATTTGTCACTTAAAAAGACCACGAAATCGGTGACTAATATCTCCAAGATGTTAACTGAGGAAGCCTTTTGTTACCCACAAAAGTCACATCAAGGCCAACTGCCCTCTTCTGCATCCAACAGGCACAATACAAGTTCCAACACCTACAGCTTTAAGGATAATCGGTGGAAAGCAAGCCAGATTTGAAGCTCCAAGGACTAAAGCACGAACCTTTCAGCTTGTGGTGGATGAAGAAAGGGAGGCACTAGAGTTTGTAGTTGGTTATTCTTTTGATTTAGGTAAAGCTCCAACATAAAAATAAATGCATAACTGACAGGACTCATGTTAAAGTTTAAGCATAATTTGTATAGATATTGAGGAAAGTACAAAAATGTAGAAGCATGTACTTGCTTACTACACTATTCTCTCTATCTGTCTATCTCTCTCTCTCTCTCTCTCTCTCTTTTTCTCTCTCTCTAGAAATACTCTCTATAAATCTATACAATGGAGCTCTCTCAACCTATACAATGATACTAAGACTAGAGTTTATAGGTTAGCTCAACCCAAAAAAGCCATATCACAAGGGTTAAGCCTAAGACACCATCCAATGGAGAGCTTTGCACCGTAACAGAATCACTTAGTTGAGCTTGGCTAATTGCATGCATCGCACCCCTCTTTTGTAAAAATCTTTTTAGAAATTTATTTTCTTTCAAAAAGATTATCAATTCCCCAAACCAAGGCTTTGATACCAACTTGTAAGGTCCCAAAAAATCAATAAAATTTTCATACAAACATTTTTCCAAAACCAATCATACTAAAATATATCTCATAAGCATCAGAGTAAACAATAATAGTCAGTGCAGAAAAAGTCACCAAGGGATGTTGTGCAGTCAAACCGGGTCCGTCCCTTTGGAACTGGAAGTACCTAATAATATTTAAACCACAAAAACCTAAGCAAAGACTTAGTTAATTCCCCAAAATACCACATACCATACATAAAATAGTGCATTCTATGGGCCAAGTCTTGTCTTACAGTCACTTCCTACCATAGGCCATGTCATGGTCTTTCCTTTCAATGTCAAGAGCCAAATTCGGGTCTTACATACAAGTGCCAGGGGCACCACATAGTCTTCCATGCATGTATCATGAAGACAACTAGCAATCTTACATACAAATCGGTCAAACAATTGCCAGGAGCCAAATCCTGGTCTTTCATATATATGCTAAAGGCCACAGCCAGGTCTTCAAAGTATAGTCAGAAGACTCACCTCACAAACGTAGACAACACCTAACTGTTATCGCAACCAAAAAATAGGTGTTATACACCTCTTAATATACCACACAAGGTAAACCCTTAGTCCACCTTCTAAAACTAGCCAATTGACCAAAATTCAACCAACAAGTCAATAGTCAAAACCCTAAACAGTTGACCTTCACGTCGTGGCCAGACAATGGCCACGTCATGGCAAACAACTCAGTCCTGATCCAAAATTTGAATTACAAACAACTCATCCACGATCAAAACTAGTTCACATCATGATAGCCATGTCACCACTTCATGACAGAGTCCATCCAAAACAGGCAATCAGCCTCAACTTCACGTCGTGGCCTCCATATGGTCACGTTATGAATACTGCATTTAGGGCAACTTAATGCATTCAGACCTAAATCCTTTAAGATATACATTCCAACTTTCTAGAGGGCCTTCTTACTCCAAGAACATTCAAAAAAAATATGCTTTATAGACATGCATGTCCGATGCATATCCTTAGCTCATGTTAGGTCAAAATCGTGAAAGATGGAACCAAAATAACATGTATAGATTCAAAACTTAGCCAGACTTCATATCCAAAACATATATCCTTCAAGGGACCTCAAGGACTCATAAATTTGCCAACTTTATGGAATCCATCCATCCAAAAAGCTACTTGACTAAAATCTTTAAGCCTGCCAACGGGGTTCTTTAAACCACAAGGATCTTCTTCTTCCTTCCAAAGGCACCAAATCACCAAAAGTAAGCTTAACTATGTTGGAAATGGTATTAGGGTTTGCTTCAAGGTTCTTCGGGTGATGGAGGGTCAGAGGCCTAAATATGGATAAAATTATGGTCTTGGGCCGAAGAAGTCGCCATGTTGTGACACCATTCTTGTCAGGTCATGGTGTTCATCTGATGAATGCATTCTTCATCTTGCAAGCCACATCGTGACATTCCATGCATCATGTTGTGGCATATGGTTTTCCATAAAAACCATGCAATTGATTCGTGTATCCTTTTTGGGATATGAGTCTTACATCATCGCCACCATTTTCTCCTAACTTGGCAACAACGTAAAGAAGATTTTTCCATAACATGGTGTCTATTGACTTGCTGGCCGATGACTTTTTTTAACGTTGACTTTTAACTAGTTTGACGTTGAGCCAATCTTGTAGAATTTGGGTTGTTGATTGAGTATTTATATTTGTTGGAGATAGCCATTTCGTGGGTCTAACCAGTATGCGGAGTTGAAGTTTTTTTGTGTTGCATTGGGTCTTCGATTCAAGTGAGTTTACAAACTACAATGTATGTTACAATGTATGTCCTTGTATGAAAGGCTATAGGAAGTAGTGGTAAGTTGGTTATAGTACGATTACATGTTCGACCGTCTATCTTATCAATTTTTACATACAACTATGCATTTATTTGGAGAGTTCCCGTTTAGCATAGAGTGCAGTAGTTGTTTATTGTGTAATTTGAACTTCCTAGACAGGTAGACTAGGCTAGTCAGTTACATGTGTTGTGTGATTATGTATTTTTTTTGTTTATATGATGACTTGTATCAGTGGGAAGATTTGAGGCGGTCCTATTGTGTGTGGTAGGCTAAGATACTCAGGAGGGATAGCTTATGATGAATGCCAAAGGGGGCAAGTTTTATGGTATATGTATGAGATGCGGACCAGTCGTGGACCGAAGGTCATTGTATGTATGTGCGAGAAGCAGAATTGTCATTGACTGAAGGCCAAAGTGTATATGATGGTATGTATATTGTGGTGTGTGGTATTTTGGGAAAACTCAGTAAGATTTGGCTTAGAATTGTGTATTAAATGTGTTTCTAGAACTTCTATTGATATTATGGTATGTGGTATTTTGTTTATATGCTGATTGTACACACTCATCGGCTTCAAAGGTGTTTCTGCGTTATTTTGATAACTCTGACTTTCTTGTAAATGTATTTTGGAACAAATAAGATTTCTTGACTTTGGTTTAATTAAAATGGTGTTTTATTCTAACTAAAAATGAAAAAAAAATTGTGAAAATGGGCCATTAAAATTTGGTATTAGAGCCCTAGTTTGAGGGATTTGGATGAACACTCGTGTGAATCCAAACTCAAACTAGGGTCCAAGAATTTTCAGAAATGTTTTCAAAAGGAATTTATGATAAAATATTCAGTTTAGAAACATGAACTCGTTTCCTTTTCATGTTCTTGTTTGACTGTTGGCATTGGATTATGGACATGGATCTCTGACTCGACTTTAGTTTCTCATGGGAAGATGTGATGTGTACAGTCCGCCGGAGCCGAGAAGTAAAGTGGTCCCTAAAATATCCATCCTTGTTATATATATATATATATATATATATATATATATATATATATATATATATATATATATATATATATATATATATATTGTGTTTAAGCTTGTTGATATGTGAACTGTTAGCACTGCATCCAAGTTGATAGGCTAAGGATCCCCTCAAGAGTTTCATGATAAAGTTTCCTAAATTGTGATTCCTTGTAGTCTAAGAGATTTCTTGGTTTCCTTACTTGGAATTTGGACTAATATCGTTGATTTCTAAGTTTATGCTATATAGTTGCACATAATTATGTTTATAGCCCTAGAATATGTGGTTTAATCTTATTTCATGTTCCTTGTTTGGTAGTGGACTTGGGGTAGAATCAATTTATTCAACCGTCTATCAAATATTGGATTATGTATGACTTACATACACAAAGAAATCATAGAGATTAGTGGAGGCCTCTAGTGGTGAAAGAGCATGGTTGATGAGAATCCTAGGAGAAGCGTCTAGGAAGTTTGTAGTGGCTCTGAGGAGCATGTGGGTGTGTGCTAGTACACCTAAGAGTGGTCTAATATAGTGACTTAGTACCATATGATGAATTTTGAGTTGACTACATATAGGTGTGAAAGGTAGTATGCGCCCATACTACTGCAAGAACAAGATCCATATGAGAATTGGAAAGAGTCTCGAGGTTACTAAGGAACTAATAAGTGAGGTCATAGTGTGTGTGTGGGGGGGGCCTTATGGATTGATGTTTGAGCTTTTGTTATATGTTTTCAGTATGGTGACTATCAAAGGTTCAGGATCGGGCTCTAGTGACCCATAGAGGATGGGTCTGAGTGATGAGGAGATCAGTAGGATCTTTGCAATTGAGGTGGACAAGGCAATTAGAGAGGCGATTCCAGAGATGTTTGGTCCTATCGAGACCATGCTAATTAAGGAGTTTGAAGGGTGTTATGCCACCTTCGTGGAGGCTATTGCTTTCTCATCCACTACAGCCATCACCGCTGCAGGACTTCAGAGAGGTGGTACCATGCAATACTGAGATTTTAGTAATATGAAGCCTCCAGACTTCAACAGGGGCAAGGACGCAGTTACTTCTTTAAGGTGGATATTAGATATGGAGGGATGGTTCTACATGTTTTCATGTCTGGATGATCAGAAGCTGAAGTTTTCATTGAACCATCTTCATTTGGGAGCGAAGGATTGGTGGAAGTTTGTGACTAAGACCTTTTCTTATGCAGAGCAAGCCATAGTAAATTGGGATCAGTTTTTGGAAGTGTTTCGAACTACGTATGTCCCGCTTGTGGGGAGAGAGCGGCTAGCATAGAAGTACCACGTTGCTCAAGCATACAACAAAGACATTTATGAAGATCGCTAGGATGTTTCATGAGAGGCTCTATTAACCCTTGAGTTTACATCCTCAGAGCATGTACATGTGACCTGTTACTTGAGTTTACTTAAGAATGAAATTATAGCGTTCGTGGATAACACCCAGTATCGTACATTGGCTTAGCTACAGTTGAACGTCAAGAAGAGAGAGATTGAGATAGATATTCAAAGGAACGAGGAGAGGCCAATTCTATTTCAGTCACAGTCGGCAACCAAGCGGTTCAATTCCGCTAACTTAAGATCAGGGGCACTAAAGCAGAGGAGTTCTGAATGTCATAAGGGTGGGAAGTTTCATGATGCGGTGTGTCAGTCGGTTACATTTCATAAATGTGGCAAGGATGGGTATTTCATATGGGACTAAAGACAGAATATGTGAGTTTTTTTTTCATTGTGATCTGGTAAGCCACATCAAGGCCAATTATCCCCTGCTCGTTTTCGGTGCGGTGCATAACCTTACACCTTTATATTGACACATGCAAGATGGATGTCAACGGAGGGATGAGATGCCTAGCGTTGAGGAAGAGCCTACCTAGTTGTTGCAAAGGATTTGGGAGTGGTGGATACGATGATTGCAGGTATGTTTCTAGCTTATATTATTTCTCATTGATGTATTGACTTTCCCCTTTGGATGTTTTCCTCCTGGGTGATTGTTGTCTTTTGAATGCATTTCATTTAGGGTGTTACTAGCTTCTTGGTAGACTATAGTAATGGGGTGACACATACCAAAAACTTTCAATTTGGCCTCTCTGCATGTTCTTTTTTAATGAAGGTTTGGGGATTAATTTGGATGGTTTGAACGACTATCATACTCTAATTATGTTTATTTTTTAGGCGGTATTGGTAGTATTCTGGTTTGGTCGATCTGGAGCTGTAGTTACCTACCGATTGTGTCGTCATTTCAATCTTTAGCCAAACTGCTCAAGTTAATGACTTTCATGTGATTACTCAATCTTCAGAGTTCTATGTTGTGTTCATTACAATGGATGAATTTTCATTCCGAATGGTCTTAGTATAGGTTGTGTAGAACGTTTCGTATGGCTTTATCGTGTCCTAGAATGTTAGGAATCTCAGGTTGAGGATAATGATAAGGATCTCCTTGTTTTTTCATGTTTGATTAGGACCTAAAGGTCCAAGCCGAGATCCAAAGGCCTGATGGATGTTCAAGTTTCTTGAGATTCATTAGTGGTTAACGGGTCGGGGTAATCCTGAGAGTTGCTAGTAGTTGACAGATCAGGGTGAGCTCGAGAGTCGTTGTGGTTGATGGATCGGGTTGAGCCCAAGAGTCGTGGTGGTGGACAAATCAGGGGAAGCTTGATAGTCGTTAGTGATGGATGGGTTAGTTTATGCCCAAGATTCATTAGGGGTGGAAGATTCGGGTGAGCAATGATTGTTAAGTGATGTTAGGACCATCGTACTCTTGCATACTGAGTGTCAGGAAACTTTGGGAGACGAAACATGGAATATTGAGTGTTTTAGTTAGGTAATAATTGATGTATGTGGTAGCCTTGTCTGGCTGGAAGTCAAGCGCGATCTTGGAGTCTTGGAATTATCCACATGAAGTAGTTTTCATCGATGATTGTTTGATTTGTTTATTACTCGTTTCGCCGACGGGTCGTGTGTTCTCGTTAATTGATTTGTCGGCATATATGTGGGGAATGTTTGGTTTTTTTAAGTATTATTCTATCACTACATTAAGATGGAATTTCGACCATTGGATGTTTTCTTCATGACTAGAATATGTTCTTGTTCATGAGTACCCTTTTTTCGTTAAACAGATCTTTGAAAGTGGAACTATGTTGACTTATGCAAAAGGAGGTAGACTTGGAGAAAACCACAAGAGGATTAGGAGTGTTTAAGGAGTAAGTAGTAAGGACAGATTTCGAGGACAATATCTAATTTAAGTGAGGAAGAATTGTAACATCTTGTTTTGAGATAATCTTAATTCAAGGATCGGACGGTAATTGAGCAAATAAAGGTTGTTGGATTAGGTGTCTAAGACCATTTACTATAACTAGTATAAACTTGAATTGATGGTAGCATAGTCCTTTTGGGTTGCCCTCAAACCTGGAAATTGAATATGATGACTTTTAGTGAGATTATATTTATTATTTGGTTAATAAATTGATTAGAAATCAAAATATATTATTTTTTAATATATTATGAGAATAATATATTAATTAGAAATTGTACTATTTAACTAAAACTTAATCAGAAATTAATTGGAATTTTGGGATTAATTACATTAATTAAAGGTAAGAGGACTAAAGGTGATAATGTTCAATAGTTGAGAATTGAAGAATTCTAGAACCACCCATATGGAGGGGACGCATTCTAGATCCTTTCTAGGGTTTCTTGGGCTCTAAGGGTGTCTTATATGTCTTAAGGAGGAAGCTAAGGGATTAAGGTTATCTTGGAGATACCTGCCTTACCCCACACCTTCCCATCACCTATATAAAGCCTCTTTAGGTTTAAATTTCGGCCAAGCCTTCTTTCTAGGAGTTTTGAACGAAATTTTGGATCCTTCCCTCTCTCTTTCTCTCTATAGTTTTCCTTGGTTGCTAGGGTTTGGGTGCGAGCCATTAGAGGCGCGACACTTGTGGCACTTGCTACCAAAGGTTTTCAAGCTTGGATTAAGATTCTTATTACTATATAACAATTAAAGGTATGTATCTTAATCTTTATTGTGTGAATTTTTATTATTATCTATAGGTCTAGGGTTTGCATGATGTTGTTCGTATTGTATGTTCAATTAGAGAAAACATAGATATTTATTAGGGTTACATGCACCCATAGGATTGTTTGTTATGCTTAAAATGCATTAATGGTATCAGAGGCTAGGTTTAGTTTCTACTGAATTGATACTAATATGAACTAGAATAAGGAGAAGAGCTAATAGAATTGTCATTATGTTCCGACACCACGACGTGGTGACCTTCACCATGACGTGGTCGCCTTCGATTTTGCGTTGCAACAACGTGGTAAGTTGTTAGATCCAAAATTATCAATTTTTAAGATATGTTATGAATATGATTAGGAAATTTACCTTTTATAATATTGTATAAATCTGAATATTTTGATATATAACTTGACACCCATATCTAAAATTCATAAATGGTTTTTTTTTCAATTTAATTATTAATTTTCATATTTTAAAATATAACCCTAGTATTTTGAAAAGATTATGGATCTTATTATTAATTTAATTAAGTGATTAATTAAAAGATAATTAATAAATTTGTTTTGGTCAAAAATTACACAAGTACTAATCAACTAAATTGATTGAGAGGCTGTGATGTTCAGATTGTGTAAAAGCAAGTGGTAAAAGAAAGTGACACGATGGTTTACAAGGAAAGCCCTTAAACCTTACTAGGATCTCCAGCATAAAACCTTGGAAGGTGATAATGATCACCTACCTTGATGATTTTATTGATATAAAATTGAAGATTACGGTGAGTTCTTGGTAAAAATAAGTAGAGAATTTCATAGAGTAAGCTTAAGCTAAAGAACAGTATGTCGTGTGCAGATTACTAGTGCCAATTTATATTCTATTTTAGCCAACAAGATGTCCGATATTCTCGGGATCCTCTATGACCTGCTTCACGAACGTTATTTGACCAAGTATCTCGGGTCTTTAGCATAGTTGAGATGATTCTTCATTGAGAATTAGTCTTCCTTTGACTACTTCTGCACACGTGTCAGTTATAGACAAAATATGACCGTTATAAATATTGATAAAAATAATAACGATAATTAACCTGGATCTTGATATTGTTGGGTATCCTGGATATAGTAAGGATCCTGGTCCCAACAATTGCCCCCAAGTTATTCCTGAAAATATGTGGGTTAGTTCCATAAATATTAAAGAAATAAATTAAAGTAAATAGGTAAAAACAATTTGAATTTAATCTTTAAGGGATAAGTCTTATCTTAATTGAGATAACCAAGAAATGGTCAAATCATCTCCATCATCTTTTCCTAGCTATAAATGATGGCTTTAGGTAACTCCTATTTTTACTTTTCCAAGTCGCTATCATCTTGTTGTGAAGGTAATCCTTTTTTCCTTTCATTCGTTCTTCCGTTGTTTTGATTTTCCTTGTCATGGCTAAGAAGATTAGTTGTTCTCGAGCTGGCATTGTTATTCCTTCCGAGAACAATTTTAATGATCAAGTAATCTTAACCTTTGACGAGGTTTTTTCTTTTGACAATGAAGACACGGAATTGTTGAAAGCCATCGGGGTTTTCCCTTCTGACGTGGTTTTTTGTCCTTTCGAGGCTACCATTCAACCGAATTTTGTGTCTCCAACATGGGTTTGTTTTCCCGAATATCCATTTACTCTAGGTCTGACTTATCCTTTTACTAGTATTGTCCATGTTTTCTTTCTGCGTACCCAAATCTCCTATATCCAAACTATGTCTGTGGTTTGGAGGATCCTCTTTTGGATTGGTCGCCTGAATCAGTCCAAAAATATGGGCAATAGATTACCTAAGTTGACCTCTATCTATGATCTTTCTACTTTTGGTTCCTCTCATTTCTTGTTAAGAGTTAAGACAAACAACCCCCACCTCATTCTGAAATCTAAACAAAACGTTGGCGCTTGCAAAGAAAAATATTTCTTGTTGAGGTGAGATTCGATTCTTAAGGGGGATTCCCTGCCTAGATCATGGGTAAAAAGGGTAGGAAACAAATTTAGAGATCAAGGATCCTGAAATTTACTTCCCTGATGCATCGTTTAGGTTTGAGGAGCTAATTCCTACCGTTGGCAATTTTGAGGACAAGATATCCAAATTCCTCACACTTCCTGCGGTGGAGAGGTCGTTCAAGCTTGAATATTCTAGTCTTCAAGAGTGTTCCTCCACTATTGCTTTTATGGCTACTAGTTACATTGTTTTTCTTGGATATATCTTTTTATAGGATCCTGACTTGATAGGGATCTCTATCAAGTTCTAATACTACCCGGTCCAAGGCCCGCTTTGGTTTGGCAGATCTTGAAGATGATATGACATGTGGTTCAATAAAAACTAAACAGGAAAAAGGTGTGATTCTCCTCCTCCTAAAATATCTCATATAGATCTTATGGTTAAGGCTTCAGGGTCCTGAAAACGAAATACTTTTGAGGTTGTAGATTTCAGCTTAGAGAACCTCAGCATCGAGGATGCTCTCAGGAAGTTGTCTTCGTTTTCTCAAGCTATAAAAAATTGGCATAGGCATTATTCATATTAATCTATCATACCTGTCATTTTTCATGCTGATTTTTATGTTTCTTCCATGTATTTGCTCATGTTTCTCATGTTACCAACGACCCCAGGGTTCGTGTTGATAAAGCCGAGTTTGTTCTAAAAGATCAAGAGAAGACATGGAGCGTCACCAACGAGGATCTTCTCCAAAGGGTTGAGTTATTGAGCAAGCAGAAAGTCGAAAAGGAAGAAGAGCATATGGCGGATCGCGAGGAGGTGATTGTTGATGCCAAGACGAGCGTTGCAATAGCTATTCTGCAGGCCAAGATCAACCTGGCTGAGGATCTGGATAAATCGAGTTCCTGGGACATGGAGGGATGGCGTGAGGTGTTGGCGAAACTAATTGATAATCTTGTTGTCGCCAATCAGGATCCTATGTTGATGTTGACCGGAGGATAGGAGAAGGAGGTCACGACCGATGATGACCAGACTAAGGTCTAAGCATGTAAAAAATTGGTTTGAGTAGTTTTTGCTTTTGTTAGTGATGTAAGACAAATAACCTTTTGGTTGTGTTGATATGCAATTGTTTTTTCTTTTGGATGATATGGTAGCATTTTCCTTTTACATCTCTCTTATGGTTTTTCTACATGGCCGATTGTCTTCGAGTTTCTCTATGAGCTTCAAGATTCTTTGAGTTTCAGAATTTACTGAGGATAAATTCCAACTTAGGAGAGAACTTTAGTTCAATGTTGGGAATGAGGTCCCTTACTAACAAAGGTCGATGAGGATCCTTAACGACAAGGATCCTTACCATCAGAGATTCTACAAAATAAAGATCTTGGATCTTGTAAGGGAATTTCTCCTTACAATAACCTATTTAAATTATAGACTTAGACAAAATAGATAACATGTAAATGTTATATTCTAGGGATGATCCCTGCTTGAGATATAATTGATTGTGTAGGTAACATGAAAACGTTACGGTCTGACCGGATTTTCTGGGGAACATTCCCAACATGTGACAACATGAAGCTGGTATAGGTCTTGTGTAATTTGTAGAGCAAAATCCCAATCTTTGATAACATGAAAATGTTATAATCCTTAAGTAGTTACTGAGGTAAAATCCTGATAACATGAAAATGTCATAAGCCTTAAGTAATCACTAGGGTAGGATTCCGATTTCTAGATAACATGAAAATGTTATAAACCATAAGGATCTTAACTTGTGTTCAAAGATAAGTAGGTTGCCAAGCCACTGAACCATGAAATGATCCCCTTATTTGTATCCCATAGTTAGATAACATGTATCCAAGCGAGGTGTATAAACATTACTTCATGTGAAAGAGGTAATTACCACTTTAAACCTTAGAGGGGATTAAGTACCCTTAGGCGTAGGAGAGATGATCAGTCCCTAGCTTGTGTACATGCTAGTTTAGGTATTATATTGTTAAATATAATGGGGTTTACCAAGTATTAGGATCTTTTTGTGTCAAGATCCTTGTACTTCGGGGTGTTCAAACTTGAGGATCCAGTCGTTCCGGGATCTCTGATTGTGAGGATCCCGGTGTTTCAATATCTCCATTCTTAAGGATCCTTAAATGTATGTTGTTGTAAATAGAAAGAGTTAGCTAAGGGTGGGCATTAGTCTAGCTAACGCCCCTCCTATGCTTAAGCTAGTAATGTGTTTGAGAAATCAATAATAATAAAAGTTTTAAGGTAAAGGACATGTGTACCTTGGCTTGGTTGTGGATCATTTTATCCTATTTACATGTAGTAGGATTTAAGGTGTATGGCATTCCAAGATCTTGGCAGAACGTCTCCTTCGAGTGTTGCTAGCCAATATGCTCCTTTTCATGCTTCAGCATCTACAAGATATGGTCCTTCCCATTTGGGAGCCAAATTTCCTACACTAGGATCCTTGGTTTTTTGGAATGTTTTCCTTAAAACCATGTCTCCTATTTGAAACCTTCTGAGCCTTATATTCATATTGTAAGCCTTGGTATTTTTTGTTGGTGAGTAGCAATGCGTATTTTGGCAAGATCCCTAAGCTCGCCAATAGTGTCAAGATCCTGTGTTAGGGTCATGCCATTATTCTCTTGGTCTTACAGCAAGTATCTTGCCATTAGGATCACTACTTCAGTAGGGATTACTGCTTCTATACCAAAATCCAAGGAATAAGGGGTCTGACCTGTGGCCACTTTGGAAGTGGTTCTATCTGCCCATAAAACGAAAGGGAGTTATTCTACCTATCTTCCCTTCTTTTTGTCCAACCTTTTCTTCAAATTGTTAACTATGATTTTGTTGTTGGGCTCCGCTTGACCATTAGCTTGGGGATGAACAGGACTAGACATTATCATTTTGATCCCCCATCTTATGCAAAACTCTCATGCTCTTTGCTAATAAATTAGGATCCATTGTCGCATATGATCTTAGTCGGGATCCCGAACCTGGTCAAGATATTACGTTTAATAAATAATGCTACTTCTTTGTCACTTACCTAGACAAAAGCTTCAGCTTTGATCCATTTGGAGAACTAATCAGTCATCAGCAACATGAAGACTTTTCCTCCTGGGGCTACTAACAATTTTCCTACAATATCCATCCCCTATTTCATGCATGGCCATGGGGAGATAATAGGACGTAGAGGTCCTTCCAGTTGGTGCAAGATGTTGTTATGTATTTGGCAAGCATCACATTTTTTAGCATGTAGAAAGGAGTCTTTCTTCATGGTTGCTAGTAGTATCCTGTTCTTAGTATTTTGGAGCATAAGGATCTGCCCCCGGTGTGATTGCCACAATCTCCTTCGTGTATATCCTTTAAGACTTCTGCAGCTTCAGGATCTTCCAAACATCTTAGGTGTGGACCTGTCATAGATTTTTTGTAAATTTTACCTTGGATTAACACGAATATTGAGACTCTCGTCTTGAATGCTCTTTCACTTTTTTCTCCTGTCGGGATTGTTCCATTTTGGAGATATTCCATAATGGGTTGGGTCCATGATCGCAGACTTCTTTGAGGATCCTGTTCGTCAGGATCTATTCGAGGAAGGATCCTAGGGTCAGGATCTTCAGTAATTGCTATGCCTTTCGGACGCTTGGGAGCTTCTGACTTGTCGAAGAGGGTTTTTATGGCTGGGGTTATTATGTGAGTTATAGGAATCTCCATCACTGGTGGGATCCTAAGGGGGGATCCTAAATTGGCTAATGCATCTGCTTCTATGTTTTCCTCTCTGGGAACTTGGGTTAGGCTAAAGTTTTCGAAATCAAAAGCTAATTTTTTGAGGATCTCTAGGTATAATGCTAATTTTTTACCTTTCACTACATAAGATCCATTGTAGTGATTGGTTAGTAATAAAGAGTCAACAAACACCTGAACATCCTTGAATTGAAAATCCTTAGCCAATTGTAGTCCCATGATGAGTGCTTCGTATTCTGCTTCATTTTTGGTAGTGTTGCATTCACAACTAACTGCCTGGGGTATGATGTCCCCCTGTGGCAACTTTAGTATGATCCCAAGGCCTGTTCCTTTCTGATTTGAAGCTCCCTATGGCAACTTTAGACATGACAATTGTTTGCTGCAATGTTCATGAGTACTTGGAAAATAAGGATTTTGAGTATTGGATAAACACACGCTCAGAGAATTACTTCATGGATTTTATCACGAGTAATTTTGAAACGATAATATCTTATATTTTTTTGAAACGGAGATATATGAGTTGTTGTTTACAAGTCAGTTGTGCATTGATAATACGTAAACGCATTAGTAACTTGATGTTATAAAATGTATTTTTATGTGTGATTTGATGAATAAATAGTGCAAGCATATAAATCGAAGTTTATCCATTCCTATTTCCTTAACGGGAAAAGCGATATATGTAGGCCCCTCGATGATTTGATGTCGACATCTAAAGCGCTTGGCCAAGCCTGGACTGAATTGATGTCTTCAATTTGTAGTCTGATTTCAGTCGTCATAAATCAGAAATCGGGAAACAAATCTTGGACAGAGATCTTGATTACAATCCATGTATCATAACCATATGATATCTTGTTGAATGGAGGAATATTTGATCACTTATATTAGGACACGTAACTGACTGGGTCAGAGTTCGACAGCGGCTTTTGGTAGCTATAATTTGCTAGTCAATTTGGTAGTTATACTAGCAGTTATAGTTATTAGACTTATCCAAGTGGGAGACTGTTGGATTAGGTATCTAAGCCCGTTAACGATAACTGGTATAAACTTAAATTGATGGTAACATAGTCCTTTTGAGTTGCCCTCAAACCTAGCAATTGAATAGGATGACTTTTAGAGAGAGAAGATTAATTTATTAATTTATTATTTGGTTAATAAATTAATTAGAAATCAAAATATATGATTTGTTAATATATTATCAGAATAATATATTAATTTAAAATTGAAATATTTAATTAATAATTAATCAGAAATTAATTGGAATTTTGGGATTAATTGGATTAAATAAAAGTAGGAGGACTAAAGGTGAAAATGTTCAATAGTTGAGCATTGAAAAATTATAGAACCTCCCACATGGAGGGGGAGAATTCTAGATCCTTTCTAGGGGGTCTTGGGCTCTAAGGGTGCCTTGGATGCCTTAGGGAGGAAGCTAAGGGATTAGGGTTATCTTGGAGATACCTGTCTTATCATACACCTTCTCATCACCTATATAAAGCCTCCTTAGGGTTAAATATTGCCAAGACTTCATTTTATGAGTTTTGAATGAAATTTTGGATCCTTCCCTCTCTCTCTCTCTCTCTCTATAGTTTTTCTTGGTTTCTAGGTTTTGGATATGAACTATTAGAGGCACGACACTTGTGGAGCTTGCTATTAAAGGTTTTCAAGCTTGGATTAAGATTGTTATTACTATATAACAATAAAAGGTATGTATCTTAATCTTTATTATGTGAATTTCGACTATTAACTATAGGCTAGGGTTTGCATGATGTTGTTCATATTGTATGTTCAATTAGAGAAAACACAGATCTTTATTAGGGTTGCATGCACACATAGGATTGTTTGTAATGCTCAAAACCCATCAAAGTTATCGGGTCTCAAAGAATTGAGTTTTGAGCTTAAGGAATAAGGTTACTAGGCTTGGCGGTTAGACTATAGTCTTGGAGTGGAATTGGGATTAAATCAAATTTGGGTTGTTGGCTTAGGTGTACCACAGCGTGGTACATTGCTTAAGGAAAGATCACGTAGGATTGGTCACCACGACGTGGTGGTGTCCACCGCGATGTGGTAAATATTACAGCCCAAGCCCATGAAATTTAAGGTTTCTTCCATATTTAAAGGCTTAAACTCTATGATTAAGTCGTCATCTTCAACCTCCAACGCATGTTTGAGAGCTTGTTTGCTTTACTGAAGACTTGTTCATTGGATTTAGGTGAAGATTATACATTTTGTGCAAGGAAGCAAGAATCTAGTTTGGATTCATCATCTCCTTCAGATTTCTTAGTTATTGGAGGTATAAAGCTCATACTTTGACCATTGTTCTTCTTGTTACATGTTTGAATTCATTTTAGATGACTTTGGTCCCTTCTTGGATGCTCTTGTAGTTTGAGGAACTGGAGCGATTGTTATGATTTAGTCATAGTCATTAGGCTTGTAAGAACTGAGAAAAGAGTCATCTTTGGACTTACATTGTGTCCATACACAGAGGGCTGTAAACAAACCGAACGTTCGGCAAATAGTTCGTGAACTGTTCGGCGGGAAGTTCGTTTATGTTCGTTTATTTAATAAATGACTGAACATGAATATGAATTCTCGTCCATTTAGTTCAACGAACGAAGATGAACAGTAGTCTCGTTCTTTTATTTATTTTTGTGAACGTTCGTTTATGATGTTCGTCTGTTCATTTATTGCCACACCCTCTGCCCGAAATTTGGCGGAAACACCGAGCAGTGAGATGGTATAAAGAGAGTCAATCCTATTAGCCTTAGAATGCATACATTTTGAAAGTCAACATAATGTTGATGAGTGCGCGAGTTATTATATCAAAATTTTGAATTCCTTTTAAGAATACTTTTCTTTAGTGAAAACCATTCTTATATAGTTATATAGTCTTCTATCTTTTAAGATATCTTTTATTGATCTTAAATGACTATCTTTTCAAGATATCTAACGATCCTAATATAATATAATTAGGATTGTCTTTTGTTAATCCTAATTTACTATCTTTTAAGGATTTCTAACGATCCTAACTTATTTTAATTACATACCAGGTGTCCTTAATGGTAATCTAAGCTCTAAGGAAATTATTAATATATTAACGTGAGCCCCTTATAATCGACGCTACGACCGTAAATGTACCCCTGATCATGACGTTTCATCGGACTTTAAATAGTAACTTATATGGAAGGTGTCATGTCGGGATTATAGCTAACAATGGCAAGTAGGGTTGTCACGACCTCGTATAGATCTATACATAACTTCCTAGCTCTCGCAAGATTGACGATTATAGGTATTAGGGATATGCCGAATTTAATCAAGGCTTTTAGATGAATAACCAACTCACTAATGTATTAACCATAGGCTTTTATCTTTTATCTTTATCATAATTAAACCTATATATATATATATATATATATATATATATATATATATATATATATATATATATATATATATATATAGGGTCCGATTCAATTTTAAAGTGAGGACTCGTGAGGACACCTTAAAAAATTGAAAAAAAAATCTAAAAAAATACAAATCATAAAATCGAGCATATATCTATATCCGAAAGAAAAAAAATGAAAAAAATGCATTATTAAAATTGATTCATGATTCAATTTTAATGTTTTATTTTGCATCATTATGATCCATGATTCAATTTTAATGATCCAATTTTTTTTTCTGCCGGACATAGATCTATGCTCGATTTTATGATTTGTATTTTTTTAGATTTTTTTTCAAATTTTTTTAAGGTGTCCTCACGAGTCCTCACTTTAAAATGAGTCATCACCTGATCTTATCTCTTTCTCTCTCCCTCTCTCTCTCTCTCTCTCTCTCTCTCTCTCTCTCTCTCTATATATATATATA
This sequence comes from Lactuca serriola, assembly GCF_051521515.1. NCBI lineage: Eukaryota > Viridiplantae > Streptophyta > Magnoliopsida > Asterales > Asteraceae > Lactuca > Lactuca serriola. The sequence continues at coordinate 88,170,012 of NC_136415.1, forward strand.
TATATATATATATATATATATATATATATATATATATATATATAGTTATTATCGTACATATATATATTTGATAATTATATTTGTGATCTCATAATTATCTGATATATATAAATTGTCATATATATACCCTAATTATGGTTATTTAAACAAGAGATTTGGACAACGTAACAATTAAGTACAGTTCATATCCTAAATCATGTCTACCATAACTCCTAGGTACTTCAAGTTTCCTAGGGATTTTTGGCCATTATAACATCTAGGTATTACCTACTCCTAGATTATCGAGCGTCATATCTTTTAGACATAGATCATAGCTTAAATATAGGCATACTATCTATAGTTATACTATCCTAAGGTATCTTGCTTATACTAAAATGAATTATTATTTATAAGATAAATACTTTTATAAAATAATTTTTAAGCATATATTCCCCCTAAAAACATATTAAAACAGTAAAATATGGGTCGTGAACTCTGTCTAATAGCGTATCGAGAAGCGCCCGAACTGTTGCGACCAGAGTTTCTTGCTATCGAGACGGTATTGAAGTATAGAGAGAGTGTGTTTGGAGGTTGGTTTGAGATGAAGAACCAAGAAGCAAGCACCCCTATTTATAGTGATGATGTGCACTGGGCAGTCTGCTGCACGGCGTGCACTCGCTTCGTGGCCTATCTGAATCTTGTCACGTGTCACTCTTCTGGTGGTCCACATTTCCAAATCTCCGACTAATTTGGAGGTCGGATGTATGCGACGGGAATAGAGCGCACATTGACATGCACCCTTTAATTCTATTTAAAATTTTATATTTTCTTCATATGAACTTTGTTTCTTACCCTTTTATATATTTGTGTAGCTCTTTCCTAGAACTACAACTTTCCTTCAAGTTACATCTTCTAATTTTAACTTTCATTTTTAACCCACACTTTTATATTTTATAAAAATTGTATCTCCTTCTTACGACTTCCATTTTTTCCATTCTTTCTTCTCAAGTTCTTATCTCATGTTTTACTACAAATTTCCTTTTTGTAGTGTTAGCCGAAACTCAGCCGTTCTCTTTTTTCTATTTTTGACGTCAATAGAGTTATTAATGTGGTTGGTTTCTATTCGTCATAAATCATAACTCTTCCATTCAGAGATAGATTTTCTCGACGCTTTTAATTTTTGGGATCATTAGGTCGCGTATTTTCTAAACAGCTAACCATTTTAACTTTTTGATTACTTTATTTTAAACTCAACTATTATCCTTCAATATGGGAAGTTTTTGTCTTTATGAGTCGAACGTAACTCCTAGTAACAATTAATGACGGAAAATTCTCAATATTTACATTTGTGTTCGTTCATTTAAGTTTATTTATGTTCATATATGTTCGACTATTTTGTATTACATTACTATATTATACGTTCATATGTACATATATGTTCAATTGTGTTTGTTTATCTTTGTTCGTTTATGTTCATTTGTTTATGTTCATTTAACATGTTCATAAACATAATCAAATGAACATGAACAAATTAAATTTTTAAACGAACGAACATAAATAAGAAAACTCGTTCATTTATCTGTTCGTGTTCGTTTATTTGTTCGGCTAACTTAAATGAATGAACATGAACATGGTCATGTTTTTGTTCGTTCGGTTCGTTTACAACCCTACATGCACAAACTTTGGTCATACTAATGACTTAATGGATTTAGGGTTGTATATATTGCATTGTGGTGAAGTCCTAATGGATAAATTCGGAAATTTTATCCATTAAAGCATTGAAAAGGATCAAGTCTGAAGTTATGGGCTTAGATCTTTAGGGATTAAGCTCTCAATGTAGAAAATGGCATTATGCTAAAAACCATGATATGTCCAAGGGCTTGCCACGACGTGGTGGTGCTCTACATTACGACCATTTTGTCTTGAGTTTTCCACAACGTCTTGGTGGTCTATATTGCAACCATTTTTCCCAAAGTTTTCCACGATGTGACCAAGGGCTTGGTACGACGTGGTGGCCGTTTACTTTTGTTCACCGTAGACTTTTGTTCTATTTGACCTTAGGTCAAAATTGGAGATTTTGGGTTGTTGATTGAGGGTTTATCTTTGTTGGTGATAGTTGGTTCGTGGGTCTGACTAGTGTGGGGAATTGTAGTGTTGCTATATTGCTTTGGTTCTTCCATTCAGGTGAGTTTCCTCACTATACTATGTGTTACAGTGTATATCCTTGCGTGATAGGATATAGGGAGTAGTGGTAAGTTGGTTAGAGTACGTTAATCATTATGTTAAATGGTGTAGTGGTTGTATGTAGTTATGTTAGATAGCCTAAGAACTCTTGATCTAGGCTTTATTGCATATTCCTTGTTTGGTTGTGGCTCTAGAGTAGGACTATTTGTTCAACTGTCTATCTTATCTCTGATTACATATAGCTATGCATTTATTTGGATACATTTCGTTGTAGTATAGAGTGTTGTAAGATTTCTTTGGGTAATGTGGACATGCTAGACAGGTGGACTAGGTTGGTCAATTGCATGTGTTATGTGATTATGTATTTTTTTATGTGTTGACTTGTATAAGTGGGAAGAGTTGAGGCGGTCATGTTATGTGTGTAGGACAAGATACTCAAGCATGCCAACTTATGTTGAAGGCCAATGGGGGACCAGTTTTATGGTGTATGTGTGAGAGGCAGACCAGTCTTGGACTGAAATCTAATGAATGTATGTGCGAGACACAAACCAATCATGGACTGAAGGTCAAAGTGTGTATGCTTGTATGTATATTGTTGTCTATGGTATTTTAAATGAACTCACTAAGATTTCACTTATATTTATGTATTAAATGTGTTTCAAGTACTTCTATTGATCGTCGGAAGACGAAGGCGTCATTGTACACACTCATCAGCAACAATGGTGTTTCTGTGTTATTTTGATAACTTTGTATTTCTTATAAAATTTATTTTGGGACGAATGAGATTTCTTGACTTGGGTTTTATTAAAATGTTATTTTATTCTAACTAAAAATGAAAATATATATATATATATATATATATATATATATATATATATATATATATATATATATATATATATATATATTATGAAAATGAGACATTATATAGGTTAAGGGCCCCTTATGTATTTCTATTTATATGAGGTTTAGTCCTCATTATTAATCAATCAATCTATTATATATCATAGTACCATAGCTCCAGGTTAAAACCTTACTGTTCACCACAACACGCAACCGCCGCTATCCAACTCCGACGACATTCTCTCATAGTCGTCGAATGTGCTTTCATTATGCTCCATATTTTCCCTTTTTTTCTCTCCTCCTAAATAATAAAACGGCCATCGATATCAAACTATAGTTGTTTCCTCGATTTCTTCTACTGCCTTGTTTTGTTATGCTTCCTCCTCCTCGGGTGGTCCCTGCCTCCGAACCTTTTGCCTTCTCCTCAGCTTGCCTATTCTTCAGGTCTATTTTCCGAGTCAGACAGAATAGGCTCCATTCGGCGTCGCCACTCCTCTCATCAATGGAATCGTTGCTTATTCTCTCTCCTTCTCCAATGACCAGTTGTTGTTAGCTACTTTCGTCAGAGATCTGTCACTACCGATGTCGCTATTTTCATTATGCTCTTTTTTATGTTTTTTTTTCCTTTTGTTTTGTTTTTTTTTTCAGTTTAATCGACTCCTCCATATCAAACTGCGCGGGGGTTATGGGTTTATGTCCAATGTCTTTAGGCTTTAGGTTAGGTCATGGGTCCATGATGTATGCCTATTTATATAAGATTTAACATTCACTATTAATCAATCAATCTATTATATATCATTTAGGAAATGCATGTCGCAAGATTTTCAAATCAAAATTTATGATTATATATTGCTAATAAAATATTATATTGCTAATAAAAATGATAATCATTCAAGCGAAGTTTGACAAGAACTAGCATTAACTCTTTCTAGATAAGACTTGAGAATATGTTTCGCTTCCATCATGATCATGTGATATATGTGTGTGTAGAATAATGGCAGGCTATTTAACCATCCTTTTCAGTTTCATCTTTTGGCTACTTTTGTGGTTCAAAACAAAGACCCATTTAAACACACAATAAAAATGTTTTATTATTTTATACACTTATTTAGACCATTTTTTACCTTTAGATCTCTAAGTTAAATTCTAAAAAGATGAGGATATAATATGTTTGTCATAAATTTGATTTCGTAAGTGTATCTGGATTGCATTCGCCCGCTCACGAGTAACATGGGTTTGTACTTTGTAGTTTGTCCGCATGTTTCATGGACATATGAAATCCATACATCCATGAATATCGAAAAATATCGAAGTAAATAAAAACTAATCCTTTTTATTTCATTTCTTTTTATTTTCTAAATAGAGAGAGAGAGAGAGATTGTCATCTCCAAAAGCCCGACCAATAGCACGTGCAGCATGTTCAAGCCAATCGCAAGAATCCATATGTAAAATAAATTAATTAATTGATTAACTGAAAAATTATTATTATTATTATTATTATTACTGTATTATATATGTTTTGAGTATACCTAGTTAAAAAAATCCCTGGGTTTCGTTTCGGGTTGGGTTTTTTTTTACAATAGAAAGCGGCAGAGATTAAACTTGTCAAACTGTGGAAAATATTATGGCTATAAACTTTTGTAATAAGGGACAAAAAGTGTAAGATTCTACAAGTTTAGTGGCAAATGTCTAAAAAAAAGGAACTTTACTATTTCTTAAGCTTTTGAGAATTAAAAGACTAAACTTTCCAAATATGAAAAATATTGTTGTTAACTTTTGAAGACCACAAATTTTTTGTAATATGGGACCAAACGTGTAAAAATGGAAAAGTTTAGTGGAAAATTTTTAGAACAAAAAAAGCTAAATTTTGAAGTGACAAAACTGCAAAAAAATGTCCCTGTGGTTTGCAAATTTTTGAGGTTTTAGTTCAAACCCTGAGTTTTTTGGATTTATGATCCTTTTGGAGTGGTTGTTTGTATGTGGAATTGGTTCCCGAACTTAACTTGTGTTAACTTGTTGTTAACCCCCTCATGTGCCTCTCACATGAGGGTATATTTGTCTTTTCACTTCTAAGGAACCATTTTTGCACTGAAAAAATATATTCCTTTTTTTTTAAAAAAAATAATACGTATTTATTTATTTTTATAATTAAAAAATAAAAAAGCTCTCTCTCTCTCTCTCTCTCTCTCTCTCTCTCATCAGATGGGCAACGAAGAAAATAAAGGGTTGCTGCCCTTTAGATTTTACCCACCGGTTTCCCTCCACCTCTTCTCCACCATTTTACCGTCGAGCACAACCCCAAACGTACCCACCAGCTAATCTGTCTTCCTCTACACTATACCTCTCTTCTCTCTCTCGTTGTATATCTCCGGCGAGGAAAGAATCCGGCGAACCAAAGTTGTCACCCCTATTTCAGTTTCTCTTTTTCCTCCCTCATTCTTCCCTGTCGATCAATAACTCAAAACCTCCCCTCATTTTGCAGTGGTCCTCAATTTTGGCTTCGATGAAACGAGAGGAAGAAGAACCAGTAAACTAGCTACCTCCGCCTTTCCCCCCTTGTGACTGCTTAACTATTGCAGAACCACACTCCACCATCGGAGCTTCTTGATAGCAGCCTTCCATTCGTGATTTCGTCTTCTCTGAACAGACGAAGACGGAGACCTGTTCAAATAAGAAATCCTCCGATGCTTCAAATCAAACACAAACGAGATTTTTCGTGATAAAATAGAACCCCTAAAAACGAGACTTTTCGTGATAAAATAGTTTGAAGATGAGGTTTTTTTTTGCAGATTGAAATCTTGATTTTATCAGCATGCTTGTCTAATTGATGGAACTCATCAACAGTATACCATGCTTCATCGATGGTGAACACACATACACACCACTTGTTTGATCAAATGCCTCATTGACTCTTCTTCACTTTCATTTTGTGTTTTTGATTTACAGTACTGCTCCAATGGATTTTCAATTTTTCTGGATTTGATTTGTGTTTCTTGTGTTTCTCATTTGTCTATGATAAGAAACTTGAACAAGTGTGACTTTTTCTTTGTGCATCCCCAACAACAATAAGAAAGTTGAACCCATATGTGTTTTTTTATTTGAATTTTTGATTTGAAATTAGTTCATTTTATTTTCAGGGTGAGTGCTTTTAGTAATCATGTGGACGATGTGTGTGTGTGTGTGTGGTTTATCTATGTATTTTTCGTTGCAGGTTATGGAGATGAAGGTGGGTCGAGAGAGAGAGAGAGAGAGAGAGAGAGAGAGAAAGAAAGAGAGATCTTTTATTTTTTAATTATTAAAATAAATAAATAGGTATTAATTTAAAAAAAAAAAAGAGGGATATACTTTTTTTATGCAAAAATGGTCCCTTAGAAGTAAAAAGACAAATATACCCTCATGGGAGAGGCACATGAGGGTGTTAACAGCATCAAGTTAATGGAAATTATGTCCGATGACAAATTCCACATACAAACAACACTAAAACGACCATGAATCCAAAAAACTCAGGGTTTGGACTAAAACCCCAAAATTTTGCATACCACAATGACCTTTTTTGCAATTTTGTCTTTTGAAGACCACACATTTTTTTATTGAGGGACCAAAAGTGTAAGAATCGAAACGTTTAGTGGAAAATGCCTAAAACAAAGGAACTTTAATATTCTTTAAGCTTTTCAGAATTAAGTGACTAAACTTGCCAAAATGTAGAAAATATTATGGCTAAATTTTGAAGACCACAAACTTTTGTAATAAGGGACCAAAAATGTAAGAATAAAAAAGCTTAGTGAAGATGTCTAAAACAAAGGAACTTTATTATTCCTTAACCGTTTGAGAATATATATATATATATATATATATATATATATATATATATATATTTCGAAAACAAAAAAACACTAAAAATCATAAAAATGCGTAAAAAATACCAAGACATCACAAAACATTTTTTAGAATTTTTTTTATCAAAAAATCGCATCATTTTTTACAATTTCGCTGGAAAAAAAATAAAAAAAACAATTTTTTTTTGGTAAAAAATAAATTTTTCAAAAAAAATTCAGCGATTTTGACCTAAAAGTTGCTACTTTTTGATAAAAAAAATTCAAAAAAAAGTTTTGTGATCTCTAAGTATTTTTTATGCATTTTAATGATTTTTAGGGTTTTTTGTTTTCCATAGAACCTATATATATATATATATATATATATATATATATATATATATATATATATATATATATATATATATATATCAAGGTTGTAAAAATCGTTCAACGGTAGCTCGATGGTCGATTGGTGTTAAGGGATTAATTGGTCTTAGCGGGGATTAATCGGAGATTAATCGTGGACCATAGATTATTAATAAAATATTAAAATTAATCAAATATTAATATATTTTAAGAAAAACAAGTACTTAAAAATTACAAAATAAGAAAATTTGTAATTTAAAATTTTGAAAATACGAAAATATGAATATTTTGGTATAATATTTGAAATTTTGAAAATTTGAAAATTTTGGAGTAAAAAAAGTAGGTTTTTTGATTTTTTTTTTTTTTTGACTTTTTCGACTGTTTTGACGTTTGTTGACTTTTATTTTCCGATTAATCCCGACAAGACTGATTAATCCCGCCAAACCCAATTAATCCTAAATTTCCGGTAAATACCCTAATCCTCGACGATTAATCGCGGATTAATCCCGATTTCTGCAACCATGATATATATATATATATATATATATATATATATATATATATATATATATATATATATATATAGGGGTTCATACAAAAATGCAAATAATTTGCGAAAACGCGAAAACAAGAAAATTTTATGATAATGTGTCACCTCAACATTATATTTTGGAAAATAATTCATCCAAACTTTGAAATACATGATGATAATCGATGATAGATGAGAAATTGTTTCATATTAGCAAAGTATGATTTTTAACATTTTTATTATGAAAACATGAATTTAAAAATGATTAATTACGTGAAAAAAATATATTAAAACCGTCTTTAAATCTATATTAGCATAACATCATCCAATGTAAACTTACTAGCTTTAATTTAATGCTAATAAATTTATTTTTTTATAGTACATGTGTTTGATTTTTATAAGATAAAATCTATTTTTGCGTTTTCGCAAGATATATATGTTTTCACATGAACCTACTTCTATATATATATATATATATATATATATATATATATATATATATATATATATATATATATATATATATAATTTTGTACGGGGGTTGTGAGATTTCTAAAGACATAAAAAGATGAATGGAGAAGAATGAACATCATTTTTTATTAGATCACTAAACAATACATCACATATGTACACATGAAGCTACTAACTAATATAATTAACTAACCAAGTAAAAACTTTACGAAGTCATGTGATAACCAAGTACAAACTCTAACCCCCCCCCCCCCCCCTCCCATTTCAAGTTTGAGGATGTTTCGACAAACCCAGTTTTGATGGAACTTCAAGATGTTGTTCCTTAGACAAGATCTTTGTAAACAAGTCGGCTAATTGACCTTTAGTAGAAACATGATACAAAGTGATTAAACCAGTTTGAAGTTTCTCACGAACAAAGTGAGAATCTAATTCAAAGGAATAGGAGTGACATCTGGAACTTCCAATTCATTTAATAATCGAGCTAACCATGCTAACTCGGACCAAAATTGGCGCATAGATAGGTATTTTGGTTCAGCAGAAGAAAGTGACATCGTAACTCGCTTTTTGGACTTCCATGAAAAATGACTATCTCCAAACATGATGAAATACCTACTTACAGAATGTTAGGCAATAGGACAAGAAGCCCATTTGTAACACCCGTTTTCCAGAATGGATCATTCAAGGATTTAAAAAGGGTCAAAGATAAGGTTTTTGGAGAAAACCTTATGCCACGACATGGTGCATGGAAGACCACGACGTGGCATAACACAAATGGATCACGTGTTTTGATGGACACCACAATGCAACAAGTAGGATGCCACAACATGGTAGTTGTTGCATGGATCTTCTTGCAAAGTTTGGAAAGAAAACAAGCATTGATCTTCTTGCAAAGTTTGGAAAGAAAAAAAACACCAAAGAAGAAGATTTTAGCAACCTTTTTAGACGTTGAATCCTCTAAGGGAGGCTTGGAAGTTGATGGAGAATGTGGAACCTTTGAGACACCAACATGTAACCAACTTGATTTAAGATTTCAGTCTTATGTAAAACTCTTAATCTCTTAAGCTTTAAGTGTACATAAAAATATGACTTAAAGAGGGCATACAAAAGCAAGTATTCTCCAAGTGCTTAACCAAAACTAAAGAGAAAGAGAGGGAGGGAATAGAATTCAGCAATTATGCAAGCATATGAATCCAAGACGAAAGTGTTTCCTATAAGGCTTAATCTTTATCCAAGGGACTTATCACTTTAAGTCAATCATGCACCTAAGAAACTGTCTCTCATGCTCTAAGCCATGCCATACTTTTGATTAATCTAATTAAAAACCCATGCCTTCTTTTGTCTTCTACATATTTCGAAAATAATAACAAAAGGAAGACAGGTTTTGTAAATTTTATAAACTAGTTTATAAAATATAAACTTTAATTTTATGGTAAAAGACAAAAAGATTTATCTAGTAAAAAATGTTGTGCATGAATTATAAAATTCAAACCATATGAATTATGTAATGTTACTTGCTAATGAAAATCATTATTTCCTATAAATAAATAATTTCCAGTTAATTATAAAAGTTTATTGAATATTTATTAAAATCAATTTCTAATAAATAATCAATTATATCAAGTTTTTCTTAGTGTGACCGTTAGGATCATATGTATTTAGCAATATCACTTTAATATGATTCTTGAGCATACTAGCTCTTTCATGAGGAACTCCAAAGCTTGTTGTGGTTCTCAAATGGTCATTAAATTTCTGAGAATGAGAAAAGAGTCATGTTTGGAGTTATCTTGTATCCATGAGCAAGTTTTGGTCATAATAAAGACTTAATGGACTTAGGGTTGTAGATCTTTCCTTGGGGTGAAGTCCTGATGGATAAAGTTGGAAAATTTATCCATTAATTCATTGAAAAGGATTCAATCTGAAGTTATGGGCTTTGATCTATAAGGACTAAGCACTTAATGAAGGAAATCACATTATGTTAGAAACCACGACATGGCCAAGGTCTTGCCACGATGTGGTGGCGTTCAGCCTCGCGACTACTTTGCTGGACTTGCCCATGACGTGGCCAAGAGGTCACCACACCGTGGTGGATGTTGAGCTGGTTACCCGTTGACTTTTGTTGACTATTTACTTTTGACCAATTTCACCTTGGATCAAACTTTAAGGATTTGGATTGTTGTCTGAGATTCGATCTTTGTTTGATGTTATGTGCTTTTTTCAAATATGTGATTCAGGTGAGTTTCTCACTATGTAATGTATGACATTGTATATCCCTTACATGGTAGGATAGAGGTAGTGTTAGGCTACGAGTATGGTATTTGACAAGGATAACTCCTTGTTGTACATGTGCAGTGTAGGACAATTGGTGTTGTGTTATGCTAGACTTGTAGGGTCTTTCTAGTGGATTGTATGATATTTTTGGTTTCATGAATGGTTATGGTAATGTCAATAGTGATTGTTTATAGAGGGTTGTATGTGGTTAAGTTAGATAGCCTGAGAAGTATTGATTTAATGCCTTATTGTGATGTTCTTGTCTGGTTACATGGTCTACTCTTACATGCATTGATTCGTTTTTTTTTTTCTCTTTTGATTGAGAACAATTTATGAGAAATTTTATGGTAAGGTCAAAATGTAAGAGCCTTCAATATGCAAATGAGCATAATGTAAGTGTATTTCTTTTATGAGTAAAGTGTTGTAAGTATGTTGCCATTGTATGTAGTTATGTGTTTTTGAAATTTTTTATGTAAAAATATCATTAGCTACTATGAATTTGAACGAGATTGTTACTTCAAAGGTTTGATTTTATTAAAGAATTTGGGATTGATTTTGTTATTTGCAAGTTTATTTCACACGTGTTTGATTTTGAAAATTAAAGTTTTATACATCATAGGATATTGATTGGATGACAAGTTAATCGACTAGTGGCGTAGTCAGGATTTTGTTTTAGGTAGGCCAAATAATATACAAAATATGAACGAATAGCAAAATTCTTCAAACGATAACAAAATATAACTATATATGCATTCTTAACTAAATTGTTTATTTTAAGTTGCACATGATGTCGTCTCACATCATTAATATAATAAAAAATTGAGTCTAATAGACATAGACAACAATGTATTATCTTTTACCAATATCAAGTTTAGAATGAAATAGGTCATATTACAATCCTAACTCCTTTTATTTAACAAAAATATATATTGTACATACCATATATATATATATATATATATATATATATATATATATATATATATATATATATATGTGTGTGTGTGTGTGTGTGTGTGTGTGTGTGTGTGTGTGTGTGTGACCTTAATTTTGTGTAGGTGGGACAAGGCCCACTTTTGCCCTATATTGTCTACGCCCTTGGTGGTACCTCACCTTAGCACACTTTTGGCGTGTCACGTAAACATCACATTATTTTCCTCTAATCCTCCCTTCACACCACAAAATTGATATGAAATTGTATCACTTCACCACACTTGTTTGGGTTGGAGTCGTTGGGATTTTTTGGTGTAGTAGGCTACTTTGATGTGGTGACCCTACTCATCAGCACCGCACTACAAGGCTCTTCACCGTAGTGACATGTCCCCCACCATGGTGTTTGGTTTGTTCCACTCTAACTAGCCTGACAATTATATTTTACATATCTAAGATGAAACACAATTATTAAGAAAAAACATAGAAAAATAAAGATGTGCTACATTATACAAAAGTAAAGATGGATATCGAGATCGTATCCGGCATAAATCCACATTAAACAAAGCGTATAAAAGCAAACATATACCACATTATATGTAACTGTATGTGCTCTTCTCCAAAATCAAAACAAATTAAATGATAAAACAAACTAAAAGCTCCAACAAGCTCCAACTAAGATACTAACCCAAAAAAAAGTTGCATATTTGTTTGCTAATCAATTCCCATAGTATAAAACAATTTCGATTGTAGTTGGTCCAGGTTTTATTTAGTGGCGAAAATAAATTTTTGGGAATGAGTATATAATTTATAATTGACCATAATTTTTGTTTTATGATGTGAATATTACATAATTTGTAAAGTTTGTTAAAACTTAGGTCAAAGTTGTATAATTTGTAATATATATATATATATATATATATATATATATATATATATATATATATATATATATATATATATATATATATATATATATATATATATATATAGGGGAGGTTCACTTGAGATTAAAAAAAAGTAGAGATCTTGAGTTTCAACCTCAGCCACATATTTCTCATTTGTCGCTCTAATGTTCTAGCGTACCGGCAGCAACAGCGTATACGTAATCATAAATGATTATATGGCAGAGAGGTATAATCATATAGGATTATACATATTTATATGTATATGTCTAATCATAAATGATTATACATATATGTCTATTCACAGATTGAGTAATCATAAATGATTATAACATTTGGCAGCAGAAGAGGTGATGGTGACAGAGGTGACGGTGGTATAAGTAACAAATATAATTGTGGTGGGGTTGACTGGTGTTAGAGATGGTGGTAGTGGTGGCGGTTATGGTGGTGGGGATGGTGGCGGAGGAGAAAAGAACGGGCGACACTGTATAATCATTTATTATTATACCAGGTATGTCGTGCAGGTACGCCGGCGGGTTAGAGCGGCAGATGTGAAATACGTGGTTGGGGTTGAATCTCAAGATTTCTATTTTATTTTTAATCTCAACGGAACCTACATACCTATATATATATATATATATATATATATATATATATATATATATATATATATATATATATATATATATATATATATATATAAAATAAGAAAATAATCTTCTCTTATTCTCTATTCTAATAAAAGAATAGTTTTATTCTCCTTTTGACATGTGTTATCATATTATGCCTCTTAATTAATGTATATTTTATTCTTTTTTTATCATGTGGCAACCTATTCTTCTAATTAATTCATGTCATTTTTTAACTTATTGATTCTCCATTTAAATTTCAAAATTTTCACTCTAATTATATTTAATAAATAACATTAGAATAAAAATTAAAATAAAAGTAATACAAATTATAAAATGATATAATGTACATATTTATTTAAATCAATGATTATAATTTTATATAATTAAAAAATCTCTTAATTAATAATTTATTTAAAATAAATGATTAATAATTTTGAATTTTTACTCTAAAAGTTTAATCAATTTTATAACCATAATTGTCACGAATTATAAAATAGCAATAATACCGTTTACAATTTCAAGTCAGTGTTTTTTTATCTTCATTTATGTGTCACTAAACTTATATTGATCCCGAGGGAATTACGCATACATTATGCCATTATGGGCTATGGAAGAATACTGGGGCACCCCAAACGTTGGGTTAATAAGCCTTCAAAAAATAGGAACAAGCCCAAATTTAATCTTTTGTAGCTGTTATTGAACTATAATACTGTAATATAATATATATACCTAAGGATAAATTACAGAAAATAGCAATCTATTTTGTTTTTTTTGTTGTAAACAGTGTATCTTAATTTTTATCCATAATAAGGTCATGTCTATGTTTTTAAAAATACAAACTACATTATTATTTTCTATAATTTACTACAGAAAATAGCAACATAATGAGGCAAAAAGAAAAAGAAAAAAAAATCAATGGAACTCTCATAAATTACAGAAAATAGCAATCCATTGCGTTGTACTTTTGAATTCTAAAATCAATTAGGGATGAGCTTATCTGTTCTGAAATAGTGTAGGCCTTTTGACTTTTGAGTCCTAAGTAAAGTCGTTCTTGAAAACAAGAGCTTAACGCTATTTTTTAAACCCTACGGACAAAATTGTACTAAATTTTTTAAAAATGGGCTAAATTTATTAATTTCAAGGAAAAAACATTTAACATAATTTTAGATTAAATCGTAATAAATAGGTTAGAACATGGTTGTTCAATTCCGTTCATGTTTATGTTTTGATTATAAAAAATGGTATAGAACGATTAAGATCTGTTGTTCATGTTTATGTTTTTGCCGTTTTCTTCAATATGTGAGTCGTTTCGAACCATCCACTCCGTCGATCGTTCCTGACTAGTCGTTCTTTACTTCTTGAAGCCCTCTTATAAGTTTTTTCTTTTTTTAACTGCTGAGTAATTTTTTAAAAGCACTTAATTTAATTTTCTTCCTATAGCCCATATATATAAACTCTCTTCTTTAATGGTTTCTTTTAAAGCCACATATCATATTAAAAAGTGTTTCTTACATGGGCCCATATAAATTTTCTTTTAGTGTTTTTCCTTTAAAACATTTTTTTATATCCATATAACATCGTGATTTTAATAGAGCCTATTGCTTGATTTTATTAAAGCCAAATATTAAACACTTTAATTGTGTTTTATTCAGCCATTAATACAGACCAATTAATCTATGGCTACCATCAAATACGATCCTCCACTTTTAGATCGTGGCACTCTTTTTTCATTTTGCAAGTGAAGATGCGAGAATTTAATGCATTAGATTCATTTGGAAATAAACCTGAAGCTACTTGGACTTCCGCTGAGATAAAGAAGGATCGTAAATCCCTCACACAAATCAGGTATTCAGGTTACATCTCCATAATAACATTCTTCAAGAAGTACTCAATGAAAAAACTGTAGCTATCGTTTGGTTAAAGCTCGAGTCAATATGCATGTCAAAAGATCTCACGAGTAAGATGCATTTAAAACAAAAGCTTTTTCTACATAAGCTTCAAGAGGGGGGTAATTTAGTTAACCACATTTTGATTTTAAAAAAATCGTATCTGATTTAGCGACTTTGGAAATTAAGTATGCTGAAGAAGACCTTGGTTTGATTCTTTTATGCTCTCTTCCGAGCTCCTACTCAAACACAAGAGATACAATTATTTATAGTTGCGACACCCTTACTTTACATGAAGTTTATCAAGCTTTGTATTGAATAGAAAAGATGAAAGAGATGGAATCTTCAAATAGGGCAAGTACTTCACAAGTTGAAGAGTTATCGGTAGGTCGTTCCAAAGATAGGGACTTTCATGGAAAGTAAGGTTGTTCCAAATCTCAAGGCAAAGACAAAGAAAAAAAACTGTAGGTATTGTCACAAAGATGGTCATGATATTTCAGAGTGTTACAAGTTGAAAAATAAAGAAAATAGAAACGGGGAAAAGGAAGATGAAGACAAATCGGCTATTTATGCTCGTGACAACAACAATTCTGGCTGTGAAGTTCTTGCAGTTATCACAGGGGTTGCCGATATTCATGACAAATTGATTCTTGAATCGAATTGCACATATCACATGTGCCCACATAAAGAATGGTTTTCCACTTTTGAACCCATTCTTAATGTTGGGTCCGTTCTTGGTTTTGACAATTCACAATGCAAAACTGAAGGAATCGACTCTGTTCGTATCAAGATGTTTGATGGTACTATTTGTAAATTGACCGATGTTCGTTACATCCCGAAGATGAAAAGAAACCTTATATCACTTAGTGTCTTCGACAACAAAAGTTTCAAATTTACAGGTAGAGATAGTATGCTAAAGATCTCAAAAGGTTCTTTAGTTGTTATTAAAGCCAACTATCACTACTTCTGCTACTCCCGTGACTCATAATAATCATGTACCTAATTCTCATGAAATATCAGCCCCAAAGGATCTAACAAATTCCAAAATCGATCAAAAACATGATTCTTCGGTTAATCCTGAAACTGCTTCCAATTTTAGTTTAGTTTTGTCTACTGCCTCTTCAAAAACTGACGCAGTTAAAATATGACATTGTCGATTACGCCATATGACCAAATTTGGATTGTCTGAACTAAATAAACGGAGTCTACTTGATGGTTTCAGCAAAGGCAAACTGGAATTTTGTGAACATTGCGTTTTCGGTAAATCTAAGCAGGTAAAGTTCAATATCGGCAAGCACACCACCAAAGGCATTTTAGATTACATACATTTTGATTTTTGGGGTCCTTCCTAACACAAATCTCTTGGTGGTGTGAGTTATATGTTGACGATAATCGATGACTACTCCCAAAAGGTATGGCTTTATTTTCTTAAAAACAAGTATGCCGCGTTTTCTGCCATTAAGAATGGAAGATTATGATTGAAAATCAAACCAAGAATAAAATTAAAAAGCTAAGCATTGATAATGGGATGGAATTTTGTTCAAAAGAGTTTGAATCATTTTGCAAATCCGAAGGTATTGTTCGTCACTACACCGTTCGATCCTTAACGCCGCAACAAAACGGTGTAGCTGAATGTATGAATCACGCCATTATTAGAAGACTCGTTGTATGCTATCTTAGGCATCTTTACATCATAGATTTTGAGCTGAAGCAGCCACCACGGCATGTTATTTTATCAATCTTCCACCCTCAATTCCATTGGACAAGAAGACTCTGATTGATGTTTTGGACCGATTTGCTTGCAGGCTACTTGGAGCTGCGAATTTTCGGGTGTGTTGCATATGCTCGCGTCGATAATGGTAAGCTGAATCCTAGATCAATTAAATGCATTTTTATTGGTTAAAAATCAGAAGTGAAAGGATACAAGCTTTGGAATTCTGATACAAGCAAAGTAATTAGAAGTTGAAATATTGTTTTCAACAAAAGTATGATGTATTACTCACACAACAACCGCGTCAATTATTAGCATGGTTCTTTGCCAAATATTTTAGACTCCTCCCAGGCTTCTCCCAATCATATTGATTCTCATGATAGTGCTCAAATTCAGGTGGAGCACACTATCGCTTCTGAAAATATCGAAAATCAAGACAATTCGCTCAACCCGGGTAACAATGTTTCATCAACTCCTTCAAGCTCTTCGTCCCCATCTTGTTCTATTGCAACCGATAGACATAGGAGGGTTATTATACCTCCTAATAGGTTCACTAATGTTTCTAATTTAGTAGCTTATTCTTTCTCGGTTGCCGATGAAATTAAAAATTATCAAGAGCCATCATCCGATATTGAAGTAATTTCTAATTCTGATTCTGACAAGTGGATGACTACAATGCAAGAAGAAATGGAATCTCTAGAAAAGAATCAAACTTGGGAACTTGTCAAATTACCCAAGGAAACGAATCCAAATGGGTGTACAAGAAAAATGAAGATTCCATATTTAAAGTCCGACTCGTTGCAAAAGGGTATAGCCAAATACCCAATATAGATTTTACTAATGTGTTTTCTCCCGTTGTCAAGCATCATTACATTCGTACTTTACTTAGCATTGTTGCAATGCATGATTTGGAGCTTCAACAACTTGATTTGAATACCGTTTTCTTACACGGTAACTTGGAAGAAAACATTACATGGATCAACCTGAAGGGTTTGCTATTCCCAGGAAAGAAGATTTGGTATGTCGGCTAAAGAAATCGCTTTATGGCTTAAAGGAATCACCCCGAAAACGGTATAAGAAGTTTGATAACTTCATGATGTCTCAAAACTTTAAAAGATCAGATTATGATTCATGTTTTTACCTAAAATTCGAAAAAGGGCATCCTCTCTACTTATTACTCTATGTTGATGATATGCATAAAGCTGTAAAAGACACATCTGCCATCACCAAACCGAAAAAACAACTTAGGCGGGAGTTTGAGATGAAATATTTGGGTGATGCAAAGAAGATACTTTTCATGGAAATTTAAAGGAATCGATCCATTGGAAAGTTATATTTAAGCCAAAGCAATTACATCAACAAAGTTCTACACCGATTCAACATGCAAAATGCCGGTAAGTTCACCGCTTGTCGGCCATTTCCAGCTTTCTTCTAGAATTTCTCCACAAACAAATGATGAAATTGATCAGATGCCAAAGTTTCCTTATTCAATTGTATTTGGATCATGAATGTATGCTATGATTTGTTCCCGCCTGACTTATCACATGTTTTGAGTGTTGTAACTCATTTTATGCTAATCCGGGAAAACAACATTGGAAAGTCGTTCAATAGATCTTGAGGTAACTTAAAGGTACTTCTAATGCCTATTTGGAGTTTAGGAAATCAACAGCTGGGTTATGCGGATACGTTGATTCAGATTATGGAGGCGATCTCAACAAAAGAAGATCGATCACGGTTTATGTTTTTACTATCGGTGATTATGCCATGAGTTGGAAAGCTACACTTCAATCTACCGTTGCTTTGTCTACTACGGAAGTTAAGTACATGGCTATTTCGGAAGTGTGTAAACAGGCTACTTGGCTTAAAGGGTTGTACGGTGAGCCATGTGGTGATTTCTCATGTACTACAATTTATTGCGACAGTCAAAGTGCAATATGCCTCACGAAGGATTCGATGTTCCACGAGTGAACAAAGCACATTGGCATACGAAACCATTACATCAGAAATGTGATAGCCCAAGGCGATATCAAGGTGATAAAAATTAACACCAAGCACAACCCGGTTGACATGATGATGAAGCCGGTTTCGACCGCCAAATTTGAACTTTGTTCAGATTTGGTTGGTATTTCAAATGAAGTCCTTAGGGGCTTTTGAACACTATATGTTTTTCATTTCACTTGATGATTGAAGGTTACGTTGTTGAAGTTCTGGTTTCCTCTCAAGGTGGAGATTATTGAATATGATCTGAATCAAAGCATGCATGAGATATTTTCTATTTGGTGACACATTCCGGAAACTGTCGCTAGAGAGTTTGGCAAGCTATCATATCTTCCTTATTTAGTAAGGTTGCCGTTTTTCTTGCTCTCAAAGTAGCATTCTATTAGGACTCTTATTAGTTCTTATATATAGGATAATAGATTGTATTTTCTAATTATCCTTTTCATTCCCGTTTTACACAAAGCACAAGCCATTGTAATCCCTTTAAACATTTGAGAAATATATAGTGTTCTTCCAAAGTGGTATTTCTTTCTTTTTTTTGGGTTTTCCACTATAAATGTGGTGTTCAATTCCATTCATGTTTATGTTTTGATTATAACATTATGAAGATCAATCTTCGATTGAATGCCTGGTTGTAAACCAGAAAAAAAAGTATTTTCGTCAGGCTAAGAGCATCCACAATGGGGAGTTTAATGGAAGAGTTGAATGAGGTGTCATGTTTACTTTTCATTCAATGGATACAACTCCACCATTGTGAAATGCCATCTTGGCACTCAATGGATTTGGAGTTCAATGGTTATTGAACTCTTCAATGGGAAAAATGAAAGTCTTTAAATCTTTAAATAAATATTTTTTTAATATGTTCCATTGAACTTGTAGAGTTTAATGCATTGTGAGATAAAAATGAATAGAGTTGTATGGAATAGTGAATGATGATGTGACACTCAATGTATTGTGGATGCCCTAATGAGGAAAGACCGATCACCTAGTTTGTAACTTTTTCAAACTCGCTTTGGTATGTGAAGACGGTGGTGGATTGTCATTCATCGGGTTTGTACATTAATATGTTTTTTTTGTTATCTTACTTAATAAATTACTTGCAATTTAAATAAATAATTTATTGTAAAATGCATACATTGTTACATTTTGTTACCATTTAGATTATATTATGTTATTTTTCATACTTTTTTTAAATTATTTGGTATACCCTAACACAAAATCATAAGTACGACAAAAACACCAAATGATTGAGTCATGTTCAAGAGGGCTAATATGGCTAAAACATTTTTTCTGTCGTATGATCTAAATGGAGCTTACAATAATTTAAATAGCAAACTAATCACTACTACTAACAAGGAATTATGAAATAATACCAAACATGAACCGTCTAAAATAAAAGGATAACAACCAACCAATCAGAAACCAACTACCAGGTAAAAGTGACCGTAAACAAACCATAAGAATAAGCATGTTTGGGAACAAAAAAGCAATTGTCTTTGTTGTACTAGAATCTAATGTAATCTTTTATGTAACATGTTCATTTTCTGTACTGCTTTGGCAAACATTTTGTTAGTTGGGGGCTAAAATTGCCAGACTTCAAAACCTTCGAGCATGAATATATTGGCAAAACATCCCTTTCACCCGACTTAGTGACCCAATTCCAATTTGTGGACTTAGTATCGATTTGGATAAGTCGACTTGATTTTTCTTTTATCAAATAATTATTCAAAATCTATGACTTGTTAGGTGAATTGCCAACGACTTTAAGCTTAGACTGGAATAAAACGACATTTTTGTGGTCCTTAAACGTTCGGTTTCATCCACCATTAATCGTGCTTGACAACAATGCCGTTCAAGAATTAATGAATCAACATGCCTAGTTTTGATATATATTACAATGTTAAGTAGAAGGTTGTATTCAAGATTTATTTCCAAATCACCACTAAACCTTTATACTTGAGTTAATCTCGTTCAAAACTCCATGATTTTAACGATTGACTTGTGGTTTAAAACCAGTTTATGAGCTCGTATATGTTCACAAAGTTAAGATGTAATCTAAATTTGAAGTACAAATAAGGGAAGGGTCTGGAGCTTGAAAAAAAAAAGTAAAAAATATAAGCTCTCAAAAGCTTTTAGTCAAACATGTCTTATGGTATCATTAACAAAAACTAGTTGGTAGATGGAAGCAGAAGTTTTAACTTTTACTTGTGTAAAAAATGTTCGGCAAAACCAATCATAATTTTTTGAAACGTGTAAGGCTACACGGTATATATGCATGCCATCGTGCGGTGGTGAGGGTATGGGCATTTCACTGCACCATAACATCATACCCTAGGTTTGGTGATGATGCAGTGAAAAATCGCATGGGGTTTATATATTTTCTCTCTCTCTCTCTCTCTCTCTCTCTCTCTCTCTCTCTCCAACAGCTACATCTTCAATAGAATCTTTTTTTAAACCAATGGTCAAAATATTTAAAAAAAAATAAATTGGAACGAGAGTATTATTATAAAAACTAGCAAGAAGTTAGAGAAAGAATTACATCAAAATTGTAGCAGACATAGGATTATGAAGCCAAGAATTCCAAACGATCTTGGCTTCCCTACATTTATAAGTAATCCAAAAAATGTCCTATACGCCACAAACTACCATCAATAAAACCACAAGCAGAAGAAATAGAAAAAGTGCCACGAGTGGCAATAACCCAACCCAATCTATTAGGGACTGACTGCAACTGGATATTCTGAATAATTGACAGTAAACCATCCAACTGCTCCTGCTCAACGCCACCTCTAGGATTACGTCTTAGTGTAGTCATTTCCCAACCCTTAAACATCTTATCACTAACATTGAGATGTCTAAAGGTATCCAAAGCATGGACTCTATGGAAAGTAGACTCGAGCAAATATTCACATATCCAAAGATCCTTCCAAAAAGATGTGTACCGACCATCCACGATCTTGATAGCACATAAATATTGAATATCGATACCTCTACCTTTGAGTTGGATGAACATACGAATAAATCTACTCCATGGACATGTACCAACTCTTCTTGTGAACAAGGATCTACACCCACCATCTAGATCATACAAGGATTTTATAATACAATCCCACAAAAAATCACGGCAATGATAAAATCTCCACCACCAACGTAACATCGTAGCTCTATTAAAGGAAAAAGGCTTCCTACTCCCAATCCTCCCTCCTTCTTAGTCGCTAAAACTACGTCATATCTAACCCAGTGCATATGTCTCCCATCCAGATCTGCACCCCAAAAAAATCTCACCCTCAAAGTCTCTAAAGAGGTAAGAACCAAAATATGAGTAAGGAAAACCAACATCAAGTAACTGCCTAACGACCCCAAAACAAACTTCACCAAAGTTAGTTTTCCTCCAATAGAAAGGCCTTTTGCCTTCTAACCCGAGATTCTAGTCTGAAACTGATCAAAAACAGAAGTCCAAGTAGAAACACAAGTCATTTTCTAACCCAACGGAACACCAAGATGAATAAACAGGAGCTCAGTCACATCACATCCAATCTTGTCAGCAACTCTAGAACCTGGGAAAAAGGAACACCCAATATAATTAATTTACTTTTTAGCAAATTAATTTTAACCCTAAAGCCATAAAAAAGCATCGGAGAATGCAAATGAGATGGTTCATATTCTTTAGATCCTAAGCTAAAACTAGCATGACATCTTATGCATAGAAAATATGAGAAATCTCAGTCCCTTTAATAAAAATTCCCCTAAACACATTATTCAAACGAGCCCTAATAAGAGAAACATGTAATCTATCCATGTATAAAATAAAAAGAAAATGAGAAAGATGGTCTCAGTGACTCAAACCACGATGAAACTAAAACTCATCAGTAGGCGATCAATTCACTAACATCGCAGCCCTAACATATGCCAATAATTCTTAAATAAAGCCACACCATCTGGTACCAAATCCCATGATATGCATGACCTCTAAAAGATAATCACATGATAAAGAATCATATGACTTCTAAAAGTCCACCTTAAAGAACAACAAAGAATTTTAGACGCCTTGCTCCAAGAAACCACTTCGTTAAGGAGGAATTGACCGTCTAGAACTTGCTTACCTTTAACAAAGGCATGTTCTCCAAGCTAACAAGACTTCCAATCACCTCCCCAATTTATTAGCTAAAAGTTCACCAGTAATTTTATATTGGCAACCAATGGTGCTAATAGGTCTAAAATCTTTCCTAGTATTCAGGTTGCTAAATTTTAGGATAATAGTAAAATAAAAGCATTACACCCCTTCAGAATAGAGGAATAGTGAAAAAAACTACATGACAAACGCCTCTACATCAACAACTACAAGAACCTAATGTCGTTTCAGGAACCCAAAGGTAAAACCATCGGGGCATGGGGCCTTTGTAGAACCATAATCCCAAAGTGTCTTTTTGATCTCCTCCCGAGTAAAAGGAGACTACAAAAAATCAATTTGCAAATCCAGAAATTGTTAGAGTGGCAAGCATCAATCGAGGGTCACCAACTGTAACATCCGAATCTTTGAGGTGGGAATTTTAGAGTAATTTCTTAGTTTTAGGAATGCTATGACATGGTAGAGGTATTACCACGATGTAGCATGGCCCACATGAGACATATATCTCATTGAGACGCCACAAAGTGACACTATTTTGGTCACGACGTGGACCATGCCATGGGAAAACCCAAACTTTTCGGGCTTAGGCCCTATATAAGGAAAGTGATAGCTAGGGTTTTCTCTATGCTCATCCTACATAACCCCCCAACACCTTGAAGCAAACACTAATCCCTTTTCCTCCATTTTTGAGCTCATTTTCATCTTCTAGGTGATTCTTGATGGAAGAAGAAGGTCCTTGTGGTGTAGAGAGCATCTTGGCAAGCTTAGAGATTTCATTTGAGCACCTACTTGACTTTTGTAAGTCATCAAGATTTAATCTTTTTGGGTATTTTGCTATGGATCTAGATTTGTTGCATGTTGCAAGAATAGCATAAGATACCAATTGAATACATGGGTAAGTAACTGGATGACTATGAGAACATTCTAATACTACTTAAGAAGAACTAAAAGAATGTATATGAGAAAATTAGTTTAGAATAAAATCTTCATGTAAAGAGCTACATACGATTTCGACTTCAATACTTATAGATATAATTATGAATTATAAACGGATTTTGACTTCGTTATTGAATAAAGAGTAAGTTTAATTAGAATATTGTAACGCCCGTAGACCCGAGCTAGTCAATTTAGAGATAATAGGGGTCGAAAATGATTTTTAGACAAAATATTATTTAGAATAAATAATCTTAACCAAGTTTTATAATATGTCTCAAGGCTTCCGTACATATAAAGAACATTGAAATCCGAATTATAACGAAGAAGTTATGGCCCGTCGAAGTTTTACGGCAAAACCGACATGGCACCGGGAGACGTAAATAGTGAATTTTTGATAAAGGACTTTTTAGCCTTATCGATCCAAATAAAAGTTGTAGTATATGTTAAACCGAGAACATACAAAAAAAGAACGCCCAAATCTGACTTCGTATGAGGAAGTTATTAATTTTCTAAGATTTAGCATAGCAGTGCACAACCCAAAACTTAAATTTTAGTTCGAGCAGTTTTTGGCCTATGCGACCTAAATGAGAATTGAAGATCTCATTAATAGGAACTCAACGGTAAAAAGACAGACGAAAACAGAGTCCGTATGTAGAAGTTATGAATTTCACGCGGACATTTAACAATATAATCTCCTTGTACTGTTAAATTTAAGATCGGTCGCGAATTAGCCGACGGAGTCAAAATGAAAGTTGTAGATCTTATTTTTACCTACGCGTGGATATAAAGAACGTAAAAAATGGAGGTCGTATGTGAAAGTTATGGATTTTAGAAGTCGGAAGTGTGTTGTGCGAAAATGGGTGATGTGGCACAATCTTGGCCATTGCTTTCTCCCCAAGTCTTGCCACTAGATGGTGACATGTGACACCAAGTTCATCTATTTTCACCCTATAAATAGAACCTCTCCCACCCTCATTCTATTCACATCTTTCCCATTCTTTCTTCTTTTTAGTCTCTCTTTAGAACCTCTCTCTAGCCCCGAAACCCCCCGAAAAGCCTAGGGAACCTCCCTAGCACGAGGCGGAAACCCTGGAGTGCTCGACGGCTCCGAGAAGAAGAGATATTCAGCTTGGGAACGCCGCACCAATCAAAGCCCGGTTTTCTATAAAACCCGTTGTAAGTGAGCTACGCCTACGCTATTTTTAATATAGTTTTTATTTAATTATGGTAACGTTATTAGGAACTTATAATAAGTACCTGGGCTATTATTATGAGTTATATAAGTATTGTTTAATGCTTATATAATAGTAATAATAACTAGACTATTAATTAGTCTCGACAAATAATAGACTAAACTCTAGTGGTAATAATACTAGGTTTCGTCGAAGGAAATTATCTTTAAGAAGCGAAGCGTTGTCTGAGTTCGGAATCACCACTTTTTCAGGTGAGTGCATAGTCCCTTTCATGAACATGATTTTAATACAAGTATCGATTGAAGTATTAAATATATGTTTATGTGCGAATTATTTGATGTTGCCTAAGATACTTGTTAAAGAACATACCTGATTATATATGCTGATTTAGGATAAAGAGTAAACCTAAATTAATTATGAGGAATATTGGGTAGTGTTTTCTTACGAATACGAGTGAATTATACTCAAAGAATAAAAACTTAGTATATGTCATTGACCCGGGAGCATGGATTAGACATAGTCATTGTCCCTAGTCCGAGAGTATGGATTAGGCATAATCATTCATCATTAATCTGAGAGTATGGATTAGCCATTCGTCCCTAGTCCGAGAGTATGGATTAGGTAAATTCGTTCATTTCTGATTCGGGAGTATGGATTAGGTAAAACGGCTAATCTTAGGTCCGAGAGTATGGATAGTCTCATTGTGAGGATCGACGGGGTGGGATAAGAGTTGTTTATATATATGGTGAAATTGTATATTTTGTGAGTTTTAAACTATATATATGGTATGACATTGTGGGATTGAAATCCCTATGTACTCACCAGGTTTCCCAACCTGACCCACTCAGTTTATTTATATCACAGCTGTTGATATGAAGTCACATTACACTGAGAGATTAAGGAGATATAAATCACTAGTGATAATGAATGTAAATTATGTTTATGCTTATGTTTCTGTATTGATGATGACATCCCAAATGTTTTAAAATAAATAAAAATACTTTTCTTCGGAAGTGCTTTGATAACGTATTTATCATGTTTTACTGGGAACGAATTTCGCAACATTTTTATTAAAAGAGATACTCTGATTTTTATAAAGCATAAACAAAATCGGTCTTTTCTGGCCGTGAAAATGGGTATGTCACAAATATGGTCTAAGAAGAACATAATGACACAATATTCTACAAAAATTAGAATGCACTACTACTTTAGAGTTTGAAATCAAATATGATTGGATGAATGAGTTCATTGACAAACTATGTTGATTTCTGCCATTCAAGGATCACATAGAAATCTTTGTGACTTCTAGAGTATACTTAATGAAGCTAAGAGACTCTATATCAAGAAAGAACACCAATCATATTCTACAAGATATTTAACTATACTTACATTAGATTCAAATATATAGATGATAATATTCACAAAATTTAAACAAATTAAATTTAGTCATACCCATTAATAAAGTCTTTCTTTTAAACTAAGTATGAATGGTCACACTTCACCTTTAAGACTTTATTATTCTAGAAATTGGATTTTGATTTGGATTTAGTATTTTGATATTGGAGCATTGTAACAACTATTGCATAATGTTTTGATATACTAGGATATGACCATCACATTAATACTTGTTGTGTTCTATATTAACATGTTTAATCCATAAATAATCTTATTATTCTAAAAGTTCATAGTTGGTTATATTTGTGGGAGCAATTATAAAGTAAGACTAATATGAATTGGATTGGTTGACTATCACTGGATGAAAGTATGCAAGTGGTTGTAACCAAGATTTATAGGTACTTGTCATAGAACTGGTATTGAACTGACCCACATCAAGATCACCTCATGGATCGTTGTTATGAGTGATACTTAATTAAAAGGTACTATCTTTGTTTCCTTAACACTTGAGATACTTAGTGGGACGTAAGTATAGGGAGTGTTATGCTTAGATATGTTGATCCTTAACCACATAATTATAAAAGCCATTTTCAGGTATGGTGTTAACTATGCAAGAGGCTTATGTAGTCAAGATATGATTTCTTCCTCCTATGTGTTGAGAGTTAGAAATATAAGGCGCCTTACCAAAAGTTAAACACCAGATGAGATTGATTGCGATTCGTATCTCATGTTCAACATGATGTTTGTGACAAAGGGATAACTGGTAACTTACCTTATACACCAATTGAAACTTTAAGCTTATAGGGAATTGGATGTTGATAAAATGGCACAAAGTTGTATGTTGTTAGGGGAGATGAAATGGTGTTATACGTTCACCATTGTCTATATTAATCTAACATGATGGTTCTAGAATTGCTTCGTTTGCTTAATTATTGAACAATTATAATTCACCCATTCCACCTTTATTTAATTTCAATTAATCCCAAATTAATTCCAGATTAATTCCGATTAATAATTAATTAATTCTAGTTGATTTCTCATTAATTTATTAATCATATAAATTAAAAAATCAATTATTTTAACAATTGATCTCATAATAATTTATTAATCACATAACAATTAATAAACCAACAGTCTTTTTCCAATTAATATATTAATCATATAATATTTTAACAAATTATTTCCTCATAATTTCCAGTTAGTTTATTAATCATATAATAATCTAATACATCATCATCTCTATAAATGTCATTTGAATCAAGTTCTAGTTATGAGGGAAACCTAAAAAGAACTTTGCTTCTAATTACAAGATTATACCAATTTAGTTCCTGGCTTAGACACCTTAATCCAACAGTATTCCACTTGGAAAAGTTTGTAACTATAATTTCAAGTATAGACCTTGAACTAAACAGCAAAGAGTGTTTTCCAAAGCTAATTTTGAACTCTGATTCAAATCAAACGTTGGCCTTAAGATAAGTGATCAACTATTCTTTCGTTTTGCAAGATATCATATAAACTAAGTCATGCATTAAATGATCAACATCATGTTCATTTATTTGTTTCCCGATTTCCTGATTTGTGATCAATTTAGGCTACAAAATCAAATGCATCAATTTAGTCCGAACCAGACGCATGGTTATCATCGATTAACTCAAATCACTGAGGGGCCCACATATATCGCTTTTCCTTATTCATGCAAAACGAACGAATTACATTGACTATATAGTCATACAGCTTACATATCAAATCACACATGGAATAACCCTTTATCAAATCAAGTTTCGAGATGTTTTTGAGCAAACCAATGCACAACTGATTTGTAAACTATGAAACTATATATCTCTTCTTTAAGAATAGAATATATTATCGTCTTAGAATTACTTGTGATTAAAATCCATGAATCAACCTCTAAGCATGAGTTTATCCAATACTTAAAATATTTATTTTCAATGTACTCATGAATATTATAGCAAATTGCAATGTCTTAACCTCAATCAACAATCTACAATCAATTCATGACGATCTTTATTTGTTGCTTACTTCCAAAAGTTTAAATGATTGTGGAATTTTGAATAATATTTAAATTACTTAGGGAAGTAAAACATGCAAAGTGAAACACTACAATAAATTAATTAACTATAGCATCATGCTTATTGATTATAAATAAATCCATATTATTTAATCATAATAAAAATTACGAACTTATTCATTTTATAATGTTTCGAGTAATCAACTAACCACTTGAATTAGATAACATCAGCCCTGCCATGTCATGAACATGCATACTATGCCTCTCAATGCCCTTCCTTTATGAACAAATCAACCGGACATTACTCAATGATACTCATTTCACAATTCCAAATTCTTCTTCTTATTTAAGATGTAGTGGAATTTGATCTTTACATGCATTGTCCTTTTGTGATGTCGAGGTTCTAAAGTCACAAAGACTGAGCCTTCGATATTACATAATGTTCCACTGGAACTTGTCACTAGAAACAATTCCATAGTTATGATGTCTCAAATTCAAGGTACACTCCTTGAACACTTCTTTGCATTAAAGTTTCCAACTCACTTGTAGATTTTACAAACATATCCTATTATGGAAACATTTCCATATTTCTATATGGCCATCAATTTTGACCAAGAGTCATCTCAATTCATAATGTGTCACTATAGTCCTCAAATAATGTCATACGTCCAACTATCCACAAGTAACCAGTCTTTGGTAAACCTCATAATGTTCTTGACAGTTGTTTAAACAATTTCAGTCACATGCAATTCTAATCCTTTTCACACAAGGCTAAAAGCATTTGAAAAATAGAATAATCAAATATTATAGCATATGTAATCGATCCTATATCTGAAGCATATGGGACTCAACTCATTATTATAAGGGTCTAATATTTGTATAATTATTTGCTATAATATTTCCATAAATCTTTTGATTTGTAACGAAGTATAAACACCCTCTCCCTTATGTCAATTATAGCAAAAAAAAAAATTTGAACTTTCCAATTTTCAAAAACAGAGGCGTTGTTCCCTATGAACAATATTGTCAACATACAATACCAGCATAACAATTATGCTCCTGCTAGCTTTAACATGTACCCAGAAATCAACTGGACTTCTAGAAATCAATACCCTTTGACTTTATCATGGAATTGCAGTTTCCTATTTTGTAATGCTTCGTCAAGCCTATAATTAGACTTATTAAGCTTATGCACTATATCTGGATAGTGTATATGTTCAAACTCTTTCAAGACGTGATCAATATATCTCCTCACAATTCAAACAATTCCTTTCCATTCCTCACAATTCGAAATATGAAGAGGGATGTCGTAATCATATTGTGAATTTGAGAATGCAATTAATACAAACAATATTTGTATTGATCTTTATTAGATCTTTAAAATTTACTATAAAAAGTATTTCATCAAAACCATTTTCATGAAGTAGAGTGAAACCCTTTTGTCACCTAGATTCGAAGGGGCATATATTCCTATCCATGTAGAATTCTCATTTTCAACCTACGGTTATAAGACAAGGTTTAGGACAAACCAAAATCACATTTAGATCTCCTTCATGGACTGAACTTTGCTTAATCTAAATTTCTTGCCTTATGGAAGCTTAAAAGGCCCACCAGTGCTTCCATGTTGTTAGCAGCTCGCCCATATTGATCAGTGTACTTTCACTAACTAACGTGCTTAGCCTTTTGTAGTTAAATGAAGAACATAGGACTCTTAGGCGTTGCCAAATCAAGTGGAAGTGCACAAAAATTAGAATGTGTCAATAAACACAATAGGTTATCAACCTCAAGTCCCATACTAGTGATATCTAAAAGGATCATTGTCACTTGACTCTTGAAACTTTCAAGATCAATATGACTCCCATTGACTTCTTGACAAATAATTTTCTCTAAAGAAACATTCCTTGATGAGATAAAACCAATATTCAAAAGTTTGTGCGAATTTCTGAAAAAGAAAACACTTTATAAAATAGGTCTCAGTTTATATTTGTTTCCCAATCAACGAAAACATCACAACTCCAATTCTAAATGCACTAGAGTAAGAAAACATTATTACTCCATATATTACGAAGTGTTATCATCCTTCTTAGTTTGGAATGAGTTTCAAGATAAGATTCATAGTTACTAGAGCATGGCTCTAAAACTATATTTGGAATGAAGCACGACCCATCTATGATTGAACCATTTCCAACAATGTTCAATTCCTATTCTTAGTCATACAATTGAAATAAGATGTTCTTGGAGGATTAATTGTGATACAATTCCACAATTACTAAGATGATCATAATATATGACACTAAAGCACTCTCTTTTCTTTTCTTAGTGAAGAATCTTTTATCCTTTTGCCTAATAGATTCTTCCATTCATTCTACTACTCTTTGAATATTTTCAAAGTATCAGAATTATGTTTAATCTTATAAACATAATCATATTTACTAAATGATTAGTAAATCATGAAGAATAGAGTTATTGTCCCATGTGGTGGATATGAAGATTCCATGTACTAGATCCATTAATCTTTCACTTGCCTCACATAAATATGTGAACAATGAATTAAGTATTGATTTTCTGATGAACAAGATTCTCATATATTATACAACTCGAATTGTATGAAACCAAGTATCTGTCTAGTTAGTGATAAGATTTCTTTTCACTTGGTTAATTATGACAACACCACAAGTGATATTATAAGAATCAAATCCATTATTAATATTGTTATTATTAGAAACATAACCAACACTTTCATTAATGATATTTCAAGGAAATAAGATAAGGTAACTATGTATACCAAAACTTCGCTTTATTGTTAAAAAGAAAATTGGAACTTGTCCATACAATGCATAAATTGAAAATTTTTATTTCCAGACATCTCCGAAGAGTAATAGAAATCTATTAAATTATCCTAACTCGCTAGTAGTAGCTCCAAATTCTGACCATCGAACCATGCGACAAAAGTCCATTTCTCACGATCAAATTTAGCTCACTCTGCTTAAGCTTCCTTCTTTCTCTTAGATTTTGCAATACCATCAAAATGTGATCATCACATTATGTATTAAGAGTCTAAGAATAAGAATTTATGGAGTTCGATAATGGATGTACCTGAAGTAGAGTCACACAACTTGACTTTACTATCTTTAAGATCTTTCAGGTATTTCGGGCAACTTCGCTTCCAATGTCCCTTCAATTGGTAGTAGAAACAAGTGGACTCTTTAGGTTTTAACACATGGAACGATCATGGAACAAGCCTTTCTCTTTACCATACAATCAAACACTTTGATCTTGGACGATCCCTTTTTATTGGGAAGAGAAATCTTTTCTGGAGCACCTATGTTACCAATGCCAATGTCCATGAAACCTAGGAATTAGACCATATAAGCATTTCTGCTTCAACAACCATCAACATATAGGTCAGATGAATTAGGGTCACATCAAGATTCATCATATCAAAGTTCTTAACAAACTGGCCTTATGACTCAGAAAGAGAAAGAAGAACCAAATCATTGGCTTGCACCTTTGTGAATACGATACCCATTCTCTCTAATTTGTCAATGTACGATTTCATTTTCAGAATATGTTCACACACATAATTTCTATCTTCATATTTTCATGCCAATAGGGATTGAGTAGTTTCATATCTTTCAAGTTGTAACATTGGGAGGGTCATAAGAGGAAGGGATGGAGGAGTTGAAGGAGGACGACGTTCAATTCCATCATTTCCTAAGGAAGGGAAAACAATTCCACCTTGACTCGCATGTGGAAGACCATCTCCAGAAGATTAAGGAAAACCATTTCCAGAAAAATAAGGAAGACCATTTCTATCTTCATAAGACATCTAAAGTTTGGGAAAAGAGAGAATTCAAGTTAGTTGATTTTAATCCTTAATTATTAACCTAAAATTTAAATTAAGTCTAGGATCCATATTTTTATTTCATAATATGAAGAGGCATGTCGTAGTTATATCACAAAACTATTTTAGGTAAGTGGAACATTTCACCAATTTGAATCACATGAAACTCCTAGATCTTTTGAGATTCATTGAATCTTATCAATGGCATGTTTAATCTTGATTATGATCTTACCAATTATGATTGGGATGCCAAGGATCACAATTAAGATGTGAATAACAATGCAAACCTGGCTAAACACCGTCGATCAATTTATAATCTCCCATTGATGTGTCGGTTAACCACACAAACTCCATCAATAATTATAAACACGAGTTGTTTCATCGTTTCATCTTTATAGTCCAAAATTAGAATGTCGGTTAAACACACACGCTCCACTGACGACTCATAAAGAAACAATGTGTAACATCCCGAACTTCGCAGGTACATTTCGAATCCCTTCTCTTTTATTAACTGTCATTAGTAGTCCCTAGGGTTGTTTGAGTTGGGCCATGACAACTATAAGTACTAAAGTCGCAACTTTAAGTCGGGAGGGAGTACGATGAGCGTACATAAGGGTATGATGAGCGTACTAGGCACGCCCAAGTATGCTGGGCGTACACTCATGTATGTTGGGCGTACTCATGTCAGGAGAAAACCCTAATATTTAGGGTATGGGGACTATATAAACACCCTTATAGATCATTTCCTTTGATTATCCTCAGCCTTCACTGCCTACATTCATTCTCCCCAAACCCTAGTTCTTCCTTTGTGTGTTTAAGCTTATTTGGTGTGTTTTTGAGTGCTTCAAGAGGAAGGTATTGCTTCAAAGTGTTGGAGAAGAGGATCAAGTTTGTAGATCTAAAGTTAGTTTGTGCTCAAGAAGCTCCAAAAGGTATAAAGTTCCACACTTTATACAAATATGCTTAGATCTCACCATTTTACTTTATTAGAAGCATTCCTTGTCCCAAAGCCATAAATTGGTGCATGTTGTGTAGTGGACGAAAAGAGTTGTCCTTCCAGGCTCTTGAAGGGACCTTAAGTGATAAAAACAAGGTCCCATTAGTTGTAGGTGTCCCTTGAAAAGAGAAATAAGGTCTTAATGGATTAAGACCGAGAATTTAGAACTTTATGGACGTCCAAAGTGATAAATTTCAAGACTTTATGAGTCCTATGCACATTTGGTCATTGGATCTGGAGTTTGGGCTTAAGTGCTTAAGCCATTAAGCACTTATTAGGGTTTTGATGAAACCCTGCGTACGCCCAGCGTATGAGTCAATGACCCCGTTTTCCAATCAACACGAGGCTCGTGTACACCCCGCGTAGCCTTGGGGTACACCCAGCATACTCCTTCTATGGACTTTTGGTAATTTGGGCTTTGGGTTTGGTTGGGCTAGTAAGGTTTGGGCCTTTGCTGGACTTGGTAAATAAGATGTTTTGGTCCATTTAGTGGTAGTGGATCATGGGGTTAGGCCCAATAAGGAGGTTGGGCCCAATTTGGTAAATTGGGCCAATAGTGGACTTATGTGTATGGACTTTCAAGTTAGGGAATTGGTGTGGGACCTTGGCCCAACAAAAGGGAATGGACTTAATGAGTTATGAGGACACATAGTCGAGGGAGTAACTCCGAGTATTAACCTAGTATTTAATATTATTATTATGTGACGGTTCGGGATTCCCGGTGAGGTAGTAGTCAAAGATTTGTAGTATCTCAGCACTACTTGCAAGGTGAGTTAACTTATTATACTAAGGGGTCTAAGGCTCCAAGCCCGGCCCATTGGATATGTTATCCTAGAAGTGTTAGATGTTGAGTATGAGTTAGTGTTGCATGCTAGTGGTTATGCCAGTTAGGTAGGTCTGTAGGACTACCTGTGTTGTTATATGATTATCTGCATGCTTAGTAGTTATGTTATATATCGATATATTATGTGGGGTCGGTTGAGGTGACACTGCTTCGTGCGGTAACCAACAAACCCGGGAGCGTTCCAGATACGAGCTGAGGGCCAGGCGGGGCATGCCAGACTCGTACTGTGGGCTCGGGAGCATTCTAGATACAAGCTGAGGGAGACTCGTACTGTGGACTCGATGGAAATTCGGATGTGAGCTGTGGGCCCGAATGGCAATCCAGACTCACACTGTGGACCCAGGGGTAATCCAGTTTGTAAAGCTGTAGACCCTGCACATGCTGGTATTTGTATATGTATTATGTGCAGTGTATCGGTATTTTGGGGAACTCACTAAGCCTCAAGCTTAAAGTTTCAGTTTATTGTTTCAGGTACATCAGGGGATTGCGGCAAGGCGAGGGCGTGATCGTATAGCTCCTCATATTTATGTTTATGTTTCTGGGATACTCTGATATTATACATTTTGAAAACAATTTTTGTAATAACTAATGGTTTTTGGATTGTTTGAAAAGTTTTAAATAGGCTTGAATTTTTGGGTGTTACAAGTTGGTATCAGAGCCTTGGTTTGAGTAATTTGGAGGAACACTCGTGTAACTCCAGTCTCAAATCAAGGAAAGGATTTTCAAAATGATTTTTTCAAAAGGTTTTCAAAATAAGCAAAGGAGGATGCAAGGTGTACGATCAGCCTGAGCCAGTAAGTAGATCCCAAAATACCCTACGGTTATGTGATTACATGATATGTTAGAATAGCATGCTAGTACTAGGCTAGGGATCTCAGGAATTACATGATAGAATTACCCGATTACATGATGCCTGCTAGCCTAGGGTTTTCTCTATATGGATTGACATCATTACTATAGTTGCTTGTGTATACATCACAGTTGTATATAATTAAGATCTTATATCCTAAGAATGTTTGATTTAGCCTTATGTTCTGTTCTTATTAATTGGGGCATAGGGTAGGATTGGATATTCGAAATTCTATAGGGTCCAGCGTTATGTATGGCTAACATACATTAGTGCTACAAGGTTGGTAGAAATTTAATAGATGGGTGGGTTGTGCAAGGCCGGAGGGTCAGTTATGAGATATTTAGCATTCCTCTAGGAGCAAGGATTGAGCGCTATATATATATATATATATATATATATATATATATATATATATATATATATATATATATATATATATGGTAAGGTTGTTGTGGTGATACTTGAGACAAATATGGGTAGGTGTGGAAGGTAGCATGGGCCCGTACTACTGAAAGCACAGGACCCATACGCGTAGCAAGAAATTCACAACCCCTAGGGTTTGTCGGGAGTTGATTCCCAGTTCTTTTTGGGTGTTACAAGTTGGTATCAAAGTGAAGGTCGAATATCAAAAACCCTCAGGTCTGCTCCAACGGCCCGAAATACCTGAGTGGAAATTGGAGATGATTACTATGGATTTCATTACCAAATTACCCAAATCTCCGAGTGGGTACGATACCATTTGGTTAATTTTCGATCGATTGACAAACTCCGCTCACTTCCTACCGATCAAAGAAACGTTCAAAATGGAAAGACTCACG
This sequence comes from Lactuca serriola, assembly GCF_051521515.1. NCBI lineage: Eukaryota > Viridiplantae > Streptophyta > Magnoliopsida > Asterales > Asteraceae > Lactuca > Lactuca serriola. Next base: position 88,205,564 of record NC_136415.1, read on the forward strand.
TGAATCTACATTCAGGAAATAGTTCGACTGCACGGTGTGCCTGTGTCCATTATCTCCGATTGAGATAGCAGTTTTACCTCAAGATTTTGGCAGTCCCTACAGAAGGCTCTTGGAACTAAGTTAGACATGAGCGCGGCTTATCATCCTCAGATAGATGGGCAGAGTGAGAGAACTATCCATACCTTGGAAGACATATTGAGAGCATGTGTCATTGATTTCGGAAAGTCGTGGGACACTCATTTACCTTTGGTCGAGTTCTCATATAACAACAGTTACCACACCAGTATCAAGGCTGCCCCGATCGAAGCCCTCTATGGTCGAAAGTGCAGATCCCCTCTATGCTGGGCCGAGGTAGGGGACACGAAGCTAGCCAAGGTTTGAGTTCCCGATAGTGCTCTCACTGGCCCTGAAATCATCCGTGAAACCACCAAAAAGATCATCGAAATCCGAGATCGATTGAAAGCCTCTAGAGACAGACAAAAGAGCTATGCCGATAAACGATGAAAACCCTTGGAATTCCAGGTTGGAGATCGTGTCCTGTTGAAGGTCTCGCCCTGGAAAGGCATGATACGCTTTGGGAAGCGCAGGAAATTAAACCCAAGGTACATCGTACCTTTTGAGATCCTCGCTAGGATCGGTCCAGTAGCCTACAAACTCCGATTACCTCATGAACTTAGCAACATCCATCCTGTATTCCACGTCTCTAATCTTAAGAAGTGCCTATACGATGAAACCCTTGTGATCCCTCTTGATGAGATCGAAATCAACGAAAATCTGAACTTCATGGAAGAACCAATTAAAATCATGGATCGAGAGATCGAACGAACAAAGCAAAGCCGCATCTCGATAGTGAATATTCGCTGGAACGCCAAACGAGGACCCGAATTCACTTGGGAGCGTGAAGATTCAATGAAACAAAAATATCCGCATCTCTTTCCAAATCCATGATTTGTATCTTAATTCTAAATTTAGGGACAAAATTTCCTCTAACGGGGGGATGATGTGACAACCTGAAATTTATTCCGTCACTGTAACCCACATCCGTTAATAAAATTTATTTTTATTAAAGTTTTTCCGATAAATTTTCAGTTAAGTAAATCAATTAAGATTTTTGTTGCATTTTCATATGCGTCAGAGAGCAATAAAATCACACGAAATACCCTCAATTTCCCTTGGAAAGTTTTTAGTTCATGACCAAGTCGGGTTACGACCATTTAATCAGGTACAACCATAAACTCCGTTTGATGTCGGGATTGGGTGGATCCCCACCTTGTCGTAAACTCAACCCTATATAAGGGTTGAGTGGTCTTCATTTGAACCCTTTTCACAATCTAGGAACTTTCTCTCTCTATAAATCGGGTTTTGATCGAAAAACGCCCCTTTCAAGCTTCACAACAGTAAGTAAACCCTCCTAGCTTATTGTTTTGCTTAGTATACTTGCAAATTCGTGGTTTAACCACCCAAAAACCCCAAGAACATGGGTTTACGGTTTGGGAACATCCCAAAACCGTAAACACCCTAAAAGGGGGTTTTGATGCCCCAAAACCCTTCCAATGCTTGGCTAATGACCTAGAAACTTGCATGAATGATCTTAGAACCGCAAGACATGAAAAGAGAGGAGTAAACATGAGTTTACGGTTGGGGATTATCCTAAAACCGTAAACACCTTTTTAGGGTGTTAAAGTGCCCTTAAACACCTTCTATGACTTGAATGAGTGGTTAGAACCTTGCAAGCTTACCCTAGAAGCACCAAACCATGAAAGAAAGTGACAAACATGATTTACGACCGTAAATGCATGTGTTTACGATAGTAAACTCCAAATTAAGGCCATTTCAAGCTCCAATCACTTCCTAAGCCTTTGATTCAACCCTAGGACCTTTCCTTGTGAAGCATGAGACCTTGGAACACCCAAATGCACCATTCCCATGAGTTTACGGTTGTAAACTCATGGGGGATATAGTCTTGAAACCGTAAACACCCCTAAGGCCACCACTTGAAGAGTAAACTCCATAATGAGGCCATACACTCCTTAGATGCAACCCGTATCACCCTTAACACTTGGAATAAAGTGTTTTCATGCATTAGAGTGTATTTACTTACTTAATTAGTGATTAAATACCTAATTAGATACAATTATGTATCGCTTCATGTCACATAGGATCCTCGCGTGTGTTCAAGTCCTCGATTGACACCTAGCATCCTACCCGACACATCCATTCATTCCACTCACTGCAGGTGAGTTCATACCCCTACACTTTTCCGAGGTTTTCATGTTTTCAGGGGGGAATACAAGCAAAAATCATAAAGGATTTCGTAATTTAAAAACTGATGTAATTATAACGATTTTCTATCAAACTTTTAGATACCTTTATCCCTTTTGTAATATGTGGAGCATAAGGGATGATTTTCTATCAAACTTTTAGATACCTTTATCATAACTTAGTAATAATGGTTTTCACTATTTACTGCATTCTTTATCAATGAAACTGAAGTATTTTCACAAGATTTAATAACCAGTTTTTCCTTACAAAACATGTTTATGAACTCACCAGCTTTATGCTGATATTTATATAACTGCTTGTATTCTCAGGATCACGTTAGACAGGTATCTCGCGTACTTTTGGAGAAGACGGAGCATAGAAGTCTCGTCTTTACTTTTCTTTATACTGATGTACTTAATATATGTATAATCTTCACTTTCAACCAAATGTAAATATTCTTATGTAATGTAATGGTTGTGTGTACCATGCTTACTATGTACAATGGTTGTGATACTATGCATGACGTCCTCCGCCCCAGAATGTTTCCGCCGTCGGTTTCGGGGTGTGACAACTCTGGATCAGGATCAGGATACGGAGGCCAGGTGGGGCCAACAGCACCTGAGCCTGTGGTGCAGATGGATACAGAGGAGTTAGATGCTAGGATTCGAGAGATCCTACATGATAAGGTTCCTGCTATGTTCCGGGCGCAACTACCGGAGATGTTTGGGTCTATTAAGACCGCTATGGTTGAGTACTTTAACGAGTGTTAAGCAGCCCTTGTAGAGACAGTTGCCACTGCAGTTGCATCGGTTGTAACAGCGGCATGAAGAAGTAGAGCTAGTTGGGGCTTCCAGTACTGGGACTTCGATAACACGAAGCCCCCGACCTTCGATGGTACCTAGGACCTGATTAGAGCTATGAGGTGGTTATCCGACGTGGAGGGCTGTTTCTTCATGTGTTCATGTCCTACTGACCAGAAGGTCAGATGTGCCCTGAACATGCTGAGGCTCGGGCCCAAGGACTGGTGGAGATTGACGACAGGGTCGTACACTGATGATCAGAGAGCCACTGTTACTTGGGAGCAGTTCAGGGACATGTTCTGCGCTCGATACATTCCTCGGTTGAGCGGGAACGATTGGCTCAGGAGTTTTTGAGTTTGAGACAGGAGGGTGAGTCGGTGACAGAGATCACCTGGATGTTCACGGAGAGGGCGATGTTCTGCCTGGAGTTTGCATCGGAGCAGGCTCAGATGACACGTTATTTGAGCATGCTCAAGACTGAAATTCGTCAGTTTGTCAGCACACAGCGATGCGATACTCTACTGGAGTTACAGGAGGCCGCTAGGCGGCATGAGTTGGAGATTGAGCTGCAAATGAGGGAGTAGCGACAGGCCCGACACAGTCACAACCGGCGCCAAAGCGGTCTAAGACCGCTGATTCTAGGGTTGGGAGCCAGCAGAGCTGCACTTGTGGAAAGTGCGACAAGAGTCATTATGGGGTTTTTCGAGCTGGTACTGGGTGCCACAAGTGTGGCAAGGAGGGGCATTATGCGAAGGATTGTCGCCAACCCGCCACGGTTTTGAGTATGAGGTTGCGTTATCATTGTGATCAGGTTGGCCACATGAAGGCCAACTGTTCATTGCTTGCCGCTAAGCCGGCACCGTCTCCCGCTCCAGCTACTTAAGGATTGCAGATGGGAGGCCAGCTCAGGCAGAGCCTCCGAAGGCTCAGGGGCGTGCCTTCCAGCTTACAGTAGAGGAGGCCAGGGCAACACCAAATGTGGTTGCTGGTATGTTTCTATCCTTTATTTCATTTATTATATATGTTTTATGATTATCCGTTGTACCTGTGAATAGGTACGTTTTAGTGAATTCCTTGCCTGATTTGGTTTTATTTGACTCAGGGGCGAGTTGGTCTTTCATATCTCAGACATTTAGTAGGGAGTTTAGAGTGCCAGTGGGCGAGCTAGAGTGTCCGTTGCGACTCTCCATCGCCAACGAACACAGAGTTTTTGCTTCTTCGGTCTACCGAGGATGTGAGATGGAGATCTTCAGGGTGTCTTTCCCCAAAGATTTGATTCCGATTCCCATGGGGGAGGTGTGCGTGATTGTAGGGATGGATTGGCTTAGTCGATTTGGTACTATGATAGATTGTGAAGGCCAGCGGGTTGTAGTTCGAACCCCAAGTGGGGGAGAACTGATTGTTTATGGCGAGGGCACCAGGGTGGGTTCAGGGTTCTGTTCAGCTGCCCGAGCTCGGCAGTACATTCAGCACGGATGTGCGGGTTACCTAGCGTACATGGTAGATACGCGGACCAGAGAGCAGGTTTCAGTTTCATAGGTTCCGGTGGTCAGGGAGTTTGCTGATGTGTTCCCGGAGGAGTTACCCAGAGTATCTCCGGAGAGGCTGGTCGAGTTCAGGATCGACCTAGTGCCAGGTGCGGCCCCTATTGCTAAGGCACTGTACTGGTTGACACCACCAGAGATGCAAGAGTTGTCATCATAGCTGCAAGAGCTGCTGGGAAAGCAGTTCATTCGTCCAGGCAGTTCTCCATGGGGATCACCGATCCTCTTCGTCAGGAAGAAGGACAGTTCGCACCGGATGTGCATTGATTATAGGAAGTTGAACAATTTGAAGGTGAAGAACCGTTATCCACTTCCAAGGATAGATGATCTCTTTGATCAGTTGTAGGGGCATCTCTATTCTCCAAGATAGATTTGAGGTCGGGGTATCATCAGGTCCAGGTCAGAGAGGAGGACGTGGAGAAGACCGCGTTCCAGACTCGTTATGGTCATTACGAGTTTGTGATGATGGCGTTTGGGCTCACCAATGCGCCGACAGTATTTATGGGCCTGATGAATCGAGTCTGCAGACCGATGCTCGATCACTCGATCATCGTGTTTATAGATAATATATTGGTGTATTCTAAGTCTCGAGAGCAGCACGAGGAACATCTCAGGGAATTGTTGGGAGTTCCGAGACGAGTTTTTATATTCTAAGATCTCGAAGTGTGAGTTTTGGTTACGGGAGGTCCAGTTCCTCGAGCACCTCGTTAACCAGGATGAAATTTTGGTCGACCCGACCAAAATTGAGGCAATCATGCAGTGGGAGGTTTCGAAATCTCCCTCATATATCAGGAGTTTTCTGGGATTGGCAGGGTAGTACCAGAGATTCATACGGGATTTCTCCAAGATTGCAGTACCCATTACTCGTTTAACGAGGAAGGGGTGGATTTCTGGTGGGGCCCTGACCAGCAGAGGGCGTTTGAGACCCTCCGTCGGCGTTTGTGTGAGGCTCCAATTTTGACACTCCCGGAGGGAGTTGAGGATTTTGTGGTGTTCTGTGATGCATCCATCACAATTTTAGGGGCGGTCCTCATGCAGAGAGGATGAGTGATAGCCTACACATCGCGGCAGCTGAAGCCGCATGAGACGAGATACCCTACGCATGATTTAGAGCTGGGAGTGGTGGCGTTCGCTCTCAAGATATGGAGACATTACCTATATGGGGTCGGTTGTACCATTTACACGGATCACAAGAGTTTGAGACATATCATGGATCAGGCGAACCTGAAGATGAGGCCGCGTAGGTGGCTGGATGTAGTCAAGGACTATGATTGCGAGATCCTTTACCACCCTGGTAAAGCGAATGTGGTTGCGGATGCATTGAGCCGCAAGTCAGCTGGGTCTTCCACCCCAGCGATATGTATGAGGATAGTGATGGATTCTATGCTTGTGAGTCTGATCAGAGATGCTCAGGTCGAGGGCATGCGGCCAAAGAACTAGAAGCTGGAGAGGATCATGGGTGAAAACACCCGGTTTGTGCAGGATAGCTGGGATTTATTATCCCGATGCGGTCAGGTATGCGTTCCGATGTCTGGTGGGGTCAAAAAAACAGTCATGGAGGAGGCTCATAAGTCTCACTTCTCTATTCACCTGGGGGCCACCAAGATGTACCGGGATTTGAGTTTGAGCTAATAGTGGTCGTGCATGAAGCGAGAAATTGCTTGGTACGTCGAGAGGTGCTTGACATGTAGGATGGTCAAGGCCGAGCATCAGAGGCCGCATGGAAAGCTGCAGCCCCTGGAGATCCACATGTGGAAATGGGAACAGATCATGATGGATTTTATTACCAAGTTGTCGAGAATGACAAAGGGGTTTGATCCTATATGGGTCATTGTGGATCGATTGACCAAGAGTGCCCATTTCTTGGCCATACGAGAGAGTTCGTCGGTCGAGAAGTTGATCAATGTGTAGGTCCGCGAGATCGTGGCTTGCCATGGGGTTCCGGTCTCCATCATCTTCGACCGAGATGTTAGGTTTACCTCCCGTTTCTGGCAGAAGTTCCACGAGGAGCTGGGCACGCGGCTGCACTTTAGTACAACATTCCATCCGCAGACCGACGGTCAGAGCGAGCAGACCATACAGACCATCGAGGACATGTTGAGGGCTTGTGTTATTGACTTCGGTGGGAGCTGGGATTCCCACCTACTCCTTGTAGAGTTTGCTTACAACAACAAATACCATTCCGGCATTGGCGCTCCACCTTTCGAGCTGTTGTACGGGCAAAGATGTCGCACCCCGGTTTGTTGGGGAGAGGTTGGCCACAAAGTGATGGGACGGACATAAAGTCAATTACATTATGATGACAAAATAAACTGTTTGACGATTAATCGTCCCATCCTCAAAGTGTTGTTGGTTTTCCTGTTTCACTGATTTCTTGAGAATACAAGTAGTTTTGAAAAAGTGTCAACAATTAAGTTTGTGAGTTCATAACAGTTTTGTTTGAGGAAAAAACCGATTTCCTTGTAAAAGCGATAGAGTATGATTTCCAGAAAAACCAATATTTTCTTAGTTAAGTGTGGAATGAATGCTCCTATGTTATGCAATAATGAACTCTAGAAGAACCCATAGATTCCTTCTATGATCACTCAGCGTATATAAGTTACATATAATTTGAGTTATATGAACCGTTGAAGTCTAACAATTCTAGATGAGATGTAGTGTTAATAGAAATATGTTCCAAAGAAAATCCAATATTTTCCTTATAAAAGTTATGTAGTCCTAAATCCCATGACCGAAAATAAAAAAGTATTTTCCATACTTAAAGATATAAAAGTGATTTTAAATCGGCATAAAACCCTTTTTGATTTGAGAAAAATTCCGTAAACTTTATGTGTTATGAGTTGTCTTTAATCCTAAGACCGAAAGTGTACAAGTATTTTACTATACTTAAGGTAATTCATGTAAGTTTAAATCGACATAAACTCGTTTGATTTAGAAGTAAACCCCTTTTCAAGGTAAACATTTCCATGTAAACTTGAAAGATTGTTAACTACCTATGTGAGTCGCTATAACCATACTATGACGAGAAATAACCTACACAACGTTTTTAGACGTTAAGATACTATGACTCTTGTCACTCGTAGACCCGCAGGTCCCACTGTAGCTAGCAGCAAGGTGTGGGGTGTCAAACCCAATATAGATCTATACACAATTATCACACTCTTCCTACAAGAGACTCTGGTTATAACTTACAGGAATTGGGATCCCGTACTCGAACGTACGGAGAGAGAATTGCCTCACAACCTAAGTTAACTTGTTTACACATAGTTTGATATTAAAACCTCTTCCGTGGAGGAAGTAAAATCACCTTTTCTGAATAAATTAGTGATATGAAATCCTTAAACTATTACTATTATAATTTATCATGTAGGATACGAAAACCCATTTGTTTTGAGAGTAAAACCTTTTTCATGTAGTAAAATCCATAAACTATGCTTATTGAAGTTTATTATATGTGTTCGGAATGAATAAGTAAGCCTTATCATGAATGACTAAATTTCAGTTTATATTGTTAAACTAACAAGATAACACATTCAATATTTAGAACTTATGGTTATACACTTTGCTCAACATTTTACAAAGTGTTATGCAAGTTGTAAGCTGTTAACTAGTTTTTAACCTTTCAGCACTGTTTTAGAAAAATCATAAAAAAAATCATACGAAGTCAAAAAGTGAATCCGTAAATTCTGAGAGTTCATAAAATGTGTCTAGTTTATTCATAATTTTTATTATGATTTTTGGAAGTCTTTAACTTGTAATAAAATGTTCATATTCACAGACTGGTCCGAATTCGCTTCTGAAATGATAGGCTGTTTTGCAAAAATCACCATAAATTGTGGAAACATCTTATGGAGATGTACAAGTATTCATTTTAAAGTTATGAACCTGAACTATTTTCACCTAATACAATTTTGAAAACTAAAATGTTTAAGTTGACCAAAACAGTCTGTGATTGGAGTTAAACTTTTCAGAGGAAGGCTGTTAAATGTATTTAGTTATGTTCTTGGTGTTTTATCTTGTATCCCCCCCCCCCCCTTAAAACTTAAGAAAAACCTGAAATATTGGGGCATGAACTCACCTTGAGTGATTTCAGTAGATGGATGATGGAGAAAAGAAGTGTTCAACTCGAGGACACTTGGGAGATGCCTTGAAGATTTGAAGATCTAACACAAATGAGATGATGTTTATGTAAGGTATCTATGATTTGAGTATAAGGAACTGAAATAATCATAAGGAGGATAATATCACTTACCACAAATGAGAGAAAACTTGATGATCAGCCCTTAAATCTTGAATTTGAGTGAGAGAGAAGTGAGAGAGAAAGGTGTTTGTTCTTTGGGTGGAAATGAGAGAAAGGTGAGGGGAGATAAGATTTTTCAGCCTTTGGCCAAGAGTGTGGCTGGTCAAATGGTGGGGAAAGTACTCTTGAATGACCAGGTATGGTGGAAGGACAATGGTTGGTCATGGAATGGGCATGGAGGTGGTTGCTTGTGTCATACACTAAGGCAAAGTCAACACTCCACCACAAGATCTTACTTAATAGATTTTATTCTTAAATAAGGATTTCCTTAAAAATATGCTGAATTTATGAATATATGGGGACTTATATGTCGAAATATAAGTTTGGGTGAAAATCCCTCGTTAAAATAATTAAAAACGGGCTTAAAACGGAGTCGTGGTCGAAAACCGAGTGGAAAATGGGAAATCCGAAGTCAGGGCGAGGGTCCGGTCTCAGCAGTCTTATAACCGGAGTGATGTTATGGGTGGGTGTATTGGAACCGAGGGGAAGGGACTTTGGTCCGAGCAGGTACCGCAGGCGGACTCATCCGAAGGGACTGAAGGCGGGGTCAGGTGCGGTGCTCCAGTTGTGGGTGGGGTTCAGCGTTGCGGTCTTCAGCAGCCTCGGTCCTCAGTAGTTCCACTCCTTAGTCATTGCGGTCCGATGGTTACAGTTCCTTAAGGGGACTTCGGTTTTGGTCCTTGGGGCTTTGGCTCAAGGAAGGTTTGGTCCTTATAGAGGGACTTCGGTCCTAAAAGGCTATTTTCCAATGTATTTTCCCGTTTCGAATGGTTTTTCACCAAGTCAAGTGTCGGGATGCCCCAAAAGATTAAAATAAATCAAAAGAGGTTTTGAGAGAGATTTGGGAGAGATTTGACATATTTGGAGAGATTTGGGAGAGATTTCACATTCTTGGAGAGATTTCTCATACAGAGAGAGATTTGGGAGAGATTTCACATATTTGAAGAGATTTCTCATACAGAGAGAGATTTGGGAGCGATTTCACATTCTTGGACAGATTTGGGAGAGATTTTACATTCCTGGAGAGATTTCTCATACAGAGAGAGATTTAGGAGAGTTTGAGTGAAAGAGATTGAGAGAGACTTCTTTTGTGACCTTTTTGAGTGTTTGGCTCTATAATTCATCGTTCGTAAACCTCGTTAAGTCTTGTTATGATTGTTATATGCCCCCAAGGGTCAAGGAATAATGTTTTATCGAGTAGTTTCATCACTTGCCCTGATTAGGGTTTAGAATTTCCGAACACGTGAAACTCTAAGTGATACTTTGTATTAAGATTGCGAGTTGTTCAATAAGAAACATAATGGAAACCCTAATATACAAGGGTTAGATAAATTGACCGGTTTGACTTGTTGACTTTAGTTGACTTTGACTTGGCCAAAATTGACGGTTGTCACAAAGACAAATCAAAGCACCGCGTATCAGAAATTTGAACTTTGGTAAGAAAAGTCAATAGGTATTGATTTCTAGAAGTCCAGTTGATTTTTGAGTACATATCAAAGCTAGTGGGAGCATAATCGTTATGCTGGTAAGAACATAATTGTTATGCTTGTGGTACCATGATTATTATGTTAGGTGTTGCAAGTTAGCAATGCTATTTATAGGAAACAAAGTTCTAAATTTGCAAGGTCGCAGAATTTGGAAATTGTTTCGCTATAGTAAGAATTAAGGGAGAGGGCATCAATACTTCATTTCGAATCTCAAAGTTTAGATTTAAATTTTAATAGAAGTTAGTCATGAACGTATATGAATGTCATGTTGAAATGCTTCAACATAGGAAATTCTATATATGGAAATATTATAGCAAAAGACTGATCAAGTATCATGTCTTTATGTAAGACATTATGTATCGAATCCCATATGCTTCGGATATAGGATTGATCACATATGTTATAATACTCACTCGCTCTGATTTTCCAAATGCCTATGGCATTAAGAAGGAAAAAGGACCAGAACCGGATATCACTAAAATTATTAAACAACTGTTAAGTACAATCTAAGGTTTACCAAAGATTGGTTACTTGGGACAGTTGGAAGTATAAGTAATGGATGCACCATATTGATATTATTCTGAATAGATATAATTCTATTTAGAATAAATAGTCATATGGAAATTATGGAAATATTTCCATAATGGGAGTAGGATATTAAGAATCTATGTGTAAGTTAGAAACTTTTATGCAAGAAGGATGTTCAAGGAATGTACCTTGAATGTGTGACTTCATCTCCATGGAATTGTTCCGTAATAAATCTCCAGTGGAATGTTTTGTAATATCATTGGAAAAGTATTTGTGACTTTAGTACCTTGACATTACAAAAGGGTACAGTGCATGTAAGTTTAGACTCTAACAGATTCTAGTAGTGGTAAGAATTTTGTATTCTTACACTTATAATAAGGATTAGGGAATTGTGTAATGAGCATCATTGGAAATGTGTTCAATTGATCTACTTCACAAAGGAAGGAACATATATAAACATAGTGTGCATGATTGGAGAATGGGATGACTATTGTTTTAATTCAAGTATTTAGTTGATTGATCGAAACATTATACAATGATTAAGGTCTAATTAATATGATGATTAAATACCAAGGGTTTTATTTATATTCAAAATATTGATACCATACTGGATTAGGTTATTCTTGTGTTTCACTTCGCATGTTTTACTTCCCGAATAACTAGGTTATTCAAACATCCACAATCGGTCATACTTTGGAAGTAAGTATTGAATTAAGACTGTCATGAATCCATATGTAGATTATATAAGTGCTTAGACATAGCACAAGTTTGTTGCAATGTTCATGAGTACTCCTGAAATAGGATTTTAGTATTGGATTAAACCCATGCTCATTTGAATCACTTCATGAATTTTATCATGAGTGATTGTGAGACGATAATATCTTATATTCTTGAAACGGAGACATATAAGTTGTTGTTTACAAGTCGGTTTCGCATTGTTAATACATAAACGCATTGGTAACTTGATGTTATAAAACATATTGTTATCTGTAATTTGATGAGTAAATAGTACAAGTATATGAGTCAACGTTTATCCATTCCTTTTTCCCTAAAGGAATAAAAGCGATATATGTGAGCCCCTCGATGATTTAGTGATGACACCCTAAGCGCTTGGCCAAGTCTAGACTAAGTTGATGTGTTTAATTATAGTCTGTAGTCAGTCGTCATAAATCAGAAATCGGAAACCAACACATGGATCGAGAGAATGATTATAATCTATGTCTCATTCCATACGACATCTTGTAGAACGGAGGAATATTTGATCCCTTATCTAAGGGCATGTCATTGACCGGTTCAGAGTTCGACAGCAGCTTTTGGTAGCTAAAATTTGCTAGTCAATTTGGTAATTATACATGCAACTGTAGTTATTAGACTTATCCAAGTGGGAGACTGATGGATTAGGTGTCTAAGCTCATAACTATAATTGATATAAACTTGAATTCATGGTAGCAATGTCCTTTTGGGTTGCCTTCTGTGACATCCCCATTTTCACGGCTAGAAAAGACCGATTTGTTTATGCTTTGTTTTATAAAATCAGAGTAATCTTTTAAAGAAAACAGTTGCGGAATTTGTTCCCAAAACGAAATATGATAAAAATTATCAAAGCATTTCCTTAAAGAAATGTATTTTCATTATATAACAAAATCTCGGGATGTTATGTTCAATACAGACCAAAAGCATAAACAGAACAAAATAGACCTTACAACAGTTATTCATAACTACTGGCCTATAATCCAAAATCTCTTGTCAAGTCCACCAACTTATACTCTTGTGCCATTACCTGTAATGCAAAGAAAACTGAGTGGGTCAGGCTTGGGAGCCTGGTGAGCATATAGGGTTTTCAACCCATAATAATTTAATTATTATATTCAACCATTAAACAATCAACTCAATTACTCATCCCTATTATCTTTCTTAGGATTTTACCCTAGGAATTCAACTACCCGTCATTCATTCATTCCTAAGGATTGACCTAAGGAATTAGCACAACTTCCAATGCTACATAAGGCGCATCTGCCAACATTATCCTTTAAGCGCCTCTGCCAGGATTACGTCATACACTATGAGGCGCGACTGCCAGGTTTATGATATTCTCTTTTAGGTGCATCTGCCGACATTATCTTATAAGCGCATCTGCCAAGATTATCCTATAAGCGCATCTGCTATTATTATGACAATCTCTATTTGGCGCATCTGCCAAGATCACGACATTCACTACTTGGTGCATCTACCGATATTATTCTCAAGCGCATCTGCTAGCATTATGGCATGCTCTTTTAGGTTCATCTACCAAAACTATACTTAAGTGCATCTACTAGTAGTATGTCACTCTCTCTTTGGTGCATTTACCAATACTATGCTTGAGCGCATCTGCTAGCATTATGACATGCTCTTTTAGGTTCATCTACCAAAACTATACTTAAGTGCATCTACTAGTATTATGTCACTCTCTCTTTGGTGCATCTACCAATACTATGCTTGAGCGCATCTGCTAGCATTATGACATTCTCTAATTGGTGCATCTGCCAATATCATTCTTAATCATCTTTCATACCTCATCATTTTATCACATACCAACTATCTCATCTACCTATGTTCTACCCAACATATTTGTAGATATAAAATACATATACAGTTTAACTCATTTAAAAACTATATAAAACATTCATTCCATACTCATATCAAATAAACAACAATATATAAACACATAGCACGTATTTTATAACAAATACTTCATATTTATGTGTTAGAAGAAAGTAACCACACACTCTCCCAAACATATAATTAATACATTCAAACAATACTTGTATTATACTCGTGTTTATGAAAGGGACTATACACCCACATATATAAACAACTTTATATTATACACATAGCATGTATTTTATAGAAAATACTTAATATTTATGTGTTAGAAGAAAGTAACTACACACTCACTCATATAAACAGCAATATACTTAATACACTCAAACCATCCTTGTATTATTATCGTGTTTGTGAAAGGTAGTATACACTCACACATATAAACAAGTTTATATATACACATAGCACGTATTTTATAAAATACTTCATATCTATGTGTAAGATGAAAGTGACTATACACTCACTTGATCAGAAGATGATCGGACAGCACTACGACTTGCAGAAGTAGTATTCTTCGGTAGATCTAGAAGATCTCCACAAAAACCGGACTTCTCGCGGGCAGAGCTTCGGCTCGGGAATCGCACTTCACGGTATCTCGGGAGCGTAAAACTTCCTTCTTAACTTGGATATGAGATCCGGGGTGTCGGGATGGCTTCGGGGGTTTACATGCAGAGCTTCGGCACAAAAACGAGGAGAAATGAGCAAATAAGCCTGGAACCCTCGCATCCTATTTATAGGAGGCTGGAGCCTCGGAGTATGCGGGGCGTACGCCTGTACGCGGGGCGTACTGGTCCGAAATCGTCATTGCGTTCGTCATCCGAAGAACTCGAGTGCGAAGGTCGTCATGCTTCGCTGTACACGGGGCGTACAGCAGTACGCTGGGCGTACTTCGGATATGCCCGGTGACTCCCCCTTCGGATAATACCGGGTTTTATAATTAAATTTAAATATTAATTATTTAATAAACTTCGGAAATTCATATCTTCTTCATATGAACTCCGTTTTCGACGTTCTTTATATCCACGCGTAGGTGAGACTACACTCTACAACTTTCGTTTAGATTCCGTCGGCTAATTTTAACTTTATTTTTATTATTTATTTTTAATAGGCCGGGACAGAAAAACTTCGTTATAAATTCATAACTTCTTCGTTTGACGTCCGTTCTCGCCTAACTTTTCACCGCTTCGATACCAACAACGAGACCTTCGATCCTCGTTTAGATTGCTTCGGCTAAAAACCGCTCGATCTCAAATCGAGTATTTCAGGCTGCATACCGTTAAGTCGATACTTCAAAAAATCATAACTTCCTCATACGAAGTCAGATTTGGGCGTTCTTTTTATGCACACTCATGTTTTAACGTATTCTACAACTTTCATTTAGATTGCTAAGGCTAAATATTGCTCTAACGTAAATTCACTTTTTACGTCGCGTTATGTCGTACCGGTTCTGTCGCGAAACTTCGACAGGTCATAACTTCTTCGTTATAACTCGGATTTCGGCGTTCTTTATATGTACGGAATCCTTGTAACATATACTACAACTTAGTTAAGATTATTCATTCTAAATAATCTTTCATCAAAAATTCATTTTTGACGCCTATCGTCTCTAAATTGACTAGCCCTGATCTACGGGCGTTACACCTTCAAACTTGGCAATGGAATAAGATGACTGTTAGAGAGAGAATAATATTTTATTAATTTATTACTTGGTTGATAAATTAATTTTAAATAAAAATAAATTATTTAATTAATGTATTATGTGAATAATATATTAATTAGTAATCATATAGTTTAATTAATATTTAATCAGAAATTAACTTGGAGTTAATTTTGGGATTAAAGAAATTAATTAAAACTGTAGGGACTAAAGGTGACAATATTCAATAGTTGAGCATTGAGCATTCTAAAACCTTCCTTAGAGAGGGGGGGACGAATCTAGATGCTCCTAGGGTTTCCTTGGGCTCTAAGGGTGCCTTGGAAGCCTTAGGGAGGAAATTAAGGGATTAGGGTTATCTACGATACACTTGCCTTATCCTAAACCTTCCTTATCACCTATATAAACCCTTATAGGGTTGGATTTCGTCAAATGCACTCCAAGAAAGTCTTAGAGCCAAATTTTCCACTTCCCTTCTCTCTCTCTCTCTCCACAGTAATCCTTGGTTGCTATGTTTTTTTTGTGAGCCATTAGAGGCATGACACTTGTGGCCCTTGCTACCAAAGGTTTTTCAAGCAAGGTTTTTAGATTGTTATTACAATATAACAATCAAGGTATGTATTTTAATCCTTATTGTGTGAATTTGAGTATACTACATATAACCTAGGGTTTCATCTTTTGTGTTCAAGTTTCATGTTCAATTAGAGAAAACCTAGATCCAATTCAATTAGGGTTGCATGCACGCGTAGGATTGTATGTTTTGCTCAAAACCCATCAAGTACTTGCAAGACATAAAAGATGGCAAGGTGAAGCCAACCTTGGCAGGTATTTACACTGTCTTATCTAAAAACTCATCATATTCTCATTCTTGGTTCCTTGATACAGGATGTGGTTTTCACGTTTGTTCTGTTTTTTAACGGCTAAGAAAAAGTGAGGTTGTGGAGCATGGGAGAATGAACTTGATCATAGGAAATAGGCGAACGTCACCTGTTACCAAGATTGGAGTTTATAACTTAGTGCTTAGTAGTGGGTTATGTTTAGATTTGAATAATTGGTGCTACTCGTCAGAAATGACATGAAACATCATTTCATTTCATGCTTTATATAAACAAGGTTTTAGATATTCTTTTGATAATGAGAATAGATCTATTTTTACTTTTAAAAATGGTGTATTTTATTTTGAAGCTTTACCTTGTGATGGTGTGTATGAAACTGTGATGGTTGTAAATAATTTAGGTAATAGTGTTTTACAAATTGAATCGTCTAATGGTTTCTACAAAGCATGCTTGTGGCATTGACGTCTTGGACATGTCAACAAGAAACACATCACCCAACTCCAAAACGATGGAGTGTTGGAAACATTTGACTTACGGATAGATGATACGTGCGAGTCTTGTTTATTTGGAAAGATGACAAAATCGCCTTTCACTGGTTCTTGTGAAAGAGGTGAAGGATTGTTGGATCTCATGCATACAGATGTGTGTGGGCCCTTCAGATCCACCACAAGGGATGAAAATCGATTTTATGTCACTTTTACTGATGATTATAGCAGATATGGCAATATCTACTTAATCAATCATAAGTCAGAAACCTTTGAAAAAGTTCAGAAAGTTAAACAAGAAGTCGAGAATCAATTGGACAGGAAGATAAAGATGCTTAGATCCAATAGAGGTGGTGATTATCTTAGTATCGAGTTCCATGACTACCTCAAGGAATGTGGAATATTTTCACAATTGGCTCCTCGTAGAACACCACAACTTAATGGTGTGGCTGAGAGGCGTACTCAAACCTTGTTGGACATGGTTCTCTCCATGATGAGTCGAGCTTCACTTCCAATCTCTTTCTGGGGGTATGCCTTAGAGAGTGTCTCCCACATTCTTAATCTTGTCCCAACAAAGAAGGTTACCAAAATACCTCACGAGATGTGGACATGAAAAGTTCCCTCGTTAGCACATATCAAGGTTTGGGGTTGTGAATCATTCGTTAGGCGAGAGACTTACGACAAGCTTGAACCTCAAAGTTGTTGGATTAGTGTCTAAGTCCACTATTTTGGTATGTACTTGACCTGATTATGAGCATGGTCCTTTTGGGTTGCCTTCACCATAGCAATATGTAGGATGAATTAAGGAGATAAAGGTTTAATTATGATTTGTTAATATTTTATGAGAATAATATATTAAAGGAGAAATCATATTGTTTAATTAATATTAGTCAAGAATTAATTTTGTGGCTAAAAGAGATTAATTAAACTTAAGGGACTTATTATGTAATTATAAGATAATTACATAGATGGGCTAATGGAATCCATAGAAGTTGGAGTGGACGAATTCTATGGGGAAACCCATTAGAAATCATCCAAGACTTCTAAAGAGGTAGTCCATGGGCTGCTTAGGGCTTAAGCAACCAGATTAGGGTTTCCTAGCTGTAAACCCTAATAGTCAGCATCTATAAGGAACCCTTATGGCCCCAAAAACGTGGTGAATACTTCCTTTAGGGTTTCCATCCATTTTTGGAGCCTCATCTCTCCTCCCTCTTCATCCAAGTTGCTTAGTGGTGTTTGTGACTTCATTAGAGGTGCAACACTTGAGGCACTAAGCTTTCTAAAGCCAAGGATTGATTGTTATTGCTATATAACAATCAAAGGTAAGATCTAAACCCTAATTTCAGTTATAGTTTATTAGATCTAGGGTTTATGGCTTTGGATTATCAATTGCATGTTCATTAGACAAACTAGATCCAAAGCTATTAGGGTTTGCATGTACACCATAGGATTGATGTATTGCTCAAAACCCATTAGTGGTATCAGAGCCTAGGGTTGTTTGTTAGTGAATTTGATGCTTATTCGATCGAACTTTGGCTGAAAATCGATATTTTTGAGGTTTTTCGACTTGACTCGCCAAGTTAACTAGGTGACTCGCCGAGTCCTTAGTGAACTCGACGAGTCAGAGGGACAGATGGATTATTTGTAAAATCTAATTTTTATCAATATTTTGAGATTATCCTTGCCAAAATAGAAGATAATTGTCAAAATTTAGAAAATCTTTTGTTTTATTAGATAAAAGATTGATTATTTGTAATTTAGATTTGAATTATCTTGTGAAAAAGTTTCATTTTTCCCCTTTAGGTTTTATAGTTTAAATTTGAACTTAAATTTTTTGTTTTTTGAAATTTAAATAGTTAAACCCTAATGTTTTGAAGAGTTTCAAAACTTGCCCTCAAGTTTTGGAATTTAAAAGTTGATTAAAAGTTTAATTTTGAAATGTTAAATTCTAAAAACTTCGTATTTTGAAAAGTTCAAATTACACCCTTATGGTTTTATTAATTAATTAAAGTGTATAATTAAAAGAGAGTTAATAAATCCATAAAGTTTTGGTTTACATTTAATTAAATTAAAAGTATAATTAATTAAATTAGACCACCTAGTATTTTTAAAAGTGTAAAATACACCTTATACTATATATAACATTAAAAGTCGAATATTATATATATGTATGAGTAAACAGTCAGTCTTACCATTAGTAGGCCTCATTCACGAAGCTGGTCTATAAGGGGTGTTTAAGGAAATTGCCAATAAAATGACAATTGAATGGGTATCCACTCTTACCCACCGCACTCTTGACTAGTGGAGGGTCGTTAGCCGAACGGGTAGGATAGGACAGAAACCTTCCATTATAATTATAATGAAGTACAAAGTAACTAAATGTTTTTCAAATTCCCAAATCATAGTTACTTTAGGCAAAATGTGAAATTGTATGCTAATCCATGGAATTACACTTCGTACCCTTGTCAAACATTAGTGGAGCATGTGTGGTTAACCGGCACACTAATTTTGGAATTGACATTGGTGGCGAAGGGTGGCTCAATGTTTATCATATATCAATGGAGCGCATGTGGCTAACCGGCACATTGATTAGGTGATAGTAGCATTGAGTGCACCACGTGATTCGCATGGTTATTCACACCTTGTTTGTGATCCTCGGCATCCCAGTCGCAAATAGTAGGGCATAATCGAGATTAAACATGTCATTGAAAAGTTCAATGAATCTCAAAAGATCTAGGAGTTTCAGTTCATTTAAAACCTAAATTTCTTTTTCTTTTTTCATGGTGGAAATTGGTAAATCGTCATTTACCTACCTGCAAATATTATGCAACTAGATTACGGCATCCCTCTTCTAGGTTGTAGAGTATTGTGTTGGATCCTAGCCTTGATGTTTCATTTGGGTGTTACACCAAGGATTCTAATCAACTTGACTTGAATTTCTCCCGTTTTGTAGATGTCTGAATCTAACAATAGTCTTCCCAAATCCCATGGAACAAGTTTTCCATATGAAGATGATATTCCACGATATGATTAAGGAACCATAGATCATGCTTCACTTCCTCCACCTCCTCCAATTATTCTCCCTGACCCACAAGTTCGAAGGCTTGAAAAGTTCAAGCTAACTCAAGCCCTTTTGGCAAGTAAACATGAAGATGGAAAACCTATGTGTGCACACATCCTAGAGATGAAGTCACACATTGAAAGGTTAAGGATGTTAGGTGTCGAGATTTCAGGTGAGTTGGCTGTTGACTGGGTTCTTCAGTCACTTCCTGAATCATATAGTGAGTTCGTTAGAGGGTACTATATGATGGACCACGACGTGACCCTCATTGATTTGACCTATTTGCTTATAGTTATTGAATCAGCAATGATTTGGGATGTTGGTCAAGCAAATTTGTCTGGTGAATCAAACTCCCAAACTTCAATGGACACTGGAAACATTGGAAGTCCAGAAAGGACTAAGCATGAGATTTTCCCATGTGTTGTGCCAAAGGAGTCCATTTGCTTTTATTTCCAAGAGAAGGGGCATTGGAGACGAAGCTACCCAAACTACCTGAGAGATATAAGAGATGGGAGAGTCAAGGCATATGGCTCTATTTCAGGTAAAATCCATTATCTAACTCTTTTGAGTTCCTATTCTAGATTCTTAATTCATGATGTGATAAGATTACATTTTGATGTATTGTAGGATCGAAGAAAAGAGAGGAAGCTTAAGGGAAGAAGTGAGCTGAATCTGATCGTAAAGAAATGGATTTTGATCGCATTGCTTGAAGATTGGAATCTTGAGCTACTACTTGGAGTTAGAATAGATTTCTAAGAAATATGTAATAGCATAGTTTTCAGTTGAATTGCATTGTAAGGACAAATTTTCCGCAATAAGATAAATTTCGATTTTGTCTTATTTATTTATCCTTGCGATGGCATGTATGGAAAATTAATGTTTGAATATTTCTATTATTAGCAATGATGGATTTGATTCTTAATTAGGATATTTGTGGAAATGTTGAGAATTTACCAAATAGGGAAGATTCTCATCGCCCAAGATTCAATTGGACAGAAACTTGGAATCATACAACTAGGTTGTGTGATGAATGAGAAACTTCATATTTGGAAATTAGACTAATTCTTTGACAAAGTGTCAAATGAAGGACTAGGAGATCAAGTACACTAGGTTATGCGTTGATCAAGTCCACCACAAGAGTGATAAAGATATTCGTCATGATTTTCTAAAGTTTAATAAATATGGTTATACTTATAAGATTAATTATAATTCTAAGTTGATTGAAAGAGTTTCAATCAATAGCATAACGAATATGAAGAATCAAGTAGGCAGAAAGATAAAATTTTCTCCATTCTAAGAAGAAGGGAGAGTACCTTTTATCGTGTTTTATGATAAGTCTTAATGATTAAGAACCATATCTCAATTGATCCTCTAAGTGAGTCTTAGTACATTTATATGTATAACAAGAGGATTCAGGAATTATGGAAATGGTTAAATCAAGAAGTCAATCATACTTCGTTCCAATATCGAATCTTAGAGTCATACTCCAAGATTACGAATTGAGTGACACGTCTTTAGTAGGTTTATAACACTCAACAAATGTGGAATATGGAAAAGTTTTCTTATTCTTGTATGTTTGAAATTGGTAAGTTGTGATGTCTTGGATAAGACAAAGACCAACTAGGAACAACTATGTGAAGTGTTAGTCTTGATAAGATTTCGCACTAACTCTTGAATATTTGTTTTGTCAAGGAAAGTTCCTTGATAAGAGAATCATGTATGTCAACAGGTCAGTGGGAGTCTCAATTGTCTTGAAAAGTTCAAGAGCTAATCAAGAATTAACCAATAGTTAATCACTAGCACACGACTTGAGGTTGGCGACCTATCGAGTTGACATAATTTTGTTTCTGTGCCATTCCATATTAAGTCAACTATGCAATATGAGTTCTAAGAGTTCTCAATTGGATTACATAAAGAAAAGGCACCCTGATCAAAGGAAAGTACATTGATAAGGTAAGGGTGAGCTGCTTAACAACCTGGAAGCAATGGTGGGCATTCATGCTGCCATAAGGCGAGAAATCAAGATTGAACAAGTTCATTCCATATGAGTTGGATTTGTCACAAACATTGTCTTATGATTGTTGTTATGACAAATTCACATTGATAGGAACACATACACTTTAAAATCTAAGTGTCATAAGGTTTCCCTCCTTCATGAAAATGATTGTAAGGAAATGCTTTCACTAAGAGAGATTTTAAGAAGATTGCAGTTGTAAAAATTGTATTCTCAAATTCGATTATGATTACGGCATCCATCTTCATAGCTCGAATTGTGAGATTTAGAAATTAGTCTGAACATTTGGGACTTAGTAACATAAGCTCTGAAGTTGTTTAGACACACATTTGAGCTTGCTAAGACAAAGGTGTATGAGTTTAAGAAGCTTATATAAAGGCTTATCAAAGCATCAAGTATTTAGAAATATGAACTTAAGGAATTCAATAAGCACTGTTTTCTGAAAGTTCAGATGTTTTCTAGATATATGTCAAAGCTAGAGGGAGCATAATTGTTAAGCTT